>NW_020897725.1:3012439-3435051 GCF_003984885.1 Neopelma chrysocephalum
AAAAAGAAAGAAAGAAAGAAAGAAAAAGAAAGAAAGAAAGAAAGAAAGGTACTTCATGTACCTTTTTATAGATAAATTTTCCCTGCCTTGGATACAAGTTTCTTGGTTTTTATGTAAAATAGTTCTCATCACAGTCTGTTCTTCTATACCTTTCTGGAAATGGGTTGGAGGTGCTTCAGGGGTCTTGCATGGTCATGATACCACCCTACAGTCGATGTCTACTTCTTGATCTTATTCCTGTTCTTGTACTGGACTGTGTTGTGCTTATGTCTAGGAACTAGAACAAGGACATTTGTCCTGGAAAAGTGCTGCCCTACCTCTGAATGGCCCCCTTCTCCAGCCACAACTTGTTCTTTTCCACAGTGTGTTATTATCAATAATTCTTGATTATTACCAACAATCCTTGGTTATTGCCAACAATCCTTGGTTGGCTCCACAACCATTCAGCCCTCTGTTTTTTGAGACATACACATTAGCCTCTTATGTGTTTCTACACTCATGCAAAACTAACCCACATAAAAAAGCCATCAGAAAAAAAAGTAAAAGGATGAACAGTTTATGAGTTTACTTGTGAACAAAACAGGTATTTCAAAGATGTGAAGGTTTTTAGGATCAAAGTAAAGAAGTGACTGTAGACCAGAGGAGGAAAGAGGATTGATTGGAGGAGGAGGGAAGAGCAAGTGGGATCCCTCCTTTTCAGTAGTAGATTGTTATGAATATTCACCCTCAATACAAAATATTATCCTGAGCTTATAAAGGGTGATAAGATTTTTGCAGGCTCCTGGCCTAAGATCCACTTTTACTCTGTGTCAAAATAACTGAAATCAATCAAAATACCAATTTAATAAAAAGAAAAAAGCTAAAAGGGTGTGCAGGCAGACTTATTGCATACTATTATTAAGTTAATGGAATCTAAATAATTAATTTTGGGATGTACAGAACATCATTTATCAATGACAAGTTGTAACTTCTTTGGAAAAGGACTAAGCAGGTTCAAAAAACAGGTCAATGGGAAATCTCTCCATCTCTCCACCCCAACACTCTGCTTAAATGACGGTTTGCCAATAGATGTAGAGTTATCACTATTAATTGATCTGCATTACTGTCAGTACATGGTGGGGTTATACAACTTCACCAAAACCACAGCAGTCTGTAGTAGGTGATGGCAAAATCCTAAGGGCTATGCCTAGCTCACCACTGGGAGCAGGATGGACTGGTGTGGCGGATCCTGTCCC
The DNA here is from genome assembly GCF_003984885.1 of Neopelma chrysocephalum. NCBI lineage: Eukaryota > Metazoa > Chordata > Aves > Passeriformes > Pipridae > Neopelma > Neopelma chrysocephalum. The sequence goes on from NW_020897725.1 coordinate 3,013,675, forward strand.
ATATTTACTTTCCTCTTCACCCCCCAGAGCCTCAGCAGTCAATCACAGGAACCACTAGAAGAGCAAAAACACTCTCTTCTGCTTCTATGTTATCCACAGACCTGTAGGCTTTTGTAGTGTTCAAGCCCTAACTGCAGATTTTATTTGACATTTCATTTCTCATTTCTGTTCCCGCCCAAGCAGGTCATGGTGCAGGTCAAACTATGGCTCTGCAGTGGAGCACTGGAGAAGCACATTCCTTCAGCACGTAACCATGCAGAGGAGGAGAGGACTGTCTGCCAATTGAATATGCAACAAGAACTAGGGATATGCCTGTCAAGGATACTCAATGCTCCTTTGCTTTTTCCTACCTGTTACTATTCAGCTACAGTTAGCTGCTGAGTGACCGAGAAGGGCTGGCAAGAGGGAGGCACAATGTTATCTGATGAACAGTGGTTCATAGGAGCGTCAGTGCCTCTCAGTGTGGGGCACCACTGCGTCAGCTGCACTCTGTGGGGCAATGGATTTGCGCCCATCCTTCCACCACAGATTGTCAGCAATAGGTGAGGAATAGAAAACACAATGAACCAAAACACCTCCTTGGACTGTCAAAATAACATGTAACACCACAGAACATGAATCAGCCAACTCTGACTTTTCCCTCAGTGGATGTGCTGCCAAACACCTGGCCAAAAAGTAAAGACATTTGTTTGTGGAAAGAAATTTCAAATCAGACCAAATCTCCCTTAAATTATAAGATTTCTTAATAATCTGATTTTAAAGATGACTATCAAAGCACTAAAACAGCTTAATCATCCTTAGACTCTTATTTTAGTTTCTTCTCTTGGTTTTATTCCTTCTTTTATGTGCTTACCTATTATCACAAAAAAACTAACGACTCATTCTAGTTGGTTAGATCTCACACAGAATGCCCGGCTCATGGAGTTTCCCTCGATTCCACAAAGACCAATCTCTACTTTGGCAGCACATCTCCAAGCACTTGCTTAATTTCACCCAATGATTTGACCTTCAGAGCTAAAAAACTCCACTCTTAGACCATACAATAAAATAAGCCTGCCCACTGCAAGACCGGTGTAACCTCTTAAAAATTAAGTCGATGTTATACTGCTTCTGAATTTTGGTATAGGTGCACTTCTGTGGGTAGGTGAGAATTTTTAAGACCTCATTTTTTGTTCACAGAATATGCCAAGTTGGAAGAAACACACAAGGATCAAGTCCAACCCTTAGACCTGCACAGGACCATTCCCAAGAGTCACACCATGTGCCTGAGAGTATTGTCCAAATGCTTGTTGAACTCTGTCAGGCTTGGTGCTTGCGACTGCTTCCCTGGGGAACCTGTTCCAGTGCCCAACCACCCTCTGGGTGAAGAACCTTTTTATAATATCCAACCTAAACCTCCCCTGACGCAACTTTAAGCTATTCCCTCGGGTCCTGTCACTGGTCACCACAGAGAAGAGATCAGTCTTTGTTTTTAAAAGACAGGATGCAACTCCAGAAGCCAGAGAAGCTCCACGTGTTGGTCTATGCAGTATCTATGCTGTAAACACAACAGTAGCTACAAAGACAACTGTGGCTTTGAGGTGACATTGTTAAGGCCTAGATGATTGCATGTTCTCAGCAATTCTCCTGAGATGCAAGCAAGTTTAGCACTGTGTATAAGGAATGTATTTAATCAAAAGCATTATTTCTTTTGATTCTTTCAGACTTACTTTTGACTCAGCAAGTAGAGACCAACATGCAGCCATCTGTGCTGATTGTTTTGTCTTTCTCTGATTCTACTTCAAAATTCCTAGTTTCTGCTCCTCCACCCTCTGGGTTTTTTGCATTTTTCCTGACGTTCAAACCTCAAGTCACACCCAAACCAAAAATAATCGTATTTTGAATGAGATCAAGCCCCATGATCTCATTCTGAACGTGACCAAATGAGTCCGACAGTTCCATTGTCCCCAGTGCTTATGAATAGTCCCCATTTCCCAGTGGCTTGGCTGAATGGCTGAATAGCAGTGAACTCACACACTCAAAGGAGACTATTTTTCAATGTCTAAATCTTTGGCAAATGTCTCACTGTGCTTTTCAAAATATTTCTGGAGTTACAGGAGATCTCCAGACTATTGGGTCATTTTTACGTATTTGGAAACATCTGTATTTAAGAAGCTCTCATCACCTCCATCAGTATCTGTTCTACAAGCCACTGGTTAATACGTAATCAAAGCCTGGAGAGTTTGTTATATCTTCTTCCAAGCAAAGCCACTACAGAGTCCATAGTACATCAGACATTGATATTTGAGCAGATTACTTGGCAAACTAAATTTGAACAGTGCCAAATACATTTTAATAAGACATAACAAAATATCCTAACTGAGGTATATCATTTAAATGATTTCATAATCAATATCTATATTTAATGTTGAAACTTAACAATAAGGAAAGCATCAATCTTCATTCACAACTTACAAGTTAGAAAGAGTTGAGGAAGAGATATGTTGCTTTCTTGTGTGCGTGCTGTACAATGTGTTTCATTACTTGTTGCTAATAAAATGATGCAATGTCCCCACTAGTTTGGAGGTTTTTGATGCTCTTTAGGCTGTGTGGAGAAGAGTTCACTGTCTATCAAGAAACTCTTTTACATGCAGTTTAAGGTGCATCTCCCTCCATAAAAGCTTACCATAAAATACAGTAAGTTTAAAGACAACATTTTTAATGAGGTTTCAGCTAAAAAGAATGACAGATTTGACAAGATTAATTGCCCTGAAAACATTGTGTATTCTTGTGAGTCAGATTCTTGCCAGTTTTGGAACCAAAGTAAACCCAAAATTACGAAGATATTTCAGATTTTAGTGATGATGTCTGATCACCCACCTGTTTCTCAGACAACTATTTTTTTTTATATGCCAGAAAAAAAATGTGCATTTTACTTGATATTTAAAAGGCATGTGTCAGATACATTATCTTGTCTGTGTGCTATTGCCAAAGAAATCAATTGTCATCTGAAAATCTTTCCCTAAGAGAAAAGGACAGACTTGTACCTGTGCCAGGAGCAGCTTTGTTTGAAGTCAAAGCAACTCCCATGCTCCACTGGTGAACATTTAGACAGGTAAGTTCTTACCTAGGGTCATTTGTCATCCTTCATTCAGACTGAAGTTTCTGCTGAAGCCAAAGGTGATTACTATCCTCATTTCATAATACAGAGGTTGAATAATCTGTCTTTAAGATTAAAACTATTTTTATTCTATTTAACAAAGATAGGTCTATATTTTTATTCTAGTATTATTTTAGTCTGCCTGTCCCTAAATAAGATATATATATAGAGAGAGATAGATATAGATATGTATAGAGATATATATAGAGAGGGATACACATATATATATATACACAGAGAGAGAGATATTTTTTTTTTTTAGAATGTCATTTTCTTTCTGTTATACTTTGAACCTTTTTCACGTTCATGTTCTATATTTATGCAATACCTCCTTCAGGTGCAGGCCTGAAGTTACATTTTTATTTACCCCCTCTTTTGCCTCAATAGTATCTGAAGTAACACTAATGCAGAAGAAAAGAAGGATAATATTATTCAAGAAATGTCCTTTTAACACCTTTCTCTTATAAAGGCTGATTTAAATAAAACACTTCAGGGGTTGTGTTCCGATCTCAAACCACTGCTCACTTTGCTTCATCATTTTTAATGGAATGTCTCCTACTTTGCACACATGCAAATGAAAACACAGTTAGACCCAATTTATTTCCTCTTATATTAAAAGCGCCTCCAGGATTAAGTGGGACCACAGGTCATTGTAGTTTACTATCAGCAATTAGTATGTGTGTTGAGCTTTTCTTTTATGATCAGATTAATTTGTGAATGCGTTGTATTCTCATTACTCAGTATTTGATAAATAATCTTTCCTATCCTGGTAACATTAATTTTCTACATTCATCTGGTGTATTTAATAAATCTTATTGGATCAGTATTTGAAACAAACATTTTTTACTTTTAAATTGATACCTGATTCTGTGCTGGCATTCAGAGGGCTGGTATGCAGTGCAACTCTACTCTCTGATGTAAAATATACACCTCAGTGAGCTGACACCAGCTGAAGGAGTCATACCATCAAAAGACTTTGGTATCTATGTCTACCCAACACAAAACACACTCAGTTTTAATTCTCTCTTCACAGACATTTGGCCTATGACACATTGCAAGTCCATGGGTATCTCAGTGCAATGTTGGAATACCTGCACAGACCTAGAATTGTACAAGTCCTGGGCAGCTACACACAAAAATCCACCAGAGATCAACATAGTATTTCACCTGCTAGGTCCGCAGCCAAGATATTCCCAAAGAATACAGGCTATTAAGACTTGACAAAAAAATAATGTCTGGGGTTTAGTGTTAAGTTATAGAGTAGATTACTGGCAATGATCTTTCTTAAGATGTGAAAGATGTGATTTCAGTGACTTCACATGCCTAGGAAGACTTCAAACTCCATTTCCTCCCTTCTGTAAATATGTAAATGACCAAGATATAAAATAATCTGTGACAAGACATTCTCAACCTCTTTCTGCTCAAAGTCTTTAAACTTGCATGGAATAATTAAATATTCAATGGGACAGAGTAGAGGAGTGTGTGATTATGGCTCTATTAGACTAGTGTGTGCTTGGGGAAAATCATCTGACAAGGCAGAGCTCTGTATTTTAGTCCTTGTTTTGACTTATATTCAAGTATTCTGAATTAAGATTTAGTTGAATCGAAGTAATTGGATTAGTGCCTAATGCTCATGCATCTTAACCAATAGGGTGTAGTTTGGTGCTCACAGTCTTGTCTATAAATATTTGGTCATTACAATTTTAGGAAGAGGGATGGAGAGGAGCCATTTGTCATGCCCACTCTTGCTTCCTGGTTTTAACAGCTGTATAGAATGTGAAACTGACAGGTGCAGACAAAAGAATGAATTTAACCTTGATCTTCTACACCTCAGGCTGATGCTCTGATGACCAAGTCATTACGTAAGAAGAAAGAAGGAAAGAAAAACCGGGAGAATGACTTTGCTCCAAGACAGGTTCTCAAGTTATCATTTCCGACTGAAAACAGACCCATCCGAGCCACAGCAAGTGCCTCCATCTCAAGGGTCTCAAGGGTCTCCTGCTCTCCAAGGGTCTCAACACAGCTGGCACAGCTGCACTGACTCTTGGCCACTGTTAATTTAGTGCAGATGCAGCACAGCGCTGGTGTTCCCACATCACTTGTGTGCTCACGTCACACTGTTGTGCTCTCAGTTGGGTGTGTCTGTACAGCGAGCCCCACTCTTTCTGTTTCAAGGGTCACATGTGGGGTGAGCTCAGAAGTTTTGGCACCCACTGGTCAGACTTACTTCCAGGTATCTGCTTCTCCAAAAGCAGTTTCTAGGCAAAAAAATAGTCAGGGGTCTGGCTTTCACTGAACAACTGGGTTCATAAAGATCTACAAGTGTTCCTGCACATCTTTATAGTTCTCATCGACAATTTTTGGCTGTCTCAATATCTCAGTGTGTTTTTGGGGTCTGACTTTCAGACCTTCAGGGTTTGCATGAATCCTACCCACAGTAAACTTGAAAATCAGACCATCTTGTTGGGAAAAGCTGAAGATAACTGAACTTATACATAATATTTTGGCTATTGCCCTTCATTTACAATTAAACCCTTCATAGCAGACTTTTATTGTTAGGGAGGAAAAAAGTCATAGCATCAAATCTTCTTATCACTCTTAAGCCTAACATAATTAGCAAATAATTTCTAATGCAGACATATTACATAACTATTTTAATTAACAATTTATTTCACTAGAAATGGTTAAAATACTATTTAGCTGCATTCAGCTAAGAAAAATATTTTCTTCTAAGTCAATTTTTTACAATGCTCCCAATTAATTGTGTTGTTTTAATTTGCTGTTTAGATGCCTTCAGTATCCTTGCTTAGTTACTTTCAACTCCGTAGTTCAATTATTGTTTTTTCTCTTGTTAGGTAGCTAATCTGAATACTGTGGTTAGTTGTCTGATGGCCTTCAATCGCTTCTCAAAAATTTTGTGGATAGATGGTGAGCCTGCTGATGTCTTGCAGGGCAAAAATAAAAGAAATATATAACCAGTTACTACAGAAGCTATGTAAGAGTTTTATTTGATTGCTTCTCTCAAATCTTTCTCCTCTGGTACTTTCTGAGGACTAACATTCCAAAAATATAACTTGACACTCTCTTATATAGTCCAGATATGTCCTTTTCTTGGATACCTTATCCTTGAAAATTGGATATAATGAGGCCTTATTATATTTGTCTAACCACTAAGGAATTATATTTCAGTATGAAATAAAGAAAGGGGGAAAAATAAGAAGAAATTTATGTTGTAATGAAATAGCAAACACTGGGGAGAATTCACATAGCCCAGTTGCAGACATATATAGCTATTGTCCTTAAATAAGGACATTAATTTCACTAAACTTCTTGATAGTCACTACTAAACTAAAATGGTCCGCAACACCCGCAAAATAAAACTGTCTCTCTATTGACTATAGAAAGACTGGGGAAATGAGACTTATAACCCTGATGTAAATATTTTTAGTTATGTCAGTAGCTGCCAATGGAGTCTATAAAGATAAAACATTCATCTGAAAAGAGACTGAAGCAGTTTTACCTGCTTCAGTGGAAGTCATTTACTCCAGTTGTGAATAGTGAATTGAAGCTGTGGTATGAGCAAAGACAGATCATTTTGCAAATTTTGGGATGTGTTCAGCCCCCTTTCAAAGTCATATTTACAATACCTGCACTCTTACAAAAGAACATACGTAAGCTGTGCTTGTTCAAGGCACCTAGACAGATTTTTTCAATTATTCTCAATACCCTGGGCAAAGAATTCTTAGTAAGTCTGGCACAAAGCAAAGCACACAAATACAGGACTTAATGAAGCTAGGACAAACAGTACCACAAACCAAAATGTTCAGGTGTTTGTTTGTATTTGTGTGCGCATTTATATGGTTACATGATTTTTGAAAACTCAAAATATGCTGACCTGTCACAGTTTTTAAAAAGTCACAATGGATGGCTGAATGTCATTTATTATGTTATATGCAGTCTCAAAGCTTCTTTTTCAAAAGTATTGTCTTCTTTCAGAATGTTAGAGTCCTGCCTGATTATAAAAGTTCGCCTTCTGTCCAAGGAATGTCTGCTCATCTTAATCATGCTTGAGTCTCTTGGAAAAAAACACCAGAAAATGGCACATTAATATCTAAACTTTTTGTTCTGCTGTTTCTTCTCCTTCTTCTGTTCTTTCCCACAAAGTACTTTCTATGGTTTTGATGAAGACGGCAGCATATAACAGAAATATTCAATTAGAATTGCTAGTACTCTCACTTTGTTATTTTCCTAGCAAGTAAGTATCATGTTCCTAACAGGCAATAATTCTGTTCATCTGTGGCACTTCTTACACGATTTGTGAAATTGCTGTTTTGGAAGAGTTTTTAAAAGAAATTTTGAAATCTTCAGACAAAAGACAGTATTACCTTTGCTCTCTGGATCCTGTCCCAACAGAGAAGGACTGACAATTTAAAATTCTTCAGTGTGAGTTCCCAGTCTTATATTTCAGTAAGCCATGTATCCTCCTGTTGCTTGTTCCTCAAAGGGAAAGTCGTGTCCCTCACCATAGCGACACCTTTTTACTGTGTTGTCTTTCATCCAAAATTACTCTATAATTCTTTTGCTTCACACCAAGATCTTACAGTAAACTAACCATTTTCCTCCTAAATTCTGTTCAATGCATGCAAGCAAGTATTAGGAATTACCTTGCCAGGAAGAAAAATGTGTCTTTAAGACATTTTGACATCTATAATGAATGCATATATATAAATCATCTAATCGTGACTTACACCTTAGGTGACTTGCAAGAGGTTGAAAATCAAGTAACTGGATGTGTAGGAAACTCAATACAATCCATTTCCAGAGTTCAAAACAGCTAACCTAATCGACAGATTATATTCTCTTTCATGTTTGTCACCTGCTTTGGGAGATATTAAGCCAGATTGAAGCTTTGGCTCTGTAATTTGTGCATGAAAGTAATATCAAGAATTTACCAAGCCCCTTACACCATCTTGAATAGCAGCAAGGCTTTGGTCTTAGTTATTTAATCAACATTTACATTTCCCATACCAATGCATGTTCTTCAGACTGCAAACTAGAGAGTTCCAAAATCTGGGTGGGCCACCACGCTTGCTAGAACATCCCCATTGTGTTTGAGACTGGATTTCATTTAAGTTCTGTTTCTTCTGTCTTGCAAAGGATAATACATGTGGACATCTTGTGTGAGATGAAAAAAAGAGCATCCTACGAATTGGCTGGGATAAAACTGTTCAAGAACAGAGCCAGTCTAATCCTATTCAGGAATGCTTTCCTCACTTCTAGGACAATCTCAAGCTCTGCCCATAAGTAAAGGAATTTTGGTTCTATGCCATCTTTGTGCTACCTCATAATCAGATCTGCAAGGATATGCTGGAGATGCCTTCATCTAATTTGGTTAAATCTGCATCCCATAAGCTCTGCTCCCTGCCACGGGAGCTTCCTCTTTGAAAGCCATTCATCTAAGCTCAGCTCAGTGATGTCTTCACCTTCCACCAGCCTGGTCAAAGGACTCTAAAAGTCCTTATTTTTATTTTATGTGGGAAGACAACCTAATATGTCCTTGTCTGTATCTCTATACTTCCTCAAGTATAAGGACCTGCAGATGTTCCTTTTATAGCATGGTCCAGTCTGACAGTGGAAACTCCAAGTCAACATTTGCACAGTTGCAGTGTGGACACAGATAGAGCATTTTGCAGAAGATGAAGGGCTGTGAACACAAGCATCATTTCAGCCACATCAAAGACTGCTTTCAGCTGTGAGATGACAACCAGCTGAAAGTAGATAGACTTCCAAACTTACTAAGCAAGCAGAATAATATACAAGTACTTCCAGTATCACTTCACAATGTTCTGTCTGCTACAGACATGGGTGGTAGCTCTGATGCCTTACTAAATATCTTAGACTGAAAGCAGAGCTTGGGTTGGGCAGTCTGAAGCAACCACAGGTCTCTTATAATTTTACTCAGATATCTATAGCTTCAATATAGCATCCAGGAATACCTGGATTTTGGTGGGGTCCTGGTCAGGACCTTTTGAAATACAAAAAATGTTTAACCCCTCTACTGAGTGGTACCTCTAGCCATTTCAAAGCACGAGAACATACATGAAAAAGCCACATGACAGCCCAGAGCTACCACAATCAGCTACAAGAGTGTCAAAAGTAGTGTCTGCTGTAAAAGTGAAGCCACAGGAAAATGAATGCAGAAGATACCAGGGATTAGTCATCTAAAATTTTCAATAATTCTACCTCAAATATGGTGGATGCCAATATTGTTTTTTCTTTTTTAAATTTTCCTCCTAATATCCACTGGAAAGTTGGTGGTTTTGCTTAAACTTGAGTGTAGCTGCATCATAATAAAGTAGGACACTGCAGTAATTCAGCTCACAGTCAGGAAAATGCATGCAAGCAGTAAGTCTATACATAAATCTTGAACAAAAATGGTCCCAATACCAAGTTATAAAGGCCCTTCATTTTTTGATTCCTGCAAGAAACCTCTCCTTCAGTTCGATTTACACTATCAGTATGTTGGCACACATCTAATTATTAAGTCTTTTCTCCCATCTGATACTGATGCCATCGTGGATGACTTTACTCACCAGCTCCCTGACCATCATTTTGTCAAATGTTTTGTTAGGAACAAATAAATTATGTTCAAAACTGTCCCCTTCTGTTATCAGAAAGAAAAAAAAATTAAAACACATGTTAATTTATTACCCTCAATAACTCAATAACTCTTTACTCTCTGAACACTCAGACCTTTTCTATTTTGAGAACTGACCTGGTTCATTACACCTGGATGTTCTACCCCTACTGAATGTTCAGAGGTAGATACAGAAGACTCCAAGAATGTTCCTGAGAGAGAAAGGAGAAAACAGGCAATAAGAGACAGCAAGTCATGTTCAGGGATTCATAGATAAGATGCTATTTCTGATTTTGCCACTGCCTGACCCTGGGATTTTGGACAAGAGAACTTGTAGGATTGCCAGCTTCCATTCAATCATCTACTGCTTTTAATGTTTTGGTCTGGAACAAGGATTGTCTTGTATTAGGAATTTGTAAAGTACTTTGAAGAACAGAACCCAAGCACAACTGGATATCATTGAGTTATATATAACCTGCCATACAGAATTAATGATAGCAAAAAAATGTAGATGGACACAAGGGAATAGTAAGGTGGAGTATGAATTGTAGGTTAAATCATAGTAGAGGATGAAAGGAGAAAGTAAGTGCTCTGAGCAGTAAAGTTTGGAAGCTTGAACCTTGCAAGTCATAGCCCTTAATACAGATGCAAGGCTATAAAATTTTGTCCATATTGCTCAAAGTTAAGGAACAGATCAAGGAAAAGATTTTTTGTAAGGATTTTCTTGGAATTTTCTTTACAAATGCAGGCTCAAGAAAACAATCTTTGCCCCAGCAGAGGGGGAATCAAACCCAAATCTCTGTGAAATAACATCGTATTTATATACTTTTTATTATTTTTCTTCCTGAGTGGCACCGATGCATCTGTAAAGATTGACTTAAACCCTCTGTTTTCTTTTATGACCATGCACGCTATTCTTTTCTGCTGTGTTCTGCTTTTAAACCATTTAAGTTCACACAGAAGAATTCTTTTTATTTTTATGGAGTAATTTGCTACGCAAAGGCTGGTCTTTTCATTTTCAGATTTCTAATGTTTTCAAGTATCTAAAACAGGAGGGCTTTTTTTCCCCACTTTATGGAAAAAAAGCCACGCTGGCGGATTTCAGGGCTTAATTTCTTTGTAACAATAGATTTAATACAAAACACATTTTTATTGTAATAAAAAAAATAAATAAAGGAAGCAATATGCATTTGAAAATTCTGCCAAACAAGGCAATGTTTGTTTACTCTCAACAAGAACATCTAATATATTTTTATGTTGGTATTGACTTTTTATACATGTTATATTTGCGTATACATCTGAGTATATATATGACAACAGCAATTTAATTTGCTTTAATTATAAAAGCCTCAATATCTAGCCCATCACACTAGAAATAAGATTTATGTTGAGGAGCTCTGTGCACTATTATTTCTTTTTGGTTATTCTTTGACTAATCTTTGTGATAATTTTTTTTTCTTGTTACTGGAGCTTATCTTCTTCTCCCCACCCACTAGACTATTATTCCTACCTTGTTTAAAAACATTAGTGCTCTTCCTGTGGTCCAAATACAATAGAAAGGGTTAGTGTCTTCCTCAAAGACCAAACAATTCAATTTTCTGAATAACCATTAATATGCAGTGATTAATTTTGTTGGAAACTAGCCTCCCATTGACTTTCATAAAAGTTGGCCTTAAGAGAACAAGAGACTTGAGGAATCTTTTGACTCAAGTTTCTTCAATGCTAGGCTTCCTTGCCAATGGGACTGCACAAATATTTTGAGCTCATCCAGATCTTAGTGACATGTGTTCTCTGACTTCTCAGTTCCTGAGCTCAACACCTTTAGTGTCCATATACCATATACTGGCAGAAATTATATTGCTGAAAGTAGTAGACATTTCCTTAAAATTGTGTACCACCTCTTTCAGTAATACAACAGAAACTAATGAATTTGACAGACTAATAAATATTAGAAATCTGCAGGAATCTGTAGACCTCATTAGATCTGAAGGCTTAGTGCATTGATATAGAATGGAAGAATCACCATGGAATCAAATCCAACATTGTTCATTGGTGGTAGAATTTTGTGACGTCTGACCTGGTGGTATTTGAAACATGTAAATAGTTTTAAATCAATTTTTTTTTGTTTCCTGATAGACAAAAGATATTGGATTTTACCAGTATCAGGAGTGGCATCTACAAGAACATGAACATTACTGGAAGTGATTGCCAAAAGCAAAAGCAATAGTGCCTCCTTAACTACAAAAATGTCTTCTGACTACCTAACCTGCCCAGCAAAGAATGTGAAAAGGTGTCTCCACCAGGCATGGCCACTAATCCTTGAAGGAATGAGGACAAAACTTCCAATCCTGTAGTGTCGACCTAGTGGCTATCATAAATAGGTCCTTGAGAGGATTATTAACTCCTCCTTAGGAGCAGGCAGGTGTGTTGTTTATATTATCATTATTGAGAGTATATTTTAAAAGTTAATTGCTGCAATTGTTAGAAACTTTCTCACTTCCAAATTAAATTTTCTGATGATCTAGCCTGAGGTATAGACTACATAGCGGAATGTATAGAACCACTACAGTAGCGGAATGTATAGAAACACTACAGTATAATATAGACCCATATGAATATTACAGAGCAATTGTCTTCCCTCAAAGATAATACTGCAGTAAATTCAGTAACTTTTCGTTGCAAAGGAATACATTGCAGCGGGAGGTAAACTGGGTGGAAAATAACTTTCCTGTTCCAGGAAAGTTTTTGAAATTGCAAAATTCACATTCTACACTGAGCCAAACCCAAGACCTTTCAATTTTATTTTTTTTTTGTAATTTTTCCATGGGAAAATAAGAAGAAAACATGATCGGAATAGCTGCAAGTCCAGTAATTAAGGACTTTGCTCTGGGATGTAGGAAACCCAGGTCCAAGTCTATGCTGTGAAGTAAACTAAACAGGAACTTGAATTTTGTTCTCCCACATCCTGGGAGATGTGTTCGTAGCAATCAGGTTACTAGTGGTACTGGCTCAATATCTTTTCGATCAGAAATTCCACGGTAGACTCCAAAAAAACCTTTTCTGTCAAAACTTTACACAGAAAGGCTGAGAATTAATGGACCGACATTTTCAAACATGAAATCACTTTGCTGCAGAAAACTCAGTCTAACTGAAGATAACACCTCTTAGATGTAACGAAAAATTGTGTACCTTACCACACTCAGTCCTCAGTGTTTTGGTGGCCCACTGTACCAAAATATCAGGGTTAGTCTTTTTGTTCTGATCATTTTACCAATTTGGGTAATTATTTTCCCCCCATCTAAGTTTAATCTTACATTTCAATTGGATACAGGATTATTCTTCATTTCATGACTCAAACTATAATGTACTGTTGTTTTGTACTGTTAAACAGCTGCTTAGCTCTGTGAAAATAAGAACCATGTGTTCCACCCCAGAGGTGGCTGGCATTTCAGTGGTAAATGAATTCATCCTTGTTTTTTAAATTGTTTTTGAATTCAAGTGTTATGTAGATATAAGATATTTATTGTTTGAGTTTTATTAAGCCTTGCTCCCAGCTAAGAGGACTAGAGCCAAAATCTGGAGAAAGGACCACCCCTTATGATCAATAATAGTTCAACATCAGATTCAAAGAATTCCTCCATGGTAGGTAACTAAAAACATATTAAACAAAAAAAATCTTCATACATCTAAGACTAAAAGTGAGGGAAGAGTGTGACAAATTTCTGTCTCTAGAAAACATGGTAGCATTAATCATGAAAAGATAACATCAAGACATTTGTCAGAACTTGTAACTTACAAATCACCCAGAGTCAACATGAAAAAGGCAGTAATCATATTGATAGCATTTGTCTTGTTCTTCTCCAACATAAAACCATTTATAATTTCTCCATGTAGTATTTATCTAAAAAAAATTGTCCTTCTCTTGCAAAAGACCTCCATAGAAATCTTTTGAATCTCCATGGGAAGTCATCCTCAGGAATGGAGCTTGGAGCTTATGAATTCTTTGTGTCAAAACTGTTATGAATAGACTTTTCTGTGTTTCAGTTGTATCTAGTTACATTAGTGCCGTTCATAAACCAAAGGCTTTTAAAGTTACAGAAATTTTCACTTACTGCAGTGAAAATTGAATTAGATCTTTGTGCTGTGGCTAGACCTACCAACAATAAATCCATATCATTCCAAACCTGTGGGAGCACCTCTCTCCAGACCACTCTCCTGAGTTTCTGAAACCTGGAGAGGCAATAGGAAGAGCATAATGTAGTTAGGTCTTGCCATAATACAGAGATGGAACATAGCAACAACATATGTTTGCATTTAAGAGCTAGAAAACTCTGGTCAAAAGGTCTTGACTCCATGATGCAATGTGCTAATAGCAGGTTTTGAGCGTGTTTTAGCCCAAACATAAGCAGAGCTCTCGTCAACAACCAGGACTTCTTCAGATGTAGAAGAAGGGAAGCTTCATTCTCTGCTGGAGTGAGGGACTGCTCAAAGCAGCAAGTTCCATGGCAGAGAGATGCTTCATGTGCTGGCAGCTCTGGCTGGCTGCAAGGCCATCAATGAGTATTCAGGCCTGCCAGCTGCAAGTGGTCATGACAAAAAGGAATATGGCTTGATGAAGGGTATGTGTATGAATCTAAGAGAAAGAAGAGAAACAGAGTAAAGAAACTGCCTACTCTTTTATCCAAGTAAATTAAACAAAATCAGAATTTATGCACTTTTTAAAAAGTAGAGACAAAAGCAAGTATAAATGTGTGACTCTTCTCATCAGTGACTAAATGATGGATATTTCTAAATCTTGAAGTTCTACTTGACTACACTACACATTAAGAAAAATCTTTTTAATTTGTAAAATACAGTATATTAATGCAGTACATTAGTCAGTTCAGTTCAAACCCCACACAAGGATGATGAAAAATACCATCACTTTTCATCTTCTTAGCAAAGTAAGCCATTATCATACCCATCTTTTATGGGAAGCCTCCAGTCATACAACAGCGAAATCCCACAGACTTACTTTACAGTAACCTATGCATTTTACTTTCATATGTATCCGAACTTCAAAGAACTATTGTTAAAGATTATCTATATTAACAATCTGTCATTTCCTTGGATAAATTAGAAAGAAGAACCCGTGTTTTTGGCAATTACGTGCTATTGCTCGTTCATTCTGAAATAGGGTCAACATATTAAGATGTGAACTGAATCAAAGTTATATCCTCTCTTGGTAAACCTCAAACTGTGTTCAGTGGCACATATGTGGTTCATAAGACCACAGTAAATCCCAAGCAGCTGACCTGAAAAACTATGTTAAAAAATATTTTCTATTTTCAATTGAAGATACAGAGAGTACACAAAAACTGCAAAGGATGATTTACCCAAAGGCATTTCAACCAATTGACTTATCTGTTAAAAGTCAGAAGGCCAAGTTTGCAGTTTTGCATGTTGATTTCTGCACATTTAGAAGTGAGCGTCTAACAATCACAGACATTTGTAAGCTCTATGTACGTATAAGGGCTGATTCCATTTACAGTTGTGTAACATCATTAACTCAAATGGACTTGTATAGCTTTAACAGGGAGCAGAATCTGACCTAGATAATATTATGGAAATATTTGGAAACATCTTCATGTACTGCTTATTTTTATTTTACAGAGAACAATGTGGCTCTCTGTTCCAGTTTCAAAGTAGTAGGGTGCAACTCCACTGACATCAATGGGCTCACAATTACTTACAGCAGGTCTGAATTTATCCCTATGCATCTATATTCATTTAGCCTTTCTACCCTGGGGAGAGGAAGAGGAACTAAAATGTGACAGATATTTGTCATATTGCCTAATGCACTACTGGAAGAAGATCAGATGCTATGTTGATGGGTATGGTATCAATGAACCTTCAAGGAAACTGAAATTTCACCAACAAACATGAAGGAGCATGTGGTGTCTTAAGACAAATCGGTAGCTGTCTTATTAATTTGCTCATTAATAGGTGGATGGAAATGTTGATCGCATCTATGAATACCAATTATTCTTATTCTTAAATGAGGTAACATCAGTAAGATAGAAACTCATCTTTATTTATATTTGCTTCAGTAGCAGGTTTGACATACATGATGTAATATTTTCAAACGCATTTCTACAGTGGGCGCTACTTTTTTCTGCTTCTTCAAATCAGTGATTCTCTGTTTTGGAGAGTGGTAGAAAGCAATTTATATAAAAGAGATAAAGAGAAATGAAAAACACAAATGATTAGACGTTCTTTCTGATCTAATGTCATCTACAGTCAGGAAAGCGCTGTTGTGAACTGTGGACAAACTCAGTGCCTACTGCAGCTAGGAAAACTAGTAAAATTATTTGATAACAGCTGAAGTAAAATACATGCACTGTTCCCTTCTATTCTAACTTTATTCCTATTCTCTCAATATTTTTGCAAATAGATCTTGTCTCTGTAAAAGTGAACGAAAGTATGGTACCACCTCAGTGTGATCCTAGAGGACGTGAGATGACCTTAATCTTGCTGCTTAATCTCGGTATTTAACAGCACACAATGGAAAAAAGGATACCAGCCAGATTATGCTTATTATTTATAAATACAGTCCAAAAATGTTGGTTGTGGGAATTAAATCACTTAGATTGAGATAGGCTGAAGTCAGCTTTTCACATCTAAACAGTACTAAATTTGAGAAGAAATTCCAGTATGTATCTGAGAAGTATTCCATTTATACAATCTCACCAGCGCAACCAAAACATTTCATTTGACAGAAATAAACTCCAAAGCTTTTTAATTTCATAATCATTA
Source organism: Neopelma chrysocephalum (assembly GCF_003984885.1). NCBI lineage: Eukaryota > Metazoa > Chordata > Aves > Passeriformes > Pipridae > Neopelma > Neopelma chrysocephalum. Next base: position 3,030,246 of record NW_020897725.1, read on the forward strand.
CTACACAACCACAAGCCCTACAACTTTTCTGATAGGATTTGAAGATATTGAAAGTATCTGATTTTATAAAAAACCCTTTGTCTTTAAAATACCCCCTTGTTTCCCGTCTTCTTCCATCCCACCCCAAAAGTAAACAAACAAAAACCTTGAGGCTTATGAAATTTTCCATTAACGCATCTTCCCAGCATGATGTTCCACATGGCCTACTGTTATTAATTGTCTCCATGTGAGTAGACACAATCATTAGAATAAGATGGTAATTATAAGGTGGCTTTTATCCTTGTGATCAGTTGAAAATTCACATCACAATGTGTATCAGTGCTAGGTGACTGACTAACAGATTAAAACAAAGAATGTAGCTGAGCAGGCAAAGATCATTGTTCTGTGATGACACAGAACACCCCAATGATTCTACAGCATTAACCAAATAAATGAATTTTCTTTAATAGTTCATCAATCTTAATTGCCTTCCAGTGAAAAAATTCAATACTCCCTCAAGGAGATTGTTTTTATTCACCAGGACACCAATCTCACCTCAATACCCAAATCTCCTTTGAAAATCTTCCTACACAAAATTGATCTGTCCAAATAATGCTTATGAACTCTAACAAGGCCTCACTGTAATTAAAAATACAGAAAGCTAATTAAATTCAAGTGGAAGGTCTCAAATATCTGAGGAGAAGTAGAGAAGATTCAGTGTTCTGTTCAACTGATTCATCTGTGAAGTCTTCTCCCCTCCCTCAATATTGTTTGTATTAGCTCTGTGAAATAAGTTTTAAAAGATAACAAGCTAGACAAAAAGTTATCCCTGAGCATTAAGAGACAGAAAGGAGGATAAAATTAGGAATTATTATGCAGGCTGTTTCAACTCTGAATGAATGTGTGTGCACCAATATTTAACCTCAGAGCTGAAGTAAACCTGAAAGCATTGGAACACAAGAAACTGATGGTCTGCCTTGCACTAAAACATCAGCTTGCCAATATTTTTGGGTATGAACATGATCTTTAGACTAGAAGATGACCATAACTGTATTCAGAAGTCAAATTGTAAGTTGACTATCATCTTCTCTGATGTTATATCTTGGGAAGATACTCACCAGAGACATCAACACAACAAATTATAAGAAGGATATCAGCAGGAAGACTGAGGACTGTATAAAACCGTTTGTGGCTATCCCAAGTTAGTAAGCAAACTTAAAAGAAGAATTGTCTCTTTCTGACTTCTATAGCTGATAGCTTTCTTGGAAACTAGAATTTTGGTTAGGTGGAGACTTCTTTTGTCTTGCATAGCAGGTCTGTCTTGTTTCTTCCCATTAGTCAATTTGCTGTTTGGAAGGATCTAATGTTTTACAGTTGTGTCTTTGAAATGTGTTTTGAATAAAGCTCCAGCCAAGAATGCTGTGTATGTCATTTGTGGGGAAAAGCTAAAGACTGCAGGAGCCTGCTATGGTTATGTAACTTGCTTATTTTTATATCTGTTAACTACTGCTTTTGTTAATAAAGTTTATAACAAAAAGTTTTATAGATTTATAAAAACTAATAATTTTTAAAACCAGCCACATATTTTGGCATTTTATATGAAGGTTCAATGGTACAAATTTTGCAAATAAAAAACCAAAATCCCAGATGATTAACAAAATATGTGTTTATTTAAACATAAAAATAAATACATTTTGAGGGCTTTTTACTTAGAAAAATCTGAATTCAATATTTGTCTTGCAAGACTTAGAAAACTGAGCCATGCCTTTGGAACCCTTAATGCACAGCAAAACAAAGAGAATGGAGTTTCCAAAACTGGAAGTCATATAGGATGACACTTGAGACAATGGGGATTTTTCCCAGAAAACAACATGAAAAGGTATAAACTGAACTAAGACAGACTGTGCGCTTTTTGCTCCATGGCATAAATCTCATACTGTAATCTGTGAAAGCCTAAAGATAGATCAGAAATGATAAATCTTGTCAATATGTCCCACACAGTATTTGGATTGACAGAGCAATGTAACTGTAGGATGTTTATGAAGAAAAAATAATCCCAACATGAAGCAAACATTTATGCTATCACTAACTTGACAAGTCTGAATAAAATCAAGACATTTTCAAGCACCAAAGAACTCATTTTCACTCTTAAAATGAGAGAACCATGACTCAAAATGCCATTTCTGAAACACATTTCTTTTTCTCACCACACTAAAACGCTTTAGAGATGCTCCATACCTACTCTGTAAAGGAATATGCACAGTCATGACATAAAAAATGCATGCTAAAATAAGAACGAAAGCAAAACCAATGTGCCAAAAAGCAAATGTTATCATTATTACAAGCCAACAGGGTTTTCAGTATGTCACTACCTAAATCAGAGACCACCAGGCCTGGTTTATTGGCAGGACACTATGCTGAAATCCGAAGAACAATATCTAATTTAGAGAAAATGGAGCATATCTCAGTTACCATAATTTTGCATATCTTGACAGGACTGACTTGTCCCAGTGTGTTATATTAAGCACGACCAAAGGCCAAACTGTTTGCATCAGGACTGGAGCCCTCCAGAGTCAAGAATCTATCATCCTCTAAATTGCTAATTATGTCGTGTTGTGGAGCATTATGGACTTTCTTCAAATGGTTGGGTTTTGAATAGCATATAGGTACACTGAAACCATTCTGAATTCATAAATAATCTCTTAATTTCTTAAAGAACTTTAAATCCCAAGCCATAACTCAATTTTCACTGTTAAAAATATGTCTGGATTTCTATGAAATAGTTAAAAACTCATGATAAATTTAGATGAGACATTACAGATTTTATTCAGGTTTGCAATAGCTGTGTGGAAATTGTTTCTAATATAACTTTAGACAGAACAAAAAAAACCCCAAACCTTTTAAAAAGTTTCTGTAAATAGCAAACATATGATTTGCTTGACTCATTTCTATTTTAAACACTAAAGTATATATTACCCATTTCAAACAAAAGAAGACTACTCTAGAAACTGGATTTCATGGGCATCTTCAACCTTTTAAAGCCTGATCAGAAATTATCTCAGTCTACTCACAATAGAAAAACAAGCAAAATAAAGCACCACCACCACCAAAGTCCCAAGTTACTTGAAAAGAATTAAGGCTATCACACAGTTAATAATAAGGAATTATTTATTAAGTATGAAAAATCATTCTTTATTGAGGTAACCTAAGTTAAATCACATCTAAATACCTCTAGTTTAATTCAGTGTTCAAATAAGGGTTACTACTCAAATTCTGTGGGATGGAGAAAAGGCAGGTTTGTCCTAGTGAAATGATAACCTGAGAATGAATCTTAGGCAAATCCATGGACTATTTCTTTTGTCTTCCTTTGTATTACCTTTCCATTTTCCTTTATACTTTGCCAATTATGCCCATTCCCAGATCTCTTTCACCTACACCCCGAACTGTTAATTCTGTTCTCCTAGAACCTGATTTTCTTCAGTCATCCACCAAAGTCTCTATCAGCTGAAACATCACAAGATCTTTCCCAAATATGATGTTTTCTTTACCAAGAAGTGTCAACACATGCACATGATTAGAGTGAGTCATTATATGATCAGATTCTTGATAAGCCCTCTAAAGTTTCCCCGTAATCCAACTGTCTAATCCCTTGTTCCATGTCATCATCATATTTGTCTAATTATGAGTTGCAAAACCTTCAGGACAGCTATCTTGTCCTTTTATCCATTTTTGTGAAGAGTTAAGCACACTCATCAATAGTCACTGAAATTAGGCCTCCTAAACTTATTCGTCCACTCATTGTACTGGAATGCAGTACAAGCTTCTTAACATAAAACTTGAATAATAATCAACATATATCATAATGTAAACATCAATACATAATTTACAGCTTTGAGATTTTGGGTGAACGTTTAGCTTCCTATATAAAATCTCTTGATAACCTCATTACAGTTTCAAGCAACATAAAATACATAAACTACCATAATGACTCACTTCAAGGTATGATAGAGGATGCTGCTCTATAAGTAGCTTACAAGAGAGGAAGATCTATTCTGATAAGCTTGAAATTTATCTTGGATTTAACATGGCAAGGAAAGACAAAGTGAAGGCGTATTAGAGACCAATGACTTTAATTATAAAGTGTACCTTCAGTTAGGGAGATATCTTGCTTATTGCTTTAAAAATAACAGGTAATGATAGTATACAGAGAATAAACCTAGTCAACATCGACAATGAGAATAGTAGAGGTTAGATATGGATGACTATGAGTGGATGTTTTTATAAATATTAAAGTAAATGTTTCCAAAATGCATGGTTTATGACCTACCTGGACAAATACTGTCTGCTTTGCTTCAAATAGTTTGTACCTAGTACTCACCTATCTATCATTAATTTATATGGTCAAATCCTTGGGAAACAGACCATGCTAAATAAATGGTAAAAAAAAACATTATAAAATCATAGAATCAAAAAATGATTTGGTTGGAATGAACCTTGAAGGTCATCTAGTTCCAATCCTTCTGCCAAGGGCAGGGAACCTTCCACTACACCACGTTACTCTGAGTAATCTTTAACACTTCCAGAGACAGAGCATCCACAGGTTCTCTGGGCAACCTGTTTCAGTGCTTCATCACTCTCACAGTAAAGAATTTCTTCCTTATACCTAACTTAAACCTATCCTCTTTAGTTCAAAGTCATTACCCCTTGTCTTATCACTACCTGCCTTGTCAAAAGTCCCTCTCCAGCTTTATTGTAGCCACTTTAAGGTACTGCAAGGTGCTATAAGGTCTCCCTGGAGCCTTCTCTTTTCCAGGCTGAGCAGCCTCAAGTCTCAGCCTGTCCTCAGAGGAGAATAAATCTTCACTGGAGAGAATTAGATGTTGGAGGCTACTGCTAGCTTAGTCGTAGGACAACAATTCCAGCAATATGCAATATTTATAATGTTTTCAATCATAAAAATTATATTCTTGTAATATTTTCAAGCTTATCTTATTCAAGCTAAACCAGATGAGCACCAGTTATGGGCTTATTGTGGCTCCTAGGCCTAATTGTCACATATCATATATGTACATCAAAAAGGAAAAATATAGAGTAGCGTGTTCCCTTGGGATAATATGTATGAACTGGAGTTCTACCTAATTAACCTGATGTCTGAAACGTTAAGATGGGGGGTTGGTGAGATTATTCTCACTACAAGTTTAGGAGTGTTTGTTCATGGTGTACTGACACAGTTATTGTGTATAAGTGTCATTCCCCTCTACTGGATCACATCAAAACAGATCTGTTGTTTATGTCATGGGGCTGATAGAATTACTTGGACAAATTTTCCTCAATTAAAAAACAAAACAGAACAAAACAAAACAAACAAACAAAAAAACCCCCACCAAAAAACAGAAATATCAGGCTCACATTGTTAGATATAAAAAACATATGAATTTCATTCTTTCACCAGATCTTAATGGCTCAAGTGGATTTACAGTAACACAAAGCCCAGAAGCTGGAAAAACCTTAAATGACCATACAATTCAATGTCCATGATGTATATAGTAGCACCTATTCCTTTCTTTGCCCTCACTTGACTTACATACAAGCTGTGCTCTTCTTTAACCAGCTTTCTAGTTTGATGTTATGTTTCATCATGTGCCAGTCTTTACGTCATCATTGTTTGAATCTTCAAGGCACCAAATCCTTGTATCTTGCACATACATTATCAGCAGTTTGCCCTCTTACTTTCATTCTTGTCTCTCCAGTAGCACATCTGATTTCTGCTCATCTTCAGATTCCATCCAAATGACTAGATCAATAATTGTTGTTGATGTTGTTTGGGTTTTAATTTGCCCTGTGGGCTTTTGAAACACGTTTAAAGCTCTTTTTACTATGTTAATGAGTTTGTGCCCCAAAATAACCTCCTTGTCTGAGGGACACCATCTATCTTCTGTTCCTTTGACATGAAACACTTTAGAAAAGAAGGAAGCTGAAGATTTTACAGGCAATATCTTCAGTTGCAATCAAATTCCACGTTTAAAAACAGTAAGTTTGGGGCAGAAGAAAACTTTTCACCTCTTACTCTGGTTTGTTAAAGGAGACATGAGGTTTAATTCACATAACCTTTAAATTGACCAAGTCTTAACAAGTATAAAATTCTAAACCCCACAGAATTTGGGTTGGTATGGAATAGGTATAACTACTTCTCTAACCATCAGTTTTCCTTACAATTTAAAAAAGAAAGGAATCATGTAGGATATGAGACTTTTCTTCAGATCCCTTTAAGGTTACAAGAGTGCTATAGAGCTCATATATGAACAGTCAGGCAATAACTTTCATACCAGCAGACAACACTCAAAAATACATAGCAAAATTCCTAAGTTTTGTAGGATAGCTGTACACTGAAAATGGTTTCTTTTTTATATTGGTGTCCATTTGTGTGCTGTAGAAACATAACCCAGTTACAGGGTTTTCCATTTTTTTCCTAGTAGGGAAAGTCTATAGACAAATGTGAAAGGCAATCTTGTGTATGCTGGAGGTCAGATCCAATGGAGTTCTGTGGAAATAATATGTACATGTTTCCATACTAAAATGGAAAATGTTTTCTGCATCTGACCTTGATTTTCAGTTTCTGATTGACTCTTCAAAACTGACTCACCTCTTTTGTCATACAGTTATAATTAATATAAAGGAGAAATAGTATCTGTATCATTTCCATTATTCTAACCTTTCTCTGTTGCTGAGCATGATGAAAAGGAATCTATATCTTTGCAGAAAGTTATAGGAGTGACAACAAAAAAAATCTTAACTCCCTTTCACACACTTCAGCTCTTCTAGAAACTCTTGCAAATAATTCAGGTGTTACTTACATTGCTTAATTAGAAGCTCTCTCTGACTGCTGACTTCATATTCAAAACTTTAATACAAAATAATTTCAAAAAAGGAATCCACCCTCATTTTTCAGGACAAAACACCAGAACTTGTCTCTCATATTTCTACTGATAGGAATCACACTGACAATCATCTCTCTGAAAAGCAAGGGTGTATGATTTATACAGTAAAGTTTCCAAAAAGAGACAGTTTCCAACTTTGGCTCTGATCTAAGTTTCCTCAAAATTCAGAAATACTGAGATCCAGGATTTGGTTCCTGTTTATCTCTAATTGAAAACAGAATGAATATTTCCCAATATTTCCATCAGGCAAATACACTTTATCGTGAACATCAAAAAGAGTCTCAAAATCAGGAAGATGACACATAGTAACGCAGAATTGGATTAAAAGTTCACTTTGCATAAACAGTCAAAGTTTATGAAAATTATCCAAATTCAGATTAAAAAAAAGAACTGATGTCTTGTGAGCTCAGCTTTTCTCTTGTTTCTGCCTGGCTCAATATGAAAAAGAAAAAGTCAGAGAAAAGACAAAGAATATAATAGAAATGTTGGAGTGCTATAACTAAATTAGAGCTATTCTGCCTATCCATATGAAGAGATTTATAAAGTTAATATTTTTAAGCAATGACTTTTTCACTTATGGTTAAGAATTCAGAGAGTAACTTAATGAATACTACAAACTGTATGGAAAAGACCAGTAGGCAGAGGAGTTTGGAGTTGCTATAAAGGCACCCAGCTTCTCCTTTCTTTCAAAAAATTGACCTCAAGGTCATGTCCTTTCTTAAGTTATAGTGGAACCACATGAAATTATGATTTATTTTGTATCACATCCTTTCTGCAGTCCCATCAATGTCATGAGTCTAATTCAGTCTCCTGCATTCAGTCACATATTAGGTGGCAGTCCTGCATTATTTCCAAGAGGGAAGCTTCAACACTTTTTACAAAGATCAAGACAAAAAGGGGAATCAAGATCTCATACATATAAACAAGACACAAGTCTACTCTTCCCTACATTTTGTGGACTATCTAAGAAATTGTCCCTTTCATTACTTTCTTCTTGGGTCATATATATCCCAAAGCTTATAACACAGAGCTCTGTGATGGAAATACAGACTGATACGAATGAAGTATGAATGGAAATATCTGTGTGGGAAAGCACCAAAAGAAACTATACAGATTACATAAGTTGATATCCAAAGTTGTGGCTGACATCGGTCAGACCAATAAACCTGGAGGAACATGGTATTTCCATGAAGAAATGAAGGTCTCTACTTCAATGAAGCCACAGCACAAATGAGTTAGTGGGAGACCTATACAGGGACAACAAGAGGGAGGACATGAGGTTACCACCCTTCATCTGTGCCATTCTTCTTCCTGCTGTCCGAAGTAGAAGCCAGGCAGCCATAAAGGTACCCAAAACTAGAGGACCAAAAAAAATAGCAATTTTGATTAAAACACAGGGAAATTGAAATGACTTGAATAAAGGGCCATCAAGATTTTCAGGGTGGGAACATCTGCCCTGTGACAAGAGGCTGAGTGAGCTGAGCTGCTGCAGCCTGGAGAGAGCATGGCTTTGGGATGGCCCTAACAGCATCATCCAGTGCCTACAAGACATTATCAAGAAGGCGAAACCAGACTTTTCACAGTGTCGAACAGCTGGAGGATGAAAGAGCAGGCATAAAGTGAAATTAAACAGGTTTAGGATGGATATAAGAAAAAGTTTTTTCCCCAAGAGAACAGTTGGGCAATGGTGCAGGCTGCCCAGGGGTGTTGTGGCAACTCCCTGTCTCAGGACTTGTGCAGGTGCAGGTTCCTTATATGGTCTCAAACTTGATCTCCTGCAGTGGGAATGGTTCTCCATCCTACCAGTGCCTGCCTTTGCTTCTGCAACTTGGATGGTGTGGCTGGAGCACTTGCTAGTGAAGACCAAGGCAAAAAATTTTGTGAGTACCTCAGCCTTCTCCATATCCCAGCTAACCGTGTCTCCTGTTTCATTCTTTTATCTCCAATGTACTTACAGAAGCTTTATTGTTGGCCTTGATGTCTCTGGCTAGATATAATTCTCCCAGAGCTTTAACTTTCCTAACCTGATCCCGGACTGCTTGGACAATAGGTCTGTATTACTCCCAAGCTACATGTCCTTGCTTCCACTCTCTGTAGGGTTCCTTTTTGTATTTGTTTTTGTCCAGAAGCTCCTTGTTCATCCATGCAGGCCTCCTGACTTCCTCCTTTTTGGGCTGCATCACCTCTGAGCTTGGACGAGGTAATCCTTGAATATTAATCAGCTTTCTAAGGCCCATCTTCCCTCCAGGGCTCCATCCCATGCTGCTCTACCAAGCAGATTACCAAAGAGGCCAAATCTGCTCAGGGTATTGAGCTTGTTGAGCATCCTTGCCATTGCCCTAAGGATCTTGAACTTCACTATTTCTTTGTCCCCGCAGCCCAGGCTACCCTTGAGCTTCACGTTCCCCACCAGCTCTTCATTGTTGATGGGAACAAGGTCCAGCATAGCACCTCTCCTCTGGTTTCTCTATCACCTGGAGAATGAAGTTACACATTCCAGGATCCTCCTGAATTGCCTGTGCCCTGTGCTGCCCCTCCAACAGACATTGGGGTGGTTGAAGTACCCCATGAGGACCAGAACTTGTGAACATGAGGGTGCTCTTGTCTGTCTATAGAGGTCCTTATCTACTTGGTCTGCCTGATCAATGACCTGTACTAGACCCCACTGTAATGTTACCTATCCTTGCTCTTCCTCTAATTCTGACTCATAAGCTCTCAGTCAGCTCCTCATCCATTCCCAGATGGAGCTCCATGCACTCCAGCTGGTCATTGACATGGAGGGTGACACTCCTGTCTCATCTCCCGTGCCTGCCCATCCTAAAGAGCCTGTATCCTTCCATTCCAAAATTCCAAACATAGGAGCCATCCCACCATGTCTCCATGATGCCAATAAGATCAGCATTTGAACTCTTATATAACTTTAGCTCATATGGAAAAATAGCAAAAATACATATGTCCAGTTTTAAAGCAACACAAATGGATAAAAATGAAAAGGAATCATCACAGCTTTTCTGAGAAACTGAAACTGTAAAGGAACATTCAAAAAGACCACCCTGTTCAGAACACCTTCTGTCTAATATCAGGCATAATTAAATGAGGAAAAAGAGAAGAAAAAAGTTAAAATAATTTGCCCAAACATGCCAATTTTTAGTTTACTGAAAACACTTTCATAGTCTGAGGATAAGCAGTTGTAAGAACTATGCTTGAACAGAAGTAAGTTTTAGGAGATAGTGGCATGGTGAACTGATTCTAAGAGCATAAGAACATATGTGGACCCGACCTGGCCTGACACTGTGAGAAGCACGTAAGACACTGTATCAGGTAGCAAACACCAGCTTGCTAGTTAATAAAATTCTGCTTTAAAATGCACTTACAGAGACACTTAACTTTTGAACACATTTGAACAACCTCTGACTAAGGAGATTATTATTGGCCTTAAACGTTTTCTGAAATCAGGTCAGTGAAAGATTTGAAATTTACATAACTTGGAAATTACAGGAATGGACAGAACATAAATGTGCTGGAGTAAAAGTAGATAAAAATATCAGAGACAAACTAAGCTTGGAAGAACAGGTCCTTAAAAAGGAGAATTGTGCTGACAAGATCCTTAACTTCCAAAAGGTCTATATTTAACAGTCTCTGCCTTTCGGAGATGTATTGAAGATTCACAACATGAATACAAAATATAAAGACTGCTGATGTTTCGTGTTTTGGATTGTGAATGAGCATCTGTTTCAGTAGTGTTTCAGAAACTTTTAGTAGGTGTTATTTTCTAAAATGAACAGGAAATTTACTGAGCAATGTTTTTGGAGAACAGATGAGATCTATAGTAGTGATTTTATCTGCAGAGTCATTTATTTTATTTGTAATTTTATTTGGTTGCATTAACAAAGAGACTTACTTAACCAGAAAAATGGTGGAAAGAAAAAATTAAAGCCAAGTTCTAGATGTGTAATACCTTGTTTTCCAACAGCCTGCTTCTGAAACAGATCAGTTTACAAAAAGATTTAATATTTTTTAAGACATAAGTGAAAATGTCAACACCTTTCATTTCTAGCTGATGGATTTGAGACTGACAAGAGGTAAAGACCATTCAAATACTGGTGGTAGAAAATAGAAAATATGATGACAAGGTGGAGAACTATATTAAGCAACACAGGAGAAGTAGACTGTGATATGACACAAAACAAATATGGCTATCTCCACAACAGGTGAGTGAGCTGAATAGAAACTAGATCACAGAAACTAGAAATATAAATGAGTGAAAGTGCTTAACTACTGCTGTAATACAATGGGAAACCAATCCAACTATGAAGCAAAATCTTTTATATTCTAAATCCTTGTTCTAAAAACAGGTAAGATTAGTGATACGAGGAAAAAAAAGCCTCATCATCAATACCCTAGGGGCCTCTTTCTGAGTTGTTCATTCAAGACTTTACTGCCCCTGACTACAAATGAAAGTAAAAAAAATATAAGGACAAGGAAAAAAACCCAATCTTATCAAATCTTTCTAATTTTGCACACAGGCTGTCAGAGAGTTGTACATGCTTCCAGGTAAAGAGAAGCTGTAATGCCAAAACTCCTGAGATTCACACAGCCTCTAGGATTGGCAGCAGCACAAGGCAAAGCACGGACAGCGGCTTTTTCCACGTGCAATGCAGTTCCTCTTTTCATATAGAGGATGATCACTTTTGCCCCCTCAAAATATGTACCAGGACATTAGTTAGGTTAGCTGCCACTAGTTCTGGGACCAAAAAATGTGTTCACCTTTTCCTCTAATCCAGTTGTAATTAAGTATTGTCTGCTATAAACATTTGTAAGGTCTACAAATGGATAAATGCAGTAGTCCAGCCAAGAAGGTAAAATTTAGAGGTGAATCAGGAAAATGCAGTTTATGGAGGTCAGAGCTGTTGGAGGAAGTGAGATGAAGGTCAAGGAGAAGAAAGAAGAAGATGAAGAAGAAAAGCAGATGAAACATAAAAGAATGGTTCTTTAGGAGGGGAACTTAATGTTTTGTTTATTTGAAATTCTGGTTTCGGACAGAAGAATTGGTGAAAGAATGATATCAAAATTTTAGGGAACTTTTTTATTAGCTGAGACCAATTTTATGCTGAGTTTTCATACATTTAGATATTTGTAAATAATTACAGCTGTATATAAAATATGTAATAAGTATATTTAAATAAAATGTAACTGTCAATAAAGCATCTTTGAATACGTAAACATTGAGAGTCATCTTCAGGAAACAATAGGTCTATCTGTATATAATTTATTGTGATATAGCATACAATTTCTTGCAAAATAATTGGAAACATCATATTTTTAGATAATAGAATTATAGAATCTTTGCATCTGGTAAACACCTCAGGAAATTATTTAGTCCAAGACCCCTGCTCAGAGCAGTGTCAGCTAGAGCAGGGTGCTCATGGACCATCTCCATATGGCTTTTGAATAACTCTATAATCTCTCTGGACAATCTGTTTCTGTGTTCAACCACCTAAACAGCAAATTTTTTTCTTTCATTTAAATTTAATTTCTTGTTTTTTTCAGCTGTGCCAAATTACCTCTTGTCCTGTCACTGAGCATCACTGAAAAGAGCCTGGCTCCACCTTCAGCTCACTTCCTATCCCTGTTAGATATTTATACACATTGGTAAGGTCTCTTGAGCCTTCCTTTCTCCGTGTTTTAAAGCCTCAGCTCCTTCAGCCTCTCCTCATATGGCAGATCTCCCCATTCTTTATTCACCTTTGTGCATCACAAAATATAACTGTGGTTTGACTTCAACTGGAGCAAAGTGAGATCAAGGCTTCACACTCTTAAAATCCAGCCATCTCTTCCTCCAAGCATGTAAAGAATATGACTTTGCACTGTCATTAATCACATCTCTTCTAGGAATGAACCAAGGTTCTTCCCAGTAGAGTGTTTTATTTCAGAGACCATAATCATATTCTGCCATCTTTCATCATCTTCTTTCAGACTGTGAATTGACTGATCTCTATAAAAAAGTTTTAGTGACATGGATTGAGTGATTAAATGGAAGAGATTCTTCCATGTTTAATGCAGATGCAATTGTGTTTTTTTAAATTTTGATTTCTTTTTTTACTGTTTTAATTAACAGTCAAGAAAAAGAAGGATTCAGGGGTAAGGGGGCTTCTAATCTAGGGAGGATTCATTACATCTCCATCATTTGTTTTGTGAATGCTTATGTCTAATAATAATGGCCAGTCTTCGCGAACGAAGATTTTGGGAAAGGTCTTTTACCTTTCCAGCCTGCGCAATAGATTTTTTAGGTGAGACACAGCCTGCGCTGAACTGAGCCCACCCTTTAATCCTAAGGTTCATCTGCCGGGGCCAAGCAAGCTTGGACAATGGCAGTGAGGTCCTCAGGACGTAGGTTTGTTTAGAGTGACCTTCTCATAGATGGATGGCCTTACAGGGCTAACGGGCTCCATCTGCCCGGGGGACTGGGAATCGAACCTGGGTCGCAGCAGTGAGAGTCCCGCATGCTAACCACTAGGCCACCAGGGGTCCCGCTTATGTCTAATGAGTTCCTATATAGTGTCCGATGTTCAGGATGAAAGGTTGGACTCTGCCTTACCTGCACTGAGGGCAGTCTTTCTATGGGAAACCATCATGGATGGTGTGTCTGGAGGGCCCCTTAGGCCAACTAGACTCCAGGAAACCGAGATTGCAGGTGATTTATACAGTCACCGATTCATGGATGTGACAGCAGGAACCACCACTGTCTTATGCAACAAGTCAGGCTTGTTCTGAGCGTATTCAGCACTGCAAGCTCCACAGAGGAGTGAAATACAAAGATACTTCTTTTATGAGCTTCAAAAAGCCTCTGACATGAGGTAATCAATCACTGCAGTAAAAGTAAGGACATGACCAGGAGCACAGTTTTACACTCATTACAGCATTTCTACCTGAAACTTTATATGCCAAAGATGTTTGAGATGTCTCCACACATTAAATAGGGTTTTCTAAAAAATGCTACTAAATTTAAGCTCCTGATATATTGTTTAACAGAATGCCAGGCATGCAAATATTTTATTGAATGATGGTTATTATGGCCCAAAATCCATCTGCAAAAGTGGGGGTAACAGTATATTACCTTCAAGCAACTAAATACAAAATGTCCCAATAACATCCCGCTCTCAGGACCAGAATGTTTTTCAGAGTGACAGTACAAGGCACAGGCTGCCTCCTAAGTGGAAGTCTGCTTAAAGTGTTCACAAAACCCTGGCCTTGGAGCTGAGATCAGCTAATGCCCAAGAGAATTTCTTGGGCCAATCTCTAAATGCTGCAACACTGACCACTTAAATATGTATGGGGAAAACAGCAAATAGACAGACAAAATACTGTTCCCAATCTTCCTCTCCCTCCCCTCCCCAACACTCTTAAGAGACATTTTGCTGAGAAATGCCATCCATGACAGAATTTCTTCAATTAAAGATGACAATTCAAGTGAGGCAGAATGGGATATTATATCGCCCAGCTTGCCATTTATAATTTTGAGTAGGTCAGTCAAAATCAGAGCTGTGTGCTCTGGAATCCTGTTTTCTTTTCCAATATTTAGTATTGAATTGAAGAGTGGGTTTAAAGTAGGTTTTTCTGTATTAGATTTTGCCTTTTACATTAATTCCCATCAGTTGCAGTGACACTTGCATGCAAGAGTACATTTGATCATCTACAGACTTCCTCATTGCTGAGCTAAGCCAGAAAACCCCTCCTGACTGCAGCAGAAATGTTAGCAATAATCCTAGAGAAATCACGTGTTGCCAGGACTTAATGGCTGGCTCTCTGATTAACAACCTGAGGTAAACAGAGGGCAGTTACTAACATAAACAACTGTGGTTTGTAATATCAACAAAGCCATGAAACAACCAAGTTTTGGAGGTCTACTGCTGATATAAGTATATTCAACAACTTACAACAACATTATATATTTAAAGGAAGAGGGATGGGCTGGAAACAACATCAGTTGTTCCACACCATTAAAAACACTATTTTTCCTTTCAGAATGCAGCTCTTTTGGTTATGTTTACAGTTGTACTTTTGGATCGATGCAAACTTCATAGGGCAGGATTTTTTCTCTGCTTCTCTCACAGCAGTAAGAAATGCCAGCACAGTCAATATACAGATTTGCCTGGCTCAGTACCAGAGGAGATAGTGCTAATCAAAGTAACAGCAGCAGAACTTGAACCAGCCCTTAGAAGGAGAAGGTATTACACACTAATTCATTAATCTGTTAAGCCTCTGTGTCAGCGAGAAGTATTCTCTTTAGCTGAGTGTCCTTAATAGGATATATCAGGCTCTGAACCTGAGGCAGATCAGTTTTTAAGCCCAGCCAAAGCTACTAGGACAGGGATCTGAAATGTAAGAAAAACATTTGCTATATATATATGTACATCTGGGCATCATCTAAGCTATCTCTACTGCTGAACGAGCTACAATTGAGCTATGTCTCAGCAACTACAAAATATGCCAATTTTTTGCATCTGGATAAATGATAGATAGAAAAAATTATGTAACAGCAATTGCCTACTATTATTAGACACACACAAAATACATTGTGCAGTCTCTGCTAACAATCATAAAGACCATTTCTCCACATTCAGAGTCGGAATGACAAAGCCAGGAAGCAGCATGTTCTGGGAAGTACACTCAGTGGTGGGACGCTCCACAAGGCACAAGTCAGTTAACCCCATTCACCAGTGTCCCAGTTTTATGATACAATAATATTAGTAAGACTCTTCAATTGTTAAAGAATTTAAACTCAATTAAAACAATCAGATTCCACTGTGGAGCCAAGATGGAATAGGCATTTTGTCTCCCAGTCCTTGCATTCCAAGATGGAAAAGCACAGACTGCAAAGCCAAAATTTTGCCTCAGTGTTCTGATGAGAATTTAGAGGAAAAGTTGGGGTGGGTCATTATTTTATTTTCCTTCAGCTTATAAACCACGAGAACCTCCATAAAAATGGATGAAATTTTGCTCATGCTTTTAATATGAACAAAAAAAACCCTGCCTCTGTCTGACACCAGTGATGGAAAATTTACACAAAAGGATTTTGTTCCATAAAGTTTTCAATTACACCACCCTCTCCTTCCCAAGAAAAAAAAATTAAAAAAAAGGATTATCGTTTGGAATCTGCAAAACAAATTTGCATATGGCTGAAAGAAGAGAATAACAGCTAATATTCCATACTGCATTCGACAACTAGAGCAAGATTCTTTTCCAAAATTTTCTGTAGCAGAAAACAGATAAATTACTGGGGTGGCAGCAGCAGGGAGAGAGTGAGGAAAGCCTTCTTGCAAACAAAAGCTACCATTGGTTGATTATTTTGGGGGTTTTAGTGCGTTCTTTTTTGTTGTTGTTTTTTTTCCAAGGTGTTTGCATTGAAAAATGAGGTGAAAAAAAACAAAAATATTTTTCACTTTGGGACTTTCAATGAGAAAACTGAACACTTAGGCTTTCAATTAAAACTTTTCAAAGAACCCAAAATTTAGACAAATGTTTCCTTTTGTACTGAATTATTCTGAAAGAGGAGGAGCATAATTTCTCAGGCAGCTCTACTGACAATGAAATTCCTCAGGATTTCACAACATTACTTCCTACTGTGTTTCCTCCAACTCCAGAGAATAACAAATGCAAAGACTTGCAAAGTATTAACATAATGGCAGGCATATGATTTATTGTACTACACATGATTTAGAGCACCATGTTTACTCCAAGCTGGTAGCACATCTGCAATGGCATTACATGACTTTTCTCAATAACAGAAAACAGTGGCAGGAAGCAATTATATGGAAAGGCCCACTAATACAAGGCATATAGCCTTTAAAACTAGGAGGCATTAGTTCCCGTATAAAAGTTAAATCAAATCATGCGGATCATGTAATTACTGTAATTACTCTTTTTTTCAAATCTTGTTAGGTATAAAGATTATTGATATTTGCTAGGCGAACAGCAGGGATGCTAGCAGTGATGGCAGCTTCACATTTTTTGCCAGATACAGAAATGAGTCAAACATAACCCATGTCCTTTCACTGCAGTTTACCTGATTAATCTGAACCTAACTAGCTCCTCTCTTCTTGATGCCTACCGAGAATGACTAAAAGGAAAACACAAAACCTCACTCAATAATCTGCCTTACTGAGCTTCTTGTGGCTCCTGTTGCCAAGGAAACTCGAGCAAATTGCTGTCAGAGAATACCCTTAATGCTTAAGCCAGCCAGGCTTCAACCTGCTATCAGGAGAGGGAACAAAGACTGAAAACAAGAAGGACAACATGGTTGTAAAGCTCATTGGGGAGAGAGAGAAAAATAAACTACAGGATAAGGCATCTGCTAGCAAAGAATATCTTTCATTTAGGTCAAATCAAGGCTCTTCAATCTCTGTCCATTGTTCTTCCTATGAAGGAACCTGTTACTTCAGACAAATGGGAGACAGAATAAGTCTCTTGTTTCAGTTATTGAGTTGGTGGTGTTACAAATCATCTGTCTTTCGGAAAACCGCCTACTAGTGTTCTCTGATCCTTCATGAAAAGGAAGCTGATTAAAATTATTAACAAAATTGTCTTCCACTTCTTATTTTGAAGTGTGATCCTGGCTCAGAGAGGAACAATATCAGTAATTATCACTGGTTTAATCAGATGCCTTTTGTTCAGTTTTCTCTCCTCCTCTTCCCTCCTGTCTTTCCTATTTTCTTTTCTGCTTTGTCTGATTCTAAATCTCAATGCTTTCATTAAATGTTTAGGGCCAAATTTTGGCACTCTGCAGAGCTGGCAAGAAAACAGGCATATATTAACGTTGCAAAAGCATCCATATTACAAACCCATGTCCCGGCCAGCCCAGACCCTGCACACTTCATATCCCACCTCCAGAGCATCATTCCCTGAAGGGGTCATTTGTTCCAGAAGTAAGAGTTTATGCATGGGTTGGGGCGTTGAGAGCCTTGTGTGCATTGTTTATAGACTGCAATGATCTGATCTTCTGGGCCCACCCTTCCTATCCTCATCATCATTGTATGGAAGTGTTCCACTGCCCTGGAATGCACCTCAGTGAACACACCACAGCCATGTGAAACACCACACTTGAGCTTTCAGTCTGAGGAGCAGGATAGCCAAGGTGGACAAATACCTGAGATAAAACCACCAGCACCTGCAAGGGGCAGGAGGAAGAGCTCTGATCATCAGAGGTGCTCCCAAGAGCTCTCATACCAGGTGAAATCAAGTTTGAACCGCAGGTTTCAAAGGACTTTTTCTGAAGTAACAGGAAAGGAAACAAAGGCAGTCCAGTCTCAAATCAATAGGAGAAACCTTCTGAACTGATGCCTTTTTCTATCAAGCTCATAGAGTTTTTAAGGCATGGGGTCATCACAAGATGGAAAATAGTCAACAGTAGTTTAGCTGCTATATGGAATAAAAATTAAAAATGAAAGATTAAGTCTATGAAAATATGTTTGAAATATATACTTTAATAAACCTCTCTCTGATCCTCTGGTACTGTGGTAGAGGACTTCTGAGGAGCAAGAAATGAGGGGTGAACCACAGTCAGTTTGGGAGGGATGCCATAAGAGAGCCAGGAACTGAATTGAAGAGCTGCTTAGGCTTTCTCAGAGGCCTTAAATAGTCCCTTGCCTTGTTGAAGCTGCAATCCAGACTTCACATTTTACACTCCTGCTTTAATGTTATTTAAATAAATATAGACCTTTTTTTTCCCCTCTGTAAGTTTCCTTAAGGCTTTTAGATAGAAGATAAGAGCAAAATGAGCAAGAATGTGAAAGAAGCTGTGTCAGAGAAGTGTGTGAGAGTTGGCAAGAAATCTTTGACGCTATTGTGATTGACCAGCTAAGAATGCAGCGAGAGCCAAACAGCCCTCTCTGCGGATTATTTCTGCACAGGGTATACATGAGATTGTGCTTATGGAATTTCTGCCTGATCCTTCCATTGGGAAGATGGGATTTGCTCTCCACGTGGATTGGGAGGAAAGTTCAGCCGCCCAAACCTTCAGTTCCTGGCAAACTCATGTAGTCAGAGCCGCCTATGAAGCCTATCTGATACTGGAGGAAAAGCACAATTTTAAATACATCGTAGCTAACACAAAACTCCATCTGTATGAGTGAGAAATCTACAGTTTAAACACTCAGTAGTAAGCAGGTTTTGAAGTACTGGAAGAAAACTGCGCATTTAAGATAGTTTGAAGATTGAGGTGGAAGTGTCCTGTCTATGCAAAAATATTTATTAGGTGTTGATTAAATATATCTATAATTAAATATACTGTCTTTTTTTGAACATTTTTTTTTACATGCAAAACTAAAATGACATTCAAAAGGGAAAAGGTATAGTAAGAGAGCTCTGTTTCTCAGTTTCAGTACCATACAATAACTATTCTGCTGCTCTGGCTGCTGCAGCTTATGAGACCTGCCAGGTTTTGTTTGATAAGAATGCTCAGAAAACACTCACAGTGATACTAAACTCATCCTGTGTGCTCTGCCATATCTGGAAGCTTTCCCTTCTCCAAGCCCAGTGGAAGCTCTAAGTTACCAACCAGCTCCTGTGAAAGCTTTGCCTTGTGTGACTTTTAGCCAAATCTCCTGGAGAAGGAAAGGAAAAGTAGAACAAAAGAAACTATTCTGATTTGAGTTAGAAAGGGGAGCAGTGAGACATGCAGGACCATCAAATTTTGCTACCTGTAGTCTTTTATGTCCCCAGGATGGGGGGAGCAGTACTGTGTCCCACTCTCTGCCCAAATTCTTTGCTTTTCATTGTCTTTCACTTGTGGACAACTATTCCATTTTTTAACTTCTTGTCTGTTGTCCTTCTGATGCTTTGAATAAACTCTTCTGATTATTTCTCAAGTAATCAGAAAGAGCATCTTTCTGCTTCTCTGAATAATTCTATATTATTTGAAATAGTTTTACAAATGGAAAATTGCATGAATTTTCCATTTGGTAACAGATGATTTATTCCCTAGTGATTATGAAACAGAGTATTTTTACAACTAGTAAACTTTTTTTTGATAGTCCTAAATTTCTAATCTGCAGCCTGAAGAGGATTCAAGGTATTGAGTTTAAAATGTAAACTACTTCTTAATGGATTTCGCCAGGTGGAAACAAACTGTGCTGTACCTGAAGCCACCAATAAATTTCTCATGAATAACATCTGAAGGAGAACTGTTAGTAATTCTCTCCAGCTTTTCTATCCAGCTCACATATCCCTACCACCCTTTGCTAGTATCAGCAGCTCCATACAGCTTTTTGGCTCTCTTGGAAGCAAGTGGTGCTTCTGTATCTGACCATCACATAGGTCACAATACCTCTCTTTTACTTAACAGGCTCCATAATATCTCTCTTTTACGTAATGGAGTCATGCGTGTTAAGCTTGAAGCATTGTTGAGGCAGACACTGAAACATTCCCTGTGAATGGCTCAGGGCAGCTGGGGTAGCTCTCCTTTTTGTGACTACATTTTCCCAGGTGAACTGTTCTAAATTCAGTTTTGGAGGAACAGAAGGAATACCCTAAGTGCTGGAGATGTGCAGGAGCTGGTCACAAACAATGGGCCTCCTTTCTGCCAGACATGACTGGAGATGCAGTCTCTTTGGGATCAAAATGTCAAAATCCTTTTGATGACATGAACTTTTCTGACAGGTTTGAGGCACACAGCATTTCCACTCCCTCACATGCAGAGTGAAACAGGAACAGAAACAACAAGGGAGTTCTTTGTTGAGAATGAAAGAGGATAGGAAGAAGAGGAAACATGAGATCCATTTTAAATCATTGGAAGTGTTCAGCTGTCAAGGGAAAGATGCTGTAAAAAGACCACGTAAAACAAACATTATTACCCTAGTTACAAAAGCTCACTTAATCCCTCTTATTACTGTTGAACCTCAAAAACATGGCTTCTACATGCCTGTAGTATAACAATTGCTTAAATCTTGTTTAAAGCTTAAACCCACAAGTCTTTGGGGAAAAAGTACTGATGTATCTTATTCATATGGGTACATATTCCTGGACACATATAGCCTGGAGCAGAGAGCAGAGGTGGCACGGAGAAGGGCAGGATGGGCAGTGGTAGGTTTCCTAACCTCCCTAGAAAATTCTTGACAGAGTAGGTCTGAAGCATTATTTGACATCAGTGCATGTCTAGTATCTGCAGTTTTAATATGCTGTTTATATGTATTTACTGCTCCAGTTCGAAGTCGGAAGCACTATTACTTAAGTGCTGTTTGTCTTCCTTTCAATTTATTACCGCAATCAGTAAGATTGATCTTAATTAAAAGTCTAAAGTTCAATGATAGTTTAAAAAGGAGTATCTATAGCTTTGATGGCCTCTTGAAAAGGCTACCTGGATTTTGTTTAAAAAATGAGAATGCTGCAGTCTTTGTTTTATTTTGCTTATTAAGTTCTATTTCCATGCCTGGCTTTAAGGGTTGCCTTCTTAGTGAAAACATCTGGGCATGTCTCTGATAAGCTAATGCTGTACTGAAGTCCCAAGTGTATTCTCCTTGGACCCTGTAATGTGTTACAATCCAACACCTAATAACAGTGGTCATTTTTAACAGTACATGACAACATGAAATAAAACTGGTACTTTTTAAGTTTACAACTGCATTATATGATTACAGATTTATGTAGTATTTTTATGTAGCTTAATGCAGAAAACCCAAATGTGCCAAAGGTGTTAAGCACAACAGCAAACATGACAAAGGTCTTCTTTCCGGGTATGTCCCCATGGTAATTTACTCCTAAAAAATACAAATCTCACCATGTGTAGAAATTTAGTATTTATTTCAGTCATGTTTTCCATTTCCAATATTTATGTCATATGCCCAGTGAATTAAGAAAAATGCAGCAGAGATATCAATCTTACAATGACTAGATTCAGGCCAATGTATGAATGGCATGTTGTCATCTCAGAAATGAACTATTTTATAGTAAAGGCTGAAATTAGTGGAATTCCACAGTACAGATCAGGGAACTATATTTGTGCACATTTTTCCATAACTTTCTCTCTTTATAAAAACCACCATGGGCAAATTTTACTAGCCACATGTGGTCAAGATCCAAATCCCCATAGCAAAAGATGACCCATTAGCACTAACCATAAAGAGTCCTTTAGGACAGATTGCTCTTGTGATGGCAACACAGACCCTGGGAAGGCAAGCAACCCTAGTCTTCACTACTCTTCCAGCCACTGTCTTGTTCTGTGATGGAGAGCCACTTATCCTGCCTGGTCTGTTGAAACCCTGATATTTCTAAATAGTTTGGAGGCTCTTTTCTTTGTTCAGAATCATGGCAGCCTTTCTTAGCTTTTGTGTCTAAGACAATTTCATCCCTGTTAATGACAGTGCAGGCCTCAACATCATCTATTGCATATTTTGGATGTAGAAAGTATTTTAATTAATAATTAGGCTGATAATTCCTTCATAATTTGAATTTTGAGAAGCATCTACTTTTTATGTCTTATTCAAGACATCAGTATGAAAAGAAAATGCAAAATAGCAACTTACCTGTACATTTGTTGTTTATTCTTCCTTTAAAAGATAATGTGGGTAAAACATATCATTCTGGAGACATTTTATGTTTGACAGAAATCAGCTACGGGAGAAAAAGCTCTATTATGCATTTAGAAGGATCTAAGCCCATTTTGAGTTATATGCGCCCTATTGGGAAATAATTTCAGTATTATTAATATTAAAGACCATGTATTTACAGAATTTTCTATCTCTTGTTTGATGAATTTATATCCTTTTCGCATTTTGCATTTATGTACAAATCGAGATGTGCAGGATACTTCTGTAGGCACAGCATAATTCTGTGTCATTCATTATAGATTTGTCTGGTCACATGTTCAAAGCAAAGATGCATATAGCTTTCATGATAAGTGAGTATTGAGGCCAAAACCTTAACACAGTAAAATGTTTATGAGCAGATATTCTGTTTACTCTAATTGAACACTGATGAATGGCTTGGCGTTCTTCTTTCCTGCTGAAATATAACTAAGCATTCAAAATACATTTTCTGGCATTTTGGGGCTGCAAATCCAGGGAAAATTACTGTAAAACACAATGCCATCCACTTAAAGCTCTCTGGATCTTTAGCATCAAAATGAGAGGTATAAACATCTCACTGGCTGATTGCTTAACAAAATAAATGGATTAGGAATGCAATCCACCCAGAAGTAGGTTCCACCGTTCATCCAATAATAAAAAAGTCTGTGTATTGCATTATACTGGAAATAAACATGAAAGATCTTCAAGAATAGGTGTCATACACAGTAAGTAAGACAGATACGTACTTTTCCCTAGGTGGTCTATCTAATCTGAGAGACAAACATGCCTATGTCAGCCATAGTCACATCAGTCAAAAAATTACACCAAGGATATATTTTCTCAAGAGGGAAATTGTACAAAAGGGCATAATGTGCTCTCTGTATACATAGATCATATTCCAAACCGTATATGCCAGGGTCTGTTCGTACAAGAACGTCTCAGTGTGTATCAGCGAGGTGGGCAGCCCTCTGACAGCACAGGAAGTGAAAAGAAAAAGGAGAGAGAAAACGGATAGCCAGCAGAGATTCCTAATCTCCCTGGTCCCAGCTTTACCCCCTCTGCTACCAGCACCGACACATAGCAAATTGCCATTTTTATGGTAGGAATTGCCAGGAAGCAATGCCTGATGTGGATGCCCCAGGGCTCTGCTGGGCAGTGAGCTTTGCAGGCAGAAGCTCCAAGCTTCCTGCTCAGAACTACATCCTAGGTCAGTCTCTAACTTGAGCCCTTTTTTCAGTTTCACTGAGCCTACCATACCTGTTTATCACAGGGCAGTATCACCAATGCCTCAGCAAAGTATGTTTTGGTATCTGTAGTAGACGCTGCTGTATGTTTTCCCAGTAACAGGCAAGTAGGGACAAAGGTTCATCAGTGAGTAATGAATCAAATGCTAAGGTGGAGACAAGATTTAGTTGTTTAAACATAGTCATTGCAGGCACGTATCAGCCTTCCCTTTGAAATGTACTGAGCTGCAGACGACGGGCAAGAAAATTTTGGATTTTTTCAACTTAAAGCTTGATCATATCAGCTGCTCCCAGTCTGAGCAGTTACAGGTTCTTTATTTTACTAATTATAAGAGTAATTATACCATTAGTTCTCAGAAAGTAATTTTAATAATTAGGTCAAACACAAAACGACTCCAATCTCATGACATACTAATTTAAATTGTTTGGATATTGTAATTTAGGGGGAGGAGTCAGTGCTAGAGTCATTTTGGGGATTGTAAGAAGGAAAATACAGCTGGAGAAATAACAGAAGATGAATTTTCTGTCAGAGACGTTAGTTAAGTTGTTTCTTGAATGATGTTAAGTGAATAACATTAAAGCTATTTGATAGTGATGACAGAGAAAATTATCATGTATTGAAAAATATATTAAAGATTTGATTCAGAGGCCATAATTTTGAATGAGCATAGCAACCCCCTTTCTCTGTTGTGTAGCAGCAGAAGAAATCATTTTCAGTTTGCCCATCTAATTTTCTTGAGAAATTAATCCATTCATATCTCTGCATGACATATGCTATTCTCAAATCCAGTTTCTAATCTTAGTTGCAACCTCATAAATCTTGAACAAAATTTACAGACACCAGGGAGCTTAGGCCACCAAAGCCAATTACATTGATGTAAAATCCATGTACATGAGATATTTGGGACAATAGAAGAAGAGAAAGAAAAGGGAGAGACTATTCAGGAAAGTAAAACAACGTTGACATCACTCCAGACCTGGCTTCTAGCAGTCTGCCTTTATCAATACCTCTATCCATCCACCTCCAGACTTTTGTCTCAGAGATTTCACTCCAGTGCATTTTACGAGTAATTTTCTGTGAAAGAAGATATGAGTATGTGCAAGGTCCTTGGTACTGCATGGCCCTGGACTTTTTTTTGCCAGAACTTAGAAACATACCTGCAAAAGTTCAAGAATGAAGAAAGTTATTTTCAGCCAACCATGCCTTACATGACCTAAGGCCCATTTGGTCGTGTGCCTTTGGCAGGTGAAAAGCCTGGTAGATGCCTTACTTCCCAGTAAATCCTGTATAAATACAATTAGTAACACATTAAAACTTTCTGATAAGATGCAGAACATATTTAACATCTCTCTCCCCTGACAGATTATTCAGAATTCTCCTCTCTGAAAGACAGAGGACAGCCACATACAAATCATATGTTAAACAATTCTAAAAGTTAGAATCACACTGCCTGCATCTACCAAAAAATTGAATATGACAGCTATCTCCTCTAAAGTTTTGCTGACATTTGAAGTTTTCTTGATTTATTTACCCCTACTGAGGGCACAGAAGAATGGAAAAGCAGACATACAGGCTTTTTGCTTCACACGCAAGGAACGGAGGAGACAAAACTTTGAAATTCCATTTTGTGAAATGCCTTTGCATTATTTTATTCAAGCAGTAAACACTGGTATAAAAATAATCTTTACATGGAAAACATATTCTTTCCAGCTCACAATACACTCTTAATTTGACATTTGAAGTTAAAAATGAATGGGACTGGTAGCTTGGTCAAAAACCATGTATTTTTACTGACATAACAGAAGATTGTGGGGAAGTTTCATTTATTACAGTGAAATAGGATTTTAGAAATTAGAAGAAGCAGTTCTGTAGAAGAATGAGAAAATTCTGCATTTCTACTTTCTTAAATAAAATTAGTAACTTTACTCATTGGATTAATCATTCCAAGACACATTCAAAACTTCATTTTCTGAAAATTCTAATTCTAGTTCTAATTCAATAGGAAAGATTAAAATAAGTGTTACTCATGGATTAGATTAAAAGTTTTCAAATTTTCACCAATATTGGTTCACATTATTTGATGGACATTACAAAAAATGAAATTCAAGAAGGTATTTGAATGGTTAATTAGAGAAGTTCATAAATTCATGTCTGCAAAAATATTCCTAGAAACAGTTTTTCTACTGTCTGTACCAAGTACTGAATTTTAAACTAACACTGATGAGACAAGTGTAGTTGGAATTGTTTGGGATTTTTACTGTCTAGAAGGAATGTTAGTGCTGGTGAATTTTTAAGCATGTCTACACATAACAGTTATGCCATTTGCAAATCATATGCAAAAGAAACCCATTTGCATGCAGTATGGAACACGAGATTTAGACCAACTATGAATCCCACAAAAATCCTATGTCACATTCCACAAAAATAAAGATGTTTAGCCACTGCTTTCAGATGAATTAATTGCTTATGTTCATGGAAACACTGACCATACTTTCAAACCTAGCGAAAGGATCCTTCTAAGAGAATCAGTATATCTCCTCTGAAATAGTTTTGCAGAACTGGTCTCATAACTACCTCAAAGACTGTTTCATTTTTTGTACAAATGTTGTGGTCTTTATACAACAGAAACCAGATTCATTGTTCATAGTACAAGGACACGTGAAAAAGGACCTTCCAGCCCATTCCGTGCAATGGAAATCTCCCAGGGGAAGGTGGGTGGTGTTGACATCACAGCAATTTTAATTTCCTCTAAAAGTTCTATAGAAATTTTGCTGAAGTGTTGGGTTTTTTTCCCTTAAAGTGAGTACCTCACTTCATTGTCAACCTTGATCACACCTGTGTGGTGTTTGCTCATTTCTCATTCCCCTAAGAAGAAAGTTTGCCATAATACTTTTCTAATTTTGCAGCCTAGTCTTTTTTTTTCTTTCATTGGCTGCAATTTACCCTATACCAGCAGCTAGGCTAAATTCTAGCCTGAATGCCTCTTCTGTCTTTTTCTGAAATTCGGTTTGCCAAGGTTATGTTGGTGATCAAAATATGAATATTTGGAGATTCCACTTGCCACATCTTACAACATAAGCTAATTTTTTAAAAAATTTAGCTTCAAAATGTTACATTTCTTTCTTATGGTTGGAGTCAAATCAACATGTATTCAAGACTTTTGATTGGCAACAGACAGCAACAGGAAACATTTGGAGGAACAGGGATTTCTATTAACTTTGAGACCATTTAGTCATGAAACCCTTCACCACAAAGTGTATAAGGAACCGATCAATTATAATCAAGCAGTTCAGAGGTCTTCCTAAAAGAATCTGAAATTGGAATAGAAAAAGTTATTCAAAACTCTCAAGTGTATTTTGAACAGAGGCAGAAGGCATGAAAGTTATTTAGCTTTTTTGTTGTAACTAATAGTTACTGAATTTTGTGACAGACCTTTTCAGAGATGGTCATGCCTACCTTGCAAGATTTAAGGCAGATACTCCCTATGGTCAGGGTTGTAAGGGACTAGATCTGACAGGAACATCGTGCACCTTCTGAAATGCTCTACCAGTTCTGCTGGCCGCAAATTCCTTACTGACAGCAATCAATGATGAAGATCTCAAGAGGTTACTGTATTCGACTCTCTTACTGCACATCCTAACTCAGCTCGAGTCACTTCCACCTATTAACTACAGACCCTGAAATTTCCATCATCACATCCTTCTCTCATATCTTCTAGCTTCTGGTCAGCATGCCTGTTTAATACTTTTTGATGTACTTCTCCTCAGTGGTTGGTGTTGGTGACATATGCAGGTCATGTGTCCCAAGACTTGCTCTTGGTCATTGGATCCATTACCTCTCTCCATCATTTCCTCTGTCTTTCTTCTCTGATAGTTCATGATTCCAGCAGTAGGAAAGAAAACTGTTCAATGCCTTCACCTATTTTGCTGTTTTTTCTCATTTTTTCAGTTGTGGTGAGGAATGAACTCCCAGACCATTCCAGATGAGCCTTCAACTCAAACTCCTGTGGTTTTCACAGAGGTCTTCACGCCTTTCAAGAAGAATCATGACTGGCTCAGTTTCAGGTCCCATATACTTTTTAACTGGAAAAAGAACATCATCTGGTCTATTCTGATGCTTACCTTAACCTCAAAGTAAAGTAGGCAAGTAAGGTCTTGAACATGCTGGGGTATGCATAACAAGCTGGATGTTGCCTCTTCAGGTTTATCTGCATTGCACAAAACCAAATAGTTGCATACTATTCTGGCCAAACTTTTCTGGCCAAATCGACGTGCTCCTCCACAGGGGTAAGAAGCACCGAGGCTCTGCTTTCTGGTATACTTTTAAGCATACTGCCAGCCCCTTACCCTGAAATCTTACAAATAATTTGACAAATATTTCAGATATCCTAGTCTTGAGGATTTCTGTGTTGACAAACACATCTAGCATTCTAGAGAATGCTTGACCATCTGACAATTTCCTCTGGTCCAGAAGAAATAGTCATTAGATTTTGGTGTAGCCTTGAAACGTACCAAAAAGTGACTGCTTTCAGCACACTTAATGTAAGAACAGGACTGTATGTGTCAGAGCTGCAGTCAGGATCCAATTCCTACACCATTCAATGCAGTCAGTCCTATCCTTCAAGGATAATCCCTCCTGCAGAAAGACTGTTTGCTGTGGTAGTTTGGGTTGTTTATCGCAATTTCAGTTTTGCAACAGTTTTATTGTACGCTATCATCTTCATGGGGGAATGAGAAAGTTCAAGAGAGAAATACCAGGATTTCTGCTGGGCTGAAGGTGCTTCCTGCAGCAGTTCTCCTGTAGGTGGGATACAACATATTTAACTCTGCCATAATGGTTCAAGATTTATTAGATGCAGGCAAACGTCATTCCCTTCACAATGCAAAAAGTACTTTAGTAGTCTTGTAATAATCATCATCACTTTTGTGTGGTATCCGTGGGCTCTCTCAGCAGCTAAAATACAAATGGAGAAAGGAGATTCCCTGGCACAAGGACCTCATGATCTTGCCTTTCAAGCAGCATTCTGAAGGTGGTGATGGGCTTGAGAAAAAGCAGAAGAAACATCAACAAAATGAAGCAGCTATAAACTGGGAACAAGTTCAGCAAAAAGACCAGATAGAACAGCTTATGTTGCGTTTTGCATTTTGGAAATAACAAAAAATAAATGTTCTGGTAACTGTCTTCTTGTAGAGTTTCATGGAAACACATTTTTTACTCTGGACCTTGATGTCCTGGGGTCAACAGAGTGAAGGCCATCCAAATCCTTAGAGCCTCACCATGGTAAGGATGTGCTTCATAGGAGTTATTCTGGTAATATTCATGATTATAATCTTACCCCCTCTACTTTGTCCTGGCACAAAGGAGAATAAAGTTACTATTTTAAATATGGGCATTGTTGTAGAAAGGACCAGAGCAATGTTGCATGAACTATTTGAATGCTTTTTGCCAGGCAGTTTTACAGTTTTTACCTGGCAATAGTACAGCAATGACTTGAATCTGTTTCTTTGGGAATGAATTCATCAGAGTTCACTCACATCCTATTTTGAGCAATGGAGGAAGTGTTTTGCATTCAAAGTACTTAAGAAGTGCCTCATTCAGTATGAGAAAAAGTGCAAATAGCTAATTCCTAGGTTCTCCCATATTCTGAACTATAAGAACAATAGACCAGAATAAAACTGAAAGCACTTTTTAACTTAAACAGAGTTAATCTTAGCAAGGAATTAGGGTTTACTCAGCTAAACTATTTATTGGATTTTAGCGTAAAGTTTTCTTTTTCTTAACTAATTATTCCCTAGTTGTTCTGTAGAAAAACTTAACATTTTCCATTACCCTGAACTACTCATGATATGCTGGTTCATCTCAGCATCTTGTATAGCTATGTGGGATTTATTCCTGCGTATAGATGAAATTGAGATCATCCTATCCCTCTATTTTATTGTTATCCATCATTGCGTCTTCCTTAAGAAAGATGCTATGGGTCTTCAGTCTTGACTGCAGCTTTTCAGGTCATACAGAGCTTAAATCACAATCTCTAAATTCTGTACTTCACAGAAAGCCAAAGCCCCCATTCTAACTTTCTAAAAATAAGAACAAGCCTTTTTTATAAGAAAAAAAGAATGACTGCTGTCTCTGAGACTGATGTAACATATTGCATCCTAGATCACACAATGTGTCACATACATATTAGGTGTAACTCCTCGGCCCATTCTCTTTCACATAAAAGGACATTTCATAGCAGAGGGGCTTCAGCTGAATAGATGGCTTCTTGAGAAAGTCACAGCAGGACCTCTACAGTAACAGATTTTGGTGATAAAAGAATGGTTTCTTCAAGATGGTACCTCATTTAGGGGTCACAAATACTTACAGCAAGACTCCACAATTGAATAGGGCTGTCAAAGAAAGCGGCAGAATCACACAAGTAATCACAGCAGCTTCTATCTGAGAATCCATGTGATTTACCCCATTTACTCTGACACTGGTCATTCTGTTCTTCATTGGTCTTTATGGCACCTTTCACCTCCATACTGTCTCCAGTCTCAATGGTGGTGTTGATGAAGATGGTGGAAAGTACCACAAAGACTAATGTAGTCAGTGCCATTTGTTCACTGCTCATACGAAGAAGTGGAGGTGGTTTTCCAAGTGAGGCAGCTATAAAACAGCAGCACTACGTCTGTGACAGAGCTCCCCCTGATGGTGTTCTGTAAATGTAGCCATGTATTGATGGGGGTTCCCAGGTGCTGCTCGTCCAATTTCTGTAGCAACAGAGGCAGTTCAGACTGGGTTGGTCTGCAAATGCCTCCTACTGCATCCACCTCTTAAAACATCTTATGGATACTACAGAGAAAGGCCTATGTTTTTGTCATTAAACTTCAGAAATCCCTCTGATCCCTGAAGATAAATAGGCTGGTTCTGGTGGTGGTATTGAACCATGGCATTGATGAAGGCCTCATTGAGAGGAGACAACGAAATAAATATTAAGAGCATTTGTTAGGCTCTTGTTGTTGTTGCATTTTCTCTCACTAATCACTTTGCCATGTAAAATAAACTAGCTCACGATTTTTGAATCCTTGAGCTTGTCAATGCTGTTAACATGTAACAGAGTTTGTCTGATGATCCTCCAAAACAAACTGACTGTATGTGAAGCAACAGGGGAACTTGGTCATCAGATGCAAATCCCCCACTGCAGGCTAACAGTATCACCAAGGCCAAGTACTGAAAAATCATGAGTTGGATCTCTTAAAAATCACAAAATTCTCTTTAAAAACATGACTGTTACATAAACAAGCACATTTTGGTTTTGATTGTTTTTTACATTGTCTAGTGGTCCTAAGAGTCTCCAGGCTGCGTATGAGTGATACTTTTTACTTCCAGACTTTTCCCACATTATATGGCCTTGAAACATTTTTCTTTGATATATGAATACTGACATTTTAACAAAAATCATATGATTCCTCAAACTATGTCTTTAATGAAGACATCAAGACCCTTGCAATAAAATGGAGCTAGGTAGAACTAGCATGATCTGAGCACAGTGCTACTGAATAAAAACTTTGAATTATAAACCTGTCTGAGACAAAAATCTTTACCTCAATTCCCAGACAAAAATCTTTACCTCAGTTCCCAGACAAAAATCTTTGCCTCTAGTTCAACTTCTGCATCTGCACAGCAGGATTAATAGTACTTTATCCCAGGGCTTAATGAATATGGTGATTTTACCATTTATCTTA
Source organism: Neopelma chrysocephalum (assembly GCF_003984885.1). Taxonomy (NCBI): domain Eukaryota; kingdom Metazoa; phylum Chordata; class Aves; order Passeriformes; family Pipridae; genus Neopelma; species Neopelma chrysocephalum. Next base: position 3,061,695 of record NW_020897725.1, read on the forward strand.
CTCAAATATCTTGAATAGAAGACTTTGTAAATTCTATATACTATTATTCTATACTGGTTTATCCTCTAACAAAAAACACAGTCACAGGTTTTTAATTCAGGTTTTTAATTTTCCTAACCAACGTGCCTTAAAACAGGGTTTTTTTCTGTAGAAAATAACATTCAGGGGGCACAGAACCCAGCCTCACTGGGGTGCCTGCACCCTGATTTGCAGTTACTGGCTGGCTGGCATGGCACAGCTCTGCCTGTCAGTGGAATATTCCATTATACATTAAACAATGTTTTCCAAAACAGATGAGTTATTTCTTACTGAAAACAACAATAACCACCAATCCCGTGGAAGAAAACTTAAATCATTTGTATTACCCAAACAGTGAGACACAGACTATCAGTGAAGTTTCATTCACAGTGCTGAGCCACACCTAATGACCTCCTGAGATGATCTTTGTGCCTTGAGATGGTCTCATAAGCATAGGCATTAATTTAGTATGATGAGCTATAATGATTAACTTCAAATGACTGGCTGAAATAATGTGGTGAGATACTTCTGAGCCTGTGTGAGAACAACAGGCTAGCCAATAAACACTGGCTGTCACAGTTTGCATTTAGATCACTCCCTTTATCTAAAGCATGCTATAAATATCAGATTGTTTTTGTCTCACCCCAGACAGACAGATAAAACATCATTTAAGAAGCTCCACAGGGAGTGAAGTCAGGCATCTGCATTTGCTGTTAACAACACAAGTGAATGGTTCAAGGTCCAATGATTTTGTCCCCCAAATAACCAAGTGCTGCAATATTGCTGCATTTTAAGCACCCAGTCACAAACTGCAGTCAAAGTCCCTGGCACAAGATCATTAGCAAATGGCTCCCTTAGTCTGCTAATGCCCTGGTTTCATACCTTAACCACTAACTCCTCTAGGAAATGTATTACTCATTATCATAGAAGTTGAGTACATTATTCACATTTTCTAGAAGGTTTCATTTTATTCTTGAACAACGTAACTTTAATTTTTCAGATTTTATGATGTGAACCAATATAAGTCACTATTTAGAGCTAGGGACATGTTTTAGGGGGGCAGCTTCCCCTTTATTTTGACTTTCACTTCTCCAGGGGCAGATCTGAAGGAAGTTACTGTACACACGATGTATGTAGGATTTAATAAATAGGGAAGACATGAAATTTAAGTGATTTTTGGCAGTTATCCCTTTGTAAATGTTAGCTTTTTCCCTGCAAAGGGTGTGTAACCCTTAGTGAATCAGCCTTTTAGTGTTTTATTTGGTAACAGACTTAATAGTATGTTGTACAGTGTCTAAAGGCTTAAGATTAAAATGATACGTATCCGGTAAAAGGACTGAGCTAATCCCCACCAGCTGGAATACAGTGCTGAGGGGCCCTCCTTTCTGGATGGATTTTGCATTGGAATTAAGACTTCTTCTCAAAACAAACTAAAGAAAGTTTGCAGAAGTGAAGACATACAGTAGTACAGTAAAATGAAGTTGCAGCAATAAAGCTACAGAAACCCTTCTTTCGACTGTCTGCAGTCTTCCGGACTAGCTCAGACAGAGCAGCAGTCCCTGCTTTCTGCAATACTAGGGCAGACAGCCCTTCTCTGCTGTGTGCAGGCATCAGTCTAATAAAAAACCTTCTTCCCGATTTGGAAGACGTATTTCTTCTGGATTCAAATGCTTCCAAAAATATACGAGATGTAGAAAACACTCCTCATTTGCCAGAAACACATTGGAGTTTTGCTTACATTACATTCTTTCCTCGTATATGTTTGAAAAAAAAAAAAGAGAAAGAGAGAAGTGGGGGACAGTGGGCAAGGGGGGCTTTGGGAAGAGACTGTAATACACTGACCTTAAAACTTTCTCCACAGTGATAAGATATAACTTCAAGTAAAGAGACTGGGAGACAGCTCAGTCAATACTGTCTTGAAATCTTCTTTTACACCTCTTTCTGAAGTATAAATATGGACCTCATCCAGTTTTTCCAATCTGAACGACTTTGGCTGGGGGAGGTTGGTATGGAAGTCATTTCCCTTTTAGGTGCAGTAGCTGCTTTCCACAGACTCAACAAAGACATGAAATATCATTAACATCTGATTCTGAAAGGCTGACAACCACTTCTTTGTTTTACACAGCCGTCCAGGGAAAGCTGCTGTGTATTACCATATCGCGAGCTAAATTATACCTATTAAGCTCTGATGGGAGCTCTGGAATATTTCTCTCATTTGTTCTGGGATATGGTGATTGAATATGTCTATTGTTTTCACAATTGGCATTTCATAATTTAAACAGTATTATGTGTAAACATTACTTCAGTTAAGGGAGCATATTGCTGGGCCAGACTCCTAAGCCTCACTGACCTGTTTGGGACACTGTTTCAAGAACAGGGGCTAAAAACCCACATATTAAAAAGCCAGAGAGAGGTGGGATAGTTTGTCCAATGGGTGCTGAATCACAGCAGATAATAGTCTCCTCCTTCTTCAAACAAGCTGGAAGACTCTGCAGGCCTCAGCAACGCTTCTCTGCTCCGCAATAGCAGGCAAGCAAGTTGAAAGTCTTGCCTGGGGGATTTCTCAGCTCCAGAACTCACTGGAAAAGAAATAGGGAAATGCCAGTTTTTATGTGTGCTTAATTCTAAAAAACAATCAAAGCATTCCTCTAAGTTATTTTAGAAGGTGCAAAAAGCATCTTTGTTTTTCTCTAATTTTCTCTAACAGCCCATCAGAATCACACTATAAGTGTCAAAATTTTCTGTCAGAAATTAAACTTCTTGGTCATATACAAGAATAATTGCTCTTCTTTTTTTTTTTCCTTTCCTTTTTTTTTCTTTTTGGGTGACTGTAGGAACAGAAAATAGAATTTTCAAGTAATGTTGTTAGCTAATTATTTGCAGGACCAGGCAAATCCTCATCAGATGATTTTTTTTATAGTACACATATTTAGCATAAAATAAACCTAACAGGATAAATTTAATGTTTTATTTGAAGGAAAGACTTAAAACTGCAGGTCTAAACTGATCCAATTTTAATAATTCTCAGGTTCTGAAATCTTATAATAAGCATAAATAAAAACTTCCCAGTTCCTCAGTTGGGAAGAGTACTTAAGCACTGTTATCACCCATGTTTTACAGAGAAATTGGTTCCAAACCAAGGAAATACTTTGGTGCAAGGTCAAAAAGAGCAGTTGTGCCAGGTTTGGGAACAGAACTGTTATCTGCTGCCTTCTAGGCATTTGCTTCAACCACATCCTTCCTTCCAATAAACTGCAGCTTCTTTTCACCCATAAACCGAAGCATTTCTTTGCTGCTTTTTTTCCCCCATAAGGCACCTGAAATCTAAACTAGAAAAAAGAATGCAAAAACTTTACACAAGGCGTTTATGTGCCTCTTTTCTTCTTTTTTTTTTTTTTAAATATGCTGATGAAAACCTTTCCTAGAAATTCAGAGGAATGTTGCAAACTGAAGTGCTCGATGAAACTACTTATCAATAATATCCCCAAGTGGTATGATCTTTCAGGAATACAAGCAAATATTCTGTATTATAGTTATGCTTTACTATTTAAAATTCAGTCCTTTCAGGGATGGCAATGAAAGCAGTGTGAGATAGTCTGGCAAAGATATGGCTCTTAAAACATCTTATGCTCACACCAACAGGTAGCCCTGGAAGAGTCATTTGCCCCCTTACAGTGTAGCTTCTCCTCTCCCAGAACTACTGTGTATATGTAAATGAGATAAATTACATTTGGAATGTAATTCTCCTGCACCACTTTTTTACCCTGTTTGCAGAAAGGTACCCTTCAAAGGGCTGTTTGGAAGGGAGGTAAGCCTGCTGTCAGAGCATCATGTCAGAAGATGTTAGTTTAAATTCATACTCACGCTGCCCTCATTTGAAATATAAATCCAAGATCAAATGAAATGTATTTGATCATATTTGGTATATTTCAATGAAAAATAGCCAAGTCTGTATTTTGAACTTTCTGTTAATTTATCTTAAGGTACTGTCTCCACTTATTTTGATAGATATGTTTATGTCTTTTTAAATCAGGAGAACTAAAAAAAACAAGGGCAAGATGCACCTTTCATTCTGTCACTCCATTCCTGGTTCTGCTCACCTCACTAAACAGACCATTTACAATCACTTTATTAGCCTCCTTTCTGCCATTATATTCCAAAAGCCCTTCCACTCCAGTGTCTGTCTTTTCCTGATGTCAGGCAACTGGCTGCAACTGCTTCAAAATCTCAAAAATTTGTTACTAGTAACTCAGTCATTCTAAAATTTTCAGACAGTGTACTAGGATGAAATAAAATGTGCACAGATGCTGTGTCATTGTGGTTTTCTACCTGCTTATAGTGGCATTTAATTTGCTGCATTAAATTAATAGCTAATTTACTAGGGATTTTAATGCAAGGCATTTTCATGTGGAGTTTCTCGCTTGCACTACAAATCACATTGGGGCCTGTGTACAAACCTGATGATTCCCACCTTGTTTAGTAGAGCAAAATCTAAAATACAGGTATGCTTTTGAGGACTTTCTCTGCTTAATTTAAAAAAATCTCACGAAAAATTTCTGCACTTTGTAGTAGATATAAAGCAAAACCAGTCTAAACTATGCAGTTTATTTTATTACCATGTTTCACACCCCCAAATATGCTGATAACAGACTCTCTGATAAGACTTCTAACCCTTATTGCCTGGATAGTTTGAAGCAATATCTGATTGTGGAAATAATAAACACTTCTACTTTATTTTTAGATCACTCACTTTATTTGACTCAGCAATTTGGCATGCTAATATTTCTGAAATTAAAAATTTTATATATTTCTATCTTTTTTAAGGCTACTGCCACTTGCAGTTTATGCAATTCAATTAGATTATGTGAAGAGTCTGTTTAAATTCTATTAATGCTTAGCCTATCTCACTGGTTTAAGTTTTTCTTTTCTATTTGCCTCAAACAACCCTGGATTTTTAACCTTCTTCTGTCATGAGTTTTCCTTTATGAAATCTCTTTCCTGGGTGGAGTTTTTATCCATGTTGGTGGTATCTGAGTGGAGAAGAACAGTATGGGAGGGAGGATTGACATGACCAGACAAGTAAAACACCCACCAATAAGCACCTAAATACTTCTGTGGGTGCGATTCCAACTTCCAACTAACAGCAGATTGTTGAAAGTATAATGCTTCATAAATATTAAGGGTATTTTTAAGCTAAATTACTGTATATGCAAGATAGGATTTTCTGGACAAGATCTCTACCATATTTTTTGTTGTTTGGTTTCAGGACAGGAGTTCCATGCAAGTAAGAGACTGACCTGATCTGTCATTGCCAGCATGGAGAATGATGGGTGCAGCCCTCTCAGGTGCTCCATTACTTTTCGGTGGACCAGAATTACTTTTTTTTATAAGGCTGAAAGTAAAGACCTGGTGTGTGTCTTTGTTTCCCTTAGTTAAATATTTTCTCTTCTTCAGCAGTCTGCAGTGCAGAGGAGCCAATATGCATCACTCTCAAATGACCAAAGGAAAAAGAGAGATTTCTTTCTGTCTGGACTACCAGCTCTGCAACAGCAGAGGGAAGAAGAAAGGTGATGTGACCTGTTCAGCTGTAGCTGCTATTCTGGAAACACCTTTCTAACATGAATCAATCAGTAAAGCTTTGAGAGGTGTCTGAATCTCTTCATACCGAAGCAGGAAGTCAGTTAAAACGTGTGAGTTTCATGACATTGCATAAAGTTTGTGAAAGTGATAGGCAAGAAGGGAAATTGCCAAGGAATTAAAATTTGACCTCTTTCATCCCATTGGTAGCAAAACAGTGATGCCAGAGGAAATTAATCGACAGAACACAATTTATAAACACACAAGATCAGACAAAACTGACATTAAACATTTACTGAGCATTCAAAACAGGAGCAGCACTTCACATATCAATACTTAACGGGAAAACATATTTTTTTATTTTTTTATGAGCAGCTCCGGGGAGTTAGATATTTTGAGTGTTTTAGGAGTAAGTTACAACTTCGGTGAATCTGATAGCGTTTCCTCTATCTGGTATCAGGTAGGAACCGTATATCAGAAGGGAAAGTGCAACATAAGATCTGTCTGTGCAGTCAGTAAGATTCATTATTGTTTCACCTTGGGGACTGGATATTCAATCTGAAAAAATAAACACCCGATGTATGCTCTATCCATGTGACAGGACCTTCTGTTACACTTTCCCTTCTGATATACGGTTCCTACCTGATACCAGATAGAGGAAACGCTATCAGATGGGAAAGTGTAACAGAAGGTCCTGTCACATGGATAGAGCATACATCGGGTGTTTATTTTTTCAGATTGAATATCCAGTCCCCAAGGTGAAACAATAATGAATCTTACTGACTGCACAGACAGATCTTATGTTGCACTTTCAGATAATATGTAGTAATTTGATATCAGTACTCATAAAGTCTTACGTTCATGGAAACCAAAGGAAAAGAAACTGCTTTGACCAAGTAAGGTTTTCAAGTTAACAAGACAAATGTGGGGGGTTTGTTTTTTGTTTGGCTTTCTTTTTTTTGATTCATGATTTGTATTTTAATTATTTTTGGATATATTTCATTTTATTTATGATGTGTTGGGTTTTCACATTTATATTTTTGTTTCAATACACTTAGTCAACCTACTATATAATTTTATTTCTTTTTAAGCCCTTAGGTTACTCCTTGTGTGAGATGTAGAAAACATATAGGCCTTGATTTTCAGAGCCTGGGCAGGGAAACAATTGTATTTGCACAGACGCTTTTGGTCTGCTAGGCACATGCTCTAGCTTTTGGTCTCCTAAAACTAGACATTAATCTTCATATTAATATTGATCAAAAAAGAAGGACTCTAACCATGAAAATATTTTGAAAAAATTAATAATTTTTCAAAAAGTTTTTCAGACAGTTATTTTCCTTAATTCTGACAAAATGTTGATGTTTTCATGGAAAGAAAACATGACCTATTTAAAAAAAATAATGATGTGCTTGGAAAAAAAACAAACCAGTTTTATTTCATGACACAGACCATCAGAATGTGCAACCCATACCTTTGGAGAGAGTATGTGTACCCTGAATACCAGCCTACCAGGAAATGCTCTTACTCTGTAGTTTGCAGGTAAGTGGACAGGTTTGTCACATGAGAGGTGTAAGGACTGGGAGTAAAAAGAAAAATAATATTTATTTAGATTATAAAATGTTCATTACTGAAATAGAACCAATCCAAGCCTCAAAGCAGCTTCAAAAGAATTAGAAGGATCACTTCAATTTCCTACTACTAAATAAATGGGCCATATCCTTATAGCAGTCTGACCACTGCCACAAAAAAAGCATCTTACACATCTCCAAAGAATTATAGAAATTCCTAAAGTCACCCAAGACATTAAAAGTTGAAAATTCACAGGCAAATACAGGTCTACTGCTAGCTGTTGTTGATAAATCTGCAAATTATATTAAAAAGGCAAATACTTCCGACAGTTTCCATCTGTAATTAAGCTGTAAGGTGTATCAGTGTCTTGTATTGTTTTGGAAGGGAAAATTGTTGTCTGTATCGCTAAGGATACTGGATTACCCAGAAAATAAAATTTTTCCAAAATGCAGACCTTAGGAATTCACATCTAATAGTCTTCAAAGTATTAGTTAATTAATATACAGAATTATTTAGACAAGGGAAATAACAAGGTAAGTTTAATTTTACTTCTGAAAACATGACATTTAGAACTTGAGTTTATACAAAACAAAAGTGCAACTTCCAAGCAATAACAAGCAATGACAAATTTTTGATCAGCTTGTTAGGAAGAAAACTTGTTATTTCTAAAAAAAAAAAAATATTAAAATTGATTATAATTGTAAATTATGATTCTAAAGAGAGATTAATTTATTTTATGTTTAGATGACTGCACTACACTTTCCTGGTTTAGGAATCCCAGTACATCCCTTTCAGTCATGGGTCATGGTAAGAACATTATCCTCTCTGAAAATTGTTTCTTTACACATTGTGTCTCTCTCCATTTACAGCGAGGGAGGAAAAGGAATTCAATCTGCAGTGAATTCAAATAATTATATGTATAGTCTATATATAGCACCAAACAAAGCTTAAGTACTAATGTGTGATAAAAGAAACTGAAGATAAAACCCTTAGTTTATTATAATGTTGTCTCACACGGTATTAGTAATACTTGGCACACACTTCATGTTCAAAGCAATTCAGAAACATTAAGTAATTAACCTACATATGATTTAATGCCTTCTGCCAAGATTGCTGTACACAAGCAAGTAACTAATAGAAGAAAGGAACTAAAACCAGATTTATACCAAGAACATGAATAAAAGTTTTAATAATAAGTTTTTTTAATTTTTCATCTAGGCTTTTGCCAAACCCATTTTACATTTTTTTTAATGAACAGGAGACCAAAACTTCTGATTCTTGGTTGCTCAGAAGTCACACTGAACTCATGAGTAGAGATAAAAGGCCTGAGTACCCATGACTGACTACTAGAAGACTAGACTGACTGGATTATGCATTGTATATAGCACTTAAACTCTAGAATTCTGTCACCCACTGCCAGCTGTTAAACGGGGAAAAAAAGTTGCAACAGTATAAATGAAGAACACAAAACCATATAAAGGGAGTTTTTACTATTTAAGGAAGCACAAAGGATTGAGGAAAGCTTTCTTGCTGAAACAAACTCATTGTTCTGAGCAACAATCATAACTTCTGAATAACACAGACCTAGTCTGGGATTGTGGTTTTTTGGCTTTGATTTCCTTATTTATTTATTTATTTATTTATTTTCCACAGTTATTTTCTGAATTAACCATAGTCTCTGCCTCCATGGTAGAAAGACATTCTTTTGCTCCCTCTGCATGGCAAATAATTTGCACTTTCTTTCATATCTTGTAAACCTTCTCTTTACACCTCACCTTCTGTCAAGAACATAAATAATTTAGCTCAGCAACAGCAAACGACAACAAGTTGCTGTAAAAAGGAAGCATCCACAGCAGCAGCTCAGAGCCCCTGGCTGTGCCTCTTTGCATAGAGCAGAACATCGTGATTTCTTCCACTCTTTAAATCCCACAACTGTGGGTACATTTTTATCCCCAGTGTAGATACACATACACTTCTCCATATGAAAAATCCTTTTGAATATTATTGTCTCCAGTTTTTAAACACGTACCATGGTTTTATCAGGTCTTTGGTGAGTGTAGGGATAGTTGGAGTTGGCATGAGACAGGTGATTGTTTTTGGAGTCATGAGAGAGAATAAAGATGGAGTTGTACCAATCAGTAGGCAGGTGGGGTCAGGATGGCTTCATTTCAATATAGATAAAAAGACAAATATATGACTGCAATGAAATATGAAAAGATTCTGAGAAAAAAACAAACAAAAGCAACGGGAAAAGGCAGAAGAAAACAAGTTAGAGAATGAGGCCAGGAGGATGAATTATGAAATATAAGTTTTGGAAAGAAAGTTACCTTCTATGCTTTTTACTGAACAAGCATCAGACAGAGTAAGTTTGGTGACAAGCGCAAGTGAAGAGGAGATACTTAAGATCACTTGAAGTAGCAGCAAGAAGGAGATGGACACGGACTAAGAGCAGCGTGCTGCAGAACCATGTATCCCTTGCCTGCCATCGTAGTGCTTCAGAAGCCGTGGCCACACTCAGCCAAATGGTGAAGGCCTGCCAACAAAATCTTAAGCTGACTCCACTGTTCAGTCTCCCACCCACTGGAAGGGGCTGGGAGGATCCCAGAGGCAGAGGGAGGATGGTCCCTTCATTCTCTCCTTCCCTTCCATTCCTCCCCAGCACCACTGGCACTATTTCTCCCTCTGTGCACTCACTCTTTCCATGAAACAGAGATGGGGGGGAAAGGAGAAGGGAGAAGGGGAGGTGGTGAGTGCTGGTGCCCCAGCGTGGCAACTGGGTGGGCTGTGGGGTCTTGGGGAGCGGCAGGAGCCATGCAGAGCCTGGCTGCTCGCACGTCCATCAGCACGTCTCTGGACTCACAGAGCAAGGAGGAGAATATTGGATATCACTTTGGTCAGGGCTGAATCTATAATTGAGAAGATGAGAGTTCATTACAGATTTTGGCCTTGGAGTGCTTGTCTTGGCAGGAGACTTAGCTGAGTGTTAAAATCATTACCAAGTGGCCTAAATCTAAACAAACACCCACCTTTTCCATTTATTACCAGGATGAAATGACTTGCCTTGTAGAACTGAAATACCTATAGTTGTCAGCTTCTCATTTCCCAGCGGTGCATAAAATTCCCTCTCTTATGCCTGGCTTTCCCTCTGGTCTAGCTTTCTCTTATGTTATTCTACTAAGAAGAAATGTGTATTAAATTACAAGTTATCTGTCGCACTTCACACTAGACACAGGGTTGTTGTACAGGGGTATGAGTTCCTGTTTCTCTGGTGCAGGGTTGTAAAGCAAGGCAAAGGTTAAATTAAAAAAAAAAAAGGTAGGATGACTCTAACATGACAGTAGATGAAAATTCCAGTATATACAGCAAGGGAGCCATTTTTCATCATTATAAATAAGTAGCTGTATAGAACCAAACAATATTCTTACAACTGTATTTTTGTCACTGTGAGTAAACTAATTGGTGGGGTCATACGTGTGGAGAAAGTACTGTAGTTATTTTAGAGATTTTTTCCCCATTTTTTTCCCCAAAGAAGTCCATCTATATTGTTCCTGCTTCCATGAATGCTTCCGGAACTGTGACCCATTTCACAACTCATTCGCATAGAGTATAGCCATTAGCATGCAGAAACCACAGCACTCTACCTAAGAGAACAACTTTTTATTATTACAAAGGAGATAAAAATGATGTATTATATATTATATTCCACCACTGAAAACCATAACCCATGAAATATCCCTCTGTCTCTACCTGCGTATATAAAGATAGGCTAAAAAGAGAAGAAACAGAGCGACTGATTGGGGGACTATCCCCCCAGTTTTATTTGTGCATGCAGAAAATATATGTGAAGAAACATGTAAAGCAAATCACTCAAAAGAGTAATTGGAAACAAATTTAAATGAGTAGTGTTTAAATAATTAACACCTGCCAAAGTAGGAACAGAGGCCTTATTGCTGATATTAAATCATATCCTTTAACGTCTGAAACAGATGACAGTAAGTAATTCCAAAATAGTCAAGACAGGAAACCAATTTTTAGTTCTTGGAAAGTTGAATTAGTTTCAATAAAGTTGATAAAAAAACCTATTTTGATTTTGTTAATTCTACTACGGAAAGCCAGTTTTATATTATTTCATTTTTTTAAACTAATTTAATATACTGTAACTGAGCATTTTTTGAATCATGATTTAAAGTATATTCCTTATTCAGTAAACTAATGATGCATGTTCCACCTGGTTGCTACAGAGCCCGGTAAGTAAAAACTGTGGGTAGTATCTTGTTACCAAGAATAAATATCAGACTTGCCAAGTTTCCAGTCAGTAAATATAACTCACAATAGCTATGCCAGATAGGCAAATAAGGATGTTCTGTAACAGAAGAAAAACCAAAAAAGAGATACTGTATAACAGCTCTGTCTTAAAATTCAGTTCCATTAAAGCACCCATTGCAAAAATCGGCAATTTTGCCCAGAGTAGACTGTGGTGTAATGGTTTGGAGCAGCGCCTGAAGTTTTTTATTCAGGAAGAGCCAGTTAGAGAGAGTATGTGTGTATGTATGTGTGTGTGTGTGTGTGTGTGTGTGTCCATCTGCATGTGTGTGTATCTTAAAATAACATTAATGTTGAAATGCATATGAGTAAAAGCAAAGTATTCTGGCTGTCACCTCACCTCTATCTCCTGGTACTTCATCAAACTTGAGCTGCATGGTTAGATCACAGGTTGCTTGTATTTGGAGACTCCCTCCAAGTAAAAAATATGCCTGTTCACCTTAGATATTATTTTTTCAGTGTCTGAACTTCCTACAAACACTAGTGGATGTCATCAGTGCAGCATGGCCTAGAGGTGGGTCTGGTCATGCAATGGGCTGAGCCCAGCAGCTCTAAATTGCTGTCCAAACCTCAAAGACGTAAAACGTGGTCAAGACCTTCACTTCCTGGAGCAACGTAGTTCTTTTCCTGAAGGACAAGACAGCACTTTCTGCAAGCAAAGACTTTCTAGGGACAGAAATGGTGTCCACAATTTAAAAAAAATTAAATTAAAAATAAATTAATTTTTTAATTACATTAAAAAATAATTCCACCAATAAAATAAAGACCATGACAAATCTAACTAGTTTCTGTTTCAAACACAAGCCTCAGTTCTTTGCCCTGTCTTCTCTAATGTATATATAAAGAGTGTCTATCTGAAAAAATCCACATCTTAAATATCTAACTAAACCCACGCAATGGCACTATTTTCAAACATGTTGCAGACCCATCTGAGCAGGTCTAGCAGTGTTGATAGCAAGCACAAGAGCAAAATCAGCCAGGTCAGCTGGAAACTCTGGCAAATGGCAACCCAAAACCCCCCAAACTGTGCACACATGTTCTCCTATAAGAAAAGGATGAAAGAACCAAACCATTTGAATGATGCATCATATAGCTTAATGCACAATTGGCAGACATTCAGGTCCGGTAGCAATGGCTTTGGTATAAAAGTTAATATAAAAGAGTACTTTACAGATGAGATAACTAAGTTACAGACAGATCAAGCTGTCACTTGTTCCTGTAGAATTTGAACCTACCTTCTCAGTTAAAATATCCTTTTTCTGTATGCCTCATTTCCAAAGCACTGCAAAGGATGCTTGAGTGGCTATAACATTCCTGACTGTGAGTAACAGAGCGGGGGAAATCCTGGAGGAAGAGGCAATATTTCACCCCTTCAGTGGCCATAGCTGGAATAAACCCAAAATACCGAATGCACTGACATGATTCAACCTCCCTTTGATTATACAGTGATCAGAATTGAGGTCCTTCTTCCTATTTGCAAACACTGTGTAAGCTTTCTTTATGAACAACTCCATTTTTTTTCAAAAACAAAAAATATATTTGACTTTTTACTGAAGAAGGGGAAAGGAAACTCAAAAACTCATTAGTTTGCATTTGAGGCAAATAGACACAGAAATGAGACGCAGAGGTTTTGAAGTGGAAGAAATAAAAGTGGGCTCTACTGCTTTTGTTTTTCCCCTACGGTGAAAGAGCACACTCTGCATTCAATTATGTCATCCCATCCCCTCCAGAAGTCCTTCATTTAAAACATAAACAGGTATTATAGAATAAATATGAAGTTATTTCAGAAACAAATTTAAAAGTAGATACCTCAAAAGCTGTATCTTCTTTTGTAGTTATGGCAGGGCCTTTTCTGTATTAGAAATTAAACACTGGTAAAATCAATCAAGTTCACTTTATGCTCTTACATGCCTCACTTTTTTTTTTTTATTTTAATTAAGAAACCACTTCCCAACTGCAGGCCAGCAAAATATTTGGGGGCTAAAATTAACAACTTGAAACCATTTTATAATATATATAAAAATTACATTTAGTTGAAATGTAAGAGGAGGTTTTCCAGATTGCCTGAGCAGACACATACCAGCACAGTCCCAGGGGCTGGTTGCACCTGCGGGAGCAGAGCCTTCCCGCTGCGGCAAGTGCTGCTCCTTGTGCCCCAGGAGAGGCAAGAGCTCTCCTACAGACAAGCCAGCAGTGCTACTGTACATTGTGCCCAAGCTGGAAGATGTGTACATTCCTCCCAGCTCTGTCACGACACAGGACCACCAATCTTTACAGATCTGCAGTGTGGTATTGTTTTAACTCTTCTGCTTTTTTGAAGATATCTGAGAAACCAGGATGCTTAAATAGTCCAATATGTTTAGAGCCAAAGTGCTCTTACATAGGAAATATACCATAATCCTGACAGTGATGTTCTTTTAACAAATTCAATTTTAATGGAATACATGGATTAAAAATTAAGTCTATAAATTAACCTAGGAGCTGAATGTGACTAGGTTATTGCTGGAGAAGAGCACCACATTTAACAGTATTGTACAAAGAGGAACTGACAAGGCTGTGCCAGCTCATATAACATTATTTTAATCAGTTATGAGCTAATGACAAGAATAGAAATGAGGCACTATTTAATGAAATAATACTTTCCAACTTTTCTTAGTTGGGCATAGAATTACCAGGTCACCTCTCTACCCTGAATGGCTGCATCCTCTCTAGTAAAAATAATTATTAACTCCTCTTCATATAGTCTATGCAATTCCCTCTCTGCTCTCTTGTTCTTCCATGTTTAGGTTTCCGGTTTGGGTATCTATTTATCGTTCTCTCTCTCTTTTTTTACCTTTCTGGGAACATTAATTCAAAATGTCAGTCTATCCATGAAGCGTTATTAACAGATCTTCACTTTCTGTTTTCCTGTCTCTCCTTTCTAACTCTTTTGCTTTTGTTTGAAAATAGATATATTCTGACCCAATACAGTTCCTTCAGTGAAGCAAGTGAACAGAGAAGCATCTCCAAGTGTGATTGAGCCCATCAGAAAGGCAAGGATAGGTGCAGTGGCTTTGGCTACATTTACAAGGCTTTGGTCTCCCTCCACTTATGTGTAAAGCAGATGATTCACTATATATTCATCACCAATCATAGTTTGTTGATCTATTCTTTGACAGTGCTTTGCATGACTACAAGCATTCAGTTAGAGAACAGCAACACATGATGTGGTGGCCCATTCAACACCAAAAATAATGGACAGTTTAATAGCTTAAATCAAAATCATCAAAAGCCACAAGCTGCACGCTGATTATCCACATGCTTCATTGCATATTTACTAATAATAAAAGCAGTGAATTCAGCACAGATCTTAAGGATGGAGAAAATTAAATAGATCAGTGAGGTATTTGACTACTTTTAGTAGGGGTTTTTGCCTGAAATAATAAATACAGTCTTTCTGCAAAATTGCTGTAAAGACTCTCATCTTTCTTAATTCAAGAAGCCTGTGACTTTTCTGAAGAAAGATCATAGTTTGTCTTTTGCAAAACACAAAATGGTACAAATACAACTTATACTAAGCTTAGATTGTTTGCTCACTACCGGTTTAGAGGTTTTAGAGATGGTCTTTATGTGTATTAAAGTGACCACAGGACCAAAAGTTTAGAAAAAATCAGCAAGAATATTATTCTGAAAATAAAACAAAAAAGCACTGCCTTGTCCCCAGAATACTGTTTCTTTGTCATAACTTTTTACAGTGAAGGAGAAAAAAATAATGGCTTAAGTCATTTTGCCCACTGGCATGGTATAAATTCAGTGAATCTACAGCCTTAGGTTCTTTGTGCCTGTGGCTGCAAATAAAAAGGTATTAGCAAGGACCTGACACTGGGAGACTAGCTCTTCCCACTGAACCCTGGAGGTCAAAGATAGTCAATGCTATTCTTATTGAGGCAAAAATCTCTAAAGTGGTACCTTATACAGCAAATTATATGTTCTGAGAGCTCAGATAAGATACTGTGCTTTAGTTCTGTGACGAATGTAGACTTCAGCATCATTAACTAATCTGATTTATGATGAAAATTAATTATTATGGTCATTAGACTAAATGGCTTCTGTCATCTGCAAAGACATAATTGGTACAGAAAATTGTTTCATAGCTAAGGAACAATCAATCAACGTGGGCTGAACATACACATGTTTTTTTAGCTCTCTGTTCTCTCCCACAATGAAAATCAAAATACAGAGTGGGGATCTGGGAGGCAAGGCAGCTCCTCCCACAATGAGTGATGATCTGAGGCAGTCCCATCCCAGGCAAAATGAGAAGCTCAGAAATGGGGTAGGAAGAGAGATATGGAACTTATATGGCTAAAACCTTGTTGCATACTCCTGCAGCAAGATCCGCTTTGGCCTATGCCAACAAAGGAATGACTGTTCAGCAGTTCTTTCAGTAAATCTGCATCAGATATGTTCAGCATAAGGTTTATACTTACCTCTTTAATTCCAGCTTTGCTGGTATGTAATGGATGGGAGAGTAAATATTACAGAGTCAAATGCAAAAAATGGGTTCATCCTTCCATTCCTCCTTTTGGCACCAAAGTACCTGAAAGGACAATAACAGATGCAAGACTAAAAGTAAATTTTCTCCAGCAGTCTCTCAGAAGCATGAAATTAACATTGTAGTTAATTTGAATTTCCTATACTGTTTGGTTGGTTGCCTTTGGTTCAGAAATACATCATAAGAAAAGATGGGAATTTTCCAAACCACATCTGACAATAGACCAAAGCTTGAATGAATCATTTGAAAAATTTATGATTAACCAGTCTTTCAATTAAAGTCTTCCAAGGAGATAATGTCTTTATTCAGCAAAGTTTGCTGGAAAAAAATGTACCTTTCACATTTAAGATACTGTAAAAAGCAGAGACATGGAAAAGCAGCATAGAGGAAGATAAAAGGTTTTAAAATTATTTGGGCACTCTTAAGAGTTTCTATCTGACCTATTTTAAAACTTGCTTACCTAAAAATTTGAGTTTATTTTTGCAAAAGCTAAACCCACTATGTTATTTTATTTTAGGGAATTTAGCAAAAGCATTAATAATTTCAAAATACACACACAGCACACACATTGTGTGCCTAATTTCCTTTTTTCTTACTAGGTAAGCAAAACAAATCAGATTTTTTATGCTGATATGAACCATTTTTAGACCTTTTAAAATCTACCTACCAAGGGCTTCATAAGATTATAGTTGTGTTAGGCTGAAAATAGTTAAACTGATGCAATTCTTTGTGTGTTGAATGGCTTTAGAAACAGAGAATTCTGAGAGGTTGTTCTGTGGGATAAGAGATTGCTTGTCTTAATCCGCTCCATTCCCCAATCTGTTCTTTAAACCCATTCCAGATGATCTGGAATATTCAGAACCATAAATGTATTGAGTCTGAAAATTTGGAAAGAGAAAGTATTGAAACCAGAAGACCTGACTTCCTTAAGGAGGAATATAAGAACATGTGAACTCTCGCCAAAGGGCTTGCTCTGGGTTCTGTATTCAGCTTCCGGGAGGTCATTTGATATAAATGCTGTTTTTTCCATCAGAAGATATGCTATTGTTCTTTGTGTAGTCCCATACCAGAAGAACAATTAGCATTTTAAGGAAGGGATTTGCTCCATGGGACCCTATAGCATAGTCACTGCATTTTCATATCGATGTGGATCTAGTTTCAGTGTGTCAATTAAGATAACCAAACTTAAATCTATCAAAGATGTTTATTTTTACACACTCAGGCATATTTGCACAGAATTTACAGCAGCAATAATGAAATGTTGAATGTGACTATCTCCTTGAGAGGACTGCAGAAGCATTTCAAAGACATATAAGCAATAGTTGCTGTTCTTGTTTTGTCAATGGAAAAAAAAATTCAGAGCAGTAAGATCGACTGGCTGATTTTTTAAAACTACAGACTGAAGGACACTGAATAAGACCACAGGGGGAAACTGTAAAATACCCAAACATGGTTTTAGGTTAGTGTCACGCTCTGAAAAATTAATCTTTCCCTCTTTTTTGAGGTCATTTTTCTATTCTGTTGAAGAGCCATGAGCCAACCCAGTGGACAGGCCAAGTGATTCATCCAACATTCCCTACCAGGGAATTCCTCAGTAGCAGGAGCTGGAGACTGAAATGATGAACACCTAACTTCCTAACTTATCTCCTTTTTCTTCTCAGATGATGAACACAATTTCTTCCACCACTGTAAAGAAATTCCTGAGTTGTATTCTTGTCTTCTACAGTATGTAATTTTGAAATTCTTCAATACTAGACAGTACCTCTCTCAACTACTATAACCCATAGAAACGTAACTGCCTGCACTAAGGTTCAAACAATCAGGAGCAAGACAGAAGTTCTTATTTAAAAATGTTTGTGATCTGCTGAAAATCCCAGGTTTGGCACTAGTTGATGTCAGGTTTTCATGAAACGAAATGCTATTGAGCAATTGACAACTATGTCTTGTAAGTTATTGTCAATCAGAACAATAAAAAAAAAAAGGAGTTCCAGATAATTTTCAAAGAAAAAGGAAATATATGTTTTGGGCTACTCTGGTTATGGATGTCAAAATGTGTTTCAATAGCACTGAATCCTTCTTTTGATTGAAGTGTTTTAAGTTTACAGTATAAATTATCACAGAGCTAATAATATTGAAGAGGTGGGTAGGTGGCCAAGATAAACACACCACGCGGCAGAAGATGGGGTTGACTATTTGGAGAATGACAGCAAACAAGGAGGTGTCACACTATTCTTGTGTGTGCTATAGTCAAGATTGCTGAAGAGGTGGAATCTACTGAGAAAGAAGCATTTGTATATTCTTTCCCTCTCCCAGGCTGCAACATTCTTACATGCATAAATTCTCCAGACCTGTCATGTTTTCCACTCCTTATGCTGCTTTTATGGATTCATGCACATAGGGGAGAAAGGTTTTATGTATCCAATAAAAAAGTGAATGTGTAGGTATATAAACATGTAGAGCAGCTTATAATGATTTCCAAACTGTACAAACTAAGAAGAAAAGAAAGAAAAGGCAATAAGAGAATTATTCAAATAGCTTTTATGAATGTGCCCCTTCCAGTGTTTTTGCCTATAGTTAACAGTAGCTGAACTATGAAAACACATTGGAAGACTGACTGAAACTCAGTATTTCCCCAGCGCAGGTGTGTCTGGTCCTTTTTTTTTTGTGGGCAAACTCTCCGGGAGGGATTATGAATTACAAGCAGTGAAAACACAAAGGCAGCAGCCCCACAGATGAATGGGATGAAATTCAGATAAAATTAAAATGAGAAGAAAAAAGCAGAAGCACGACATTTTCATTAAACTTGCAGGGTGAAGCACTTAACAATAAAAATGACATATTTCTGTTTTAAAAGGAAAGGCAGGATCCTATTGTTTCTGTTTGGTCTTACCAGAAATGGGCATTTTTAACAAAACTTCCACTTATGTCTCATCCATGCAAGTTCTCACTACGCTATGTTCATTCACCCTTGTGCAGACTCAATGAAGGCAGTCAGAAGAAGTACTGCATTTGAAGACAGGTAAGTAGGAAAGCTCTGGGAAAGGAATTTACGCAAATATCAGAATGTCTACTGCTGCTCTCAATGCACAGAACAGACTCGGCTCATGCCTGAGGTGTCAGGACAAGCTGACATAGCTGACATTTGGGCACCTACCCTCTTTTATTTGTCAGCTGAGCAAATCTCATACTAAAATCACAGAGGGGTAATAAATATAAAGCGTTGCAAATTCTATTTCTACAAAATAAAATGCAGCATCCAATGGCTTTAATGCTACAGATAGGTATTGCCTCAGCTTGCCAACTTCAGAGTGGAACCACACTTTAAATATTCTGCAGACTGTAGTTAAGTGCTGTAGTATGTTAAACTTTCCAGTCTTACATATTTCAATTGATTCTTTGTTCTCTTCTTTCAGAACAGGTTAATGAAGCTAAAGGAAAAGAGAGGAGGGTTGGTTGTTCAATCAAACTGTAACATATGGAAAATCCAACATTTCAGTGAATTCTAGGAGTAAGCTAACACACCTATTCTGGTGAGACTGGTATTAATGGTTACTTATTCTTCTGTTCTACTCTTAATTTAAGGATTTATAAGCACTTCTACACACCCAATTAGGCATCATATCAGTTGCCTGAAGAAGATATTGCAATTTTTTTTCCAGAAAGAGAAACTAAGGCAGATAGATGTTAAATAACTTATCCAAGATGACAGTAGAGTAAGGGCTAGACTCTATGTCCCTGGAGTTCCAGTCCCATCCATGAAGTCCCGATCCCACATTCCCTCTCCTTGAAAATTAAAAGGGGGAAAGTGAAGAAGATTAAGTTAATGCTGCTACATTTTCAGGATCCTTGTGCTAGAGTGTCTCAGTGGATGCGAACCCCAAGAGGGAGGAAATTAAAATACTTCCCTTTTCAGTTTAGCTATTACAAAGTTTCCCAGTTCCACACATATATAAAAAGTGCATTTTGAGCAGAAACATTTAAAGGGATAACATAAAAGTCAGGAAGCAAAAAACAGAACCTCGAAGTCACAGTAATTAGCTCCACATGTCAACTGATAATTAGCGATGTCTTTTTTCTTTTTTTTAATGAAGAAAATGAAGACACCAGAGTGGATGCTACTTGATTAAATAAGCTGTGTAATTATTATGGCCACATAATCACAAAATCAGGGCATATCCCTTAGCTCAGACCATGCGTGCATTCGCACCACATGCAGATTTCCTTCATTGTGCCAGTCTCCTTTTCCTCAACTCCTGTACTCAAAGGAGAGAAGCGTTCGTAAATAACTTTGTTCCTCGAGTGTTCCTGGGAGAAAATTACTTGCAAATGTCAAGAATGGTTGACAACAAGTGAGCAGGCAAGCACAGAGGAGAAAACCATTCTCTGAGAGCATTTACAAGCTGGTCTGTCCATAGCATGATCAGTAGGTCACAATTTGGCACAACAGTTTCTATTTAACTAGAAGTCCTTCCTAAACATGCGAAATGAGCTTAAGAGCCGTCGGAACTTGGCCTCTATCAGAGGAAGCCCTGCAACATTCTCTCAAACAAAGTAAAATTAAACATGCTTTTATATATGTCTTCAAAATAACCACTGCCAATGTCCGAATAAATTAAGGAAGTCAACAAGTTAGCAAATTACTGTAAAATATATCAAAAAGGTACCTGTGGTAGCTAGAACTCTTACACATCTCATCTAATCAGAAGTACCCCTTTTGCAAATAAAATGATTTTCATTATTCCAACTCTACCACTGCTGCCTAATCCCATGTTTTCCTCTTGACATTTACCTGCTCAGTCCTCAACCACCACGGCTGCTCACACACTCCATAATATAGCAGTTACTTTAGCTTCAGCTGTAAATAATGCATGCCCATGCCTGCCATCTAAATCCTCTGATGTTAGAAGCTATTTCCAGTCATAAAATCATAGAAATTAGAGGCAGAAAATACCTATTAAGTCATTGAGACCAAAAACCCCTGCCAACGGAGGATTGTTCCCTGCAGTACAGTTTTTACTGCTTTGTCCAGTCTAGTTATAGATGTCTCTGGGGACCTCTTTAAATGTCTCTAAAGTGGTGTTTCTTCTGCTTCCCTCTGAAGGATTTTCCATAGGCTGAGAGCCATGCTTGACAAGTGAGTCATGTTTGTTTGAAAGCGCTGGTGCTGGTAAAGATCTACAGCTTTGGCTTGTGCCTTTTGATGCCTGATTAGCATTGTCTACGGCTTGTCAGCTGAGGTCTTTGAGAAGGAGAAGCGTATGAGGAGTTCACTGTAACTGCTGCAGTTCTCTAAAATTAATTAGAAGTAATTTAGTATTGTCAGGCTGGCAGCCTTTGCAGCTGTTTCACTGCTTTAGGATGTCACGAGACCACGTGTTTCATCCTGCTACCTCTGTTGAATGTATCTTTACCTATCTAGGTGTTACCTGCTGCAGGGAGAGTGCACCACCAATGAGAGGACTCTGCGACATGAGCATGGTGTCATGAGGACAAAGACCTGATAAGGGATGGCAAAAAGGGTGATGGGCTGTGTACCAACTCATTCATAATTTGGGGTAGGAAATTTTAGGAGGAAAAGAGTAATAATCTTTCCTGAGAAGTTTCTGGTACTTCAAGCATTGGCTGATGTTCAGATTGGAAACACATAGAAATGGTCTTGTGCTCAATCTGCTACAGCATCTGGCCAGTTTTATGAGTGTGCAGACTGATGGCAGCTGAAGCGTGTGTGAAATGCTGTCAGCTATCTAGTGCACAGAAGAAACTTGAAAAAAAAAAGAGTGCTCACATCCTGAGACAGGATGGGATGGAATGGGAATGTGTTGTGGGAGTAGGGGAGGAAAATTGCCTTTCAGCAGAGCCCTCACTTTGACCCAGTCACGCTCACTGCGAAACTGCTTTCAAAAACCATTGCTTCAGCCGAAGTCCAAATCCAGAGAAAGTGAGACTCACTGATGTAGCAAAAGACCCAACCATTGAGAAAAGACCACACACTGTTTGAGACAAACAGATGCAGTTTGGTTTTTAAGCAAAGAATTGTTTTGGATGTTGCCCAGAATCAGCTGAACTTCAAAACCTGTGACAAACACAACAAAAAACTGTGTTATGCCTGACCTAATTAACTCCTAAAAACATCTAGTCTTTTATGTTTATCTTAAAGCCAGATAGCCTCGCCCAGAAGGTAGTATCATGTCTACACAGGAAAACAGAAAACCAGGTAGGAAACCCAGAACTGATTCTTCACAGCCAGCTGAGGAAGCAGAAGAGAAGATCATATAAACAAGCAAATGCAAAAAAAAGAGAAGACAGCATTTATTCAAAGACAGCATTATTCCAGTGAAAACTTATGCAAAAGCTAATCTGCTTGCAAGCTTATTCCAGCAGTCAAAGATGTATGCCAGGTGAACGGTTCAGCTACTCACTGACACCAACGCAGACCCCAGGGCATTCACAGTGTCCCTTTCCCACTCCAGAGCCAAGCTTCCTCCAGCCTTTTACTTCCATAGAAAGCCACAACCTTCAGACAGAAATACTCAAGAAATTACTTTCCAAATGGAGTTTGGAGAATGTATCGTGGAAGAGCGTGTCTGTGCGTGCGCATACATGTGCACTTTGTGGGAAGGGGACAAGAGCACAGAAAGGCAATTACATGGCTGGTGATCACTCGTCTTCTCAGGGATGCTTGTACAGGATGCAAGAGCTGTCAGCACTTCCTCAGCTTTACCTGTACATCTATATACTGTAAAATTGTTTATGAGCACAAAGAGAAAATATCCAGTTAGTCAAAAAGATCACAGTTCTGCACAAAGGCTACTATATTGTGAGCAATTATGCAAAATGTGAGGAGGGAAACTTTTAACTAGTAAGCAGTTTCTCCACAGGATCTGCTGGGGAGGGAATGTTCCTCTAGCCCATGTTCTTCTACAGAAGCATTCATGTCATCTCCTATAACACGTTTCACGCCCCACTTCACCTAAAATTCCATCTGTGGTGGATTGTCCCACTGTGAAGAAGCAAATAAGTAAATAAAAGTTAAGCCAGCATATTTAAGCAAGCGCCGATGCACTTCAGCTACTCTGCTCCTGGCTCTGTTTCATTCCACATACAAAGTCTGGAAGAAAGGAGCTGCAGATTGCTCATAGGATGCAGAGCCTTCTGTGCCAAATGAATCTACAAGCTTCAACACCAGCTCAGACAGATGTCTCCAGGTGATGAAGTGGTAAGGACAGCAATAGAGGATTGGCAGACTTACATGATGACTAGCTTTGCCACTCGTAAAGGGAGGGCAGGTGAGGCTGAGCAGTGAATAAAGGATGGAGAGAGGTAGGATGCAAAAGCTGCTCATGACCTGGCACTGAATTTCCTCTGAATTCTCTGCCCACAGGAGCAAGTTGTTGCAATGATGGCTGTGGCTACAGCAACTATCAGACTCCTCTATCAGCACTGGTGATACAAAAAGCCTGGAGGAGAAGGCAGAGGGACAACTATCCTAGAAATCCACCTCCAAGCAGTACAAGGGTGCAGCAGTATCCATTACTTCTTACTAAACCACTACATTCACCTGGAAGGAGCTTCTCCATCCAGAGGTTAAACCCTGCACAAAGCCTCTCACACAGACAGAAGCTCAGTACACTCGTGATCATGAGCTTTTCCCCCACCTACGAGCCCAACTAGTGCTGTGTGTCCCAGTGACAGCTAAGGAGGTGCTGAGCAAATTGCAGATCAGATTGCCTCACACAAGGTATTCATGCCTATCCCACAGCACTACTGGACAGCAGTGAGAGGAACATAGGTGACCCTCCCTGACAAACCACAGAGGGAAGTAGAAAAGGGAGTAGATCTTTTCTATAGTCTCTTTAATTGAGCACACCAAGCAGATAAGGGCTCCTTGAAAGGTTCCTGCTCAGGAGTCTATTCCTCCTAAACTTTAATACAGACTTAGTTTGTTCAGCCTTCTCTTTGGTTAAGGGGAATAAAACTGATGGATACAAATCTCCACCAGGAATATACATAAAAAATATGGTTTCAAAGATGTCCTCAGTGTAGCCACCCATGCTCTGACTGGCAGCTGCTCAAAAAACATAATTTCTTGAATACAAAATACTAAGTAGCACCATATTTCTTAGCTCATGTCCCACCACAGTTTCATTTCAGCACAGCAAAACCTCATTAATTCGCACTTTGCTTATCCACACACCTTATAATTCACACGTAAAAACAGCAGTCAGCAAAGATTTAGCAACAATGTGCTTTATTGAGGTCTCATGTTGCTGAGATTTCATTATTCCTGAAAATACGCTACCGTTCATTCACTAGTACAGTAAGATTTCAACATCATCATAAATATCTCAAACTAGAGATAAGTTCACACTAGCAACATTTGGCTCTAAAGTCCACGACTAGGAAATGCCAAAGTTGGAAGCTGGAGGAAAAATAGTTGTGTGTAAAGGCAAAATGCACCTAGATTATGATCACAGCTTGTGGTGTTTCCTGCATTATTCTATTTCCTTGCCTTTTAAAAGCACCTTTTGTTAGGTTATAAACAAAGAAATGGATTCGTACTTGCATCCAAGGAAGCTTTTATCACAGAATACAAAGGAGGCTTTAACACACATTTGTGCTTCTTCAACTCTGGAAATATCTTCAGGAATTCTGGACAAAAGATCTTTAATGGTCCCAACACAGTTCACAGGTGCTTTAATGGCAGTCACCAACCCATCGCAAGCAGGCTTTCTGCTTGCTCCCCAGCAGTTATTGATCATTGGGAAACAAATGAAAACCTTGAGCTTCCAGAGAAGCTCTGTGACTAGCAAACAGATGGTGGGCAGGAGCCATGTACAGCTGTTTCATGCCAGGCCCACTGCAGCAAGGCAATCCATAGAGGTTGATACACACAGCCCAATCTGTGTGACAGGTACAGAAAGCTGAGGTTTTGAAGATTGTGTGAAGTTTAGGATTACAAATTAGTTTCAAAGAGTCTGGAGATATTCTAGCAACAAACAGAATGAAGCATGTGCTGCTCATCACATTTGGTATTTGGACACCCTAAGGAGTGATTAAGATATGGGTCTCTTCTACATGCTGAAAGATCTCCCAGTACTACCTAACTCAGTGCCTTGGGTGTTACTACTCCTGATTGTGCCTTAAAATTTTCTTTAGGAAGACTGTATTTGCTCAAAGTCTAAGCCTTCAGCTCTTCAGGGCTGAGCCTGCCTTCCTTCTCTGTCTCTAGGCACAAACATACATTGGAATCACACTTCTAGCCTAAGAGCTGCCTCACCCTCCCCTTCCTCCCTCTGCTGAAGCCAAGGAGCACCAACATCCCATTTCCATTCCCTTCTCCTCCCAGCACTCCACCATACTCATTGTAATATTTTCAGGTTCTATACTATGTCTGTTTTTTTGCCTATTTAAAGTCTGTTGAGCATAAATGAATAGTAAAATATTTAGCAAATTAATTCCTAAATATTGAGAGGTATCCAATCGCAGAGCACAAATGATTGCATCATTCAAGCAGTGTTTTTCTTTCATTGTTCTGTAACAAAATCAGAGTTTTGTCCCAACTGCCGTGATCATCCCTACATCCTGCTTATTTCAAGAATAGACGTAGCTATTTTCATACTATTTATATCAGAAATTATGGGCATTTTTACTAATATTGCTATACACTGCTTGTCTCTGATTTCGAGAACATAAAGGATAAGTCCCTAATAAGAGCAATGTACATATCTTTTTATGGTCAACAGTGACATAGTTATTACCATTTTACAAGATTTACCATTTGATTTTCACACCAGCAATTTTCTCCAGCAGAAAAGCTGTTAAAGTGCTCTCCGGAGTAACATCTGTGTTCCACAACTGTTGCTCCACACCTCCTTCTGACCACTTTTCCCCCAGCCATGTGCCAGATCACAACAGATATCTGATGCCTTTTGTAAATTTCAAATCCACAATTTAAGTCATATGTTTGCCATGTCTACACAAGAGCTTTTTAGTATCTAAGCTCTTTTGTATGCCAGTCAAACTACTTTCTTCATCACCCAAAGCTTAAAGGTATGAAAGATTTTGCCTCAGTTTGGTAACACAGTGGGGAATACAGGCTTTGTCACAGAAAAGATGGTGCACATCCTTCCTGAGCTGATTCATTCCTGTTCTCTGGAGAGAGCAGCAAGAGCCGCACAGAGACAGCAGAGCGAGTCATCTCAAGACTCTGAAGTGATTACTCAGCTACCATAAGCTATTTACATTTCCCTCACTACAAAGGCAGATCAAAATACCTTGCAACAGTGTAATATATGCTTCAAATATTATAATCCACATTTCCTACAAATCTATGGGACTTGATGGGGTTCATCTCAGAATTCTCAAAGAACTGGGTGATATACAAAAACCTCTCTCGATGGTTTTTGAGCAGTCTTGGGAATCCAGAGAGGTCCCAGCTGATTGAGAGCTGACAAACATTGTCCCAGTTTTCAAGAAGTGCACGAAGGAGGACTCCATAGACTACAGGCCTGTCAGTCTCACTTTAGGGTCTGGTAAAATTATGGAGAAGATTATTCTGGGAGGTGTTGAAAAACACCTGAAAGACAACACAGTCATTGGTCACAGCCAGCACAGCTTCATGAGAGGAAAGTCCTGGTTATCCAACCTGATTTCCTTGTATGACAAGGTAACCCACCTAGGTGATCAAGGGAAGCCAGTTGATGTAATCTTTTCGGATTTTAGTAAAATTTTCCATACTGTCTCTCACAGTATCTTTCTGGACAGAATGTTCAGCCCACAGCTGGATAAACACACCATGTGCTGGGTGAGCAATTGGCTCATGGGTCAAGCACAGAGGGTAATAGTGAATTTCGTAACATCAGACTGGCGACCTGTCACTAGTGGGGTTCCACAGGGCTTCATCCTAGGTCCTGTGCTCTTTAACATCCTCATAAATGACTTGGATGCAGGACTGGAAGGGATACTGAACAAGTTTGCAGATGACACAAAACTAGAAGGAGCTGAAGGCAGAGAGGTCCTGCAGAGAGACCTTGACAAATTAGAGGACTGGGCAATCACCAACCATAGGAAGTTCAACAAGGGAAAGTGCCGGATTCTGCACCTGGAATGGGGCGAGCCTGGATGTTCGTACAGACTGGGGAATGGGATGCTGAAAAGCAGTGCCGGGAAAGGGACCTGGGGGTCCTGATCAATGGCAAGTTGAATATGAGTAAGCAGTGCCCTGGTAGCCAGGAGGGTTAACCCTGTCCTGGCAGGTATCAGGTAAAGCATCATCAGTCGGTCAAGGGAGGGGATTTTCCCTCTCTGCTCTGCACTGGGGCAGCGTCACCCTGAATATTGTGTTGCGGTTTGGGGCACTGCAATATAGGAAAGATATTAAGGTATTAGAGGGTGTCCAAAGGAGGGCAATGATGGTCGTGAAGGGCCTTGAGGGGAAGCCGCGTGAGGAATGGCTGAGATCACTTGGTCTGTTCAGCCTTGAGGAGACTGAGGGGAGACCTCATTGCAGTTACAACTTCCTCATGAGGGGAAGAGGAGGGGCAGGCACTGATTTCTTCTCTGTGGTGACCAGGGAAAGAATGTGAGGGAATGGCCTAACATTGTGCCAGGGAGGTTTAGATTGGATAATAGAAAAAGGGTAGTTGGGCACTGGAACAGGCTTCCTGGGGAAGTGGTCACAGAACCAAGGCTAACAGAGTCCAGGAAGTGTTTGGATGATACCCTCAGGCACACGATGTGACTCTTGGGGATGGTTCTGTGCAGGGCCAGAAGTTGGACTCGATGATCCTTGTGGTACCTTCCAACTTGACATATTCTGTGATTGTGTGATATATTCATATCCAAACCATAACAGAACCAATCAGCAAACTGGTGCCTGTTTCAGTCTGTGTATTCCTAAAAGTGCTAACTGCAAGCAGATTTCAGAAATCCAGACTACTATTCTCCCTGTCAGTGCAGGCAAAACTTACGTGCCTTTAACAAAACTGGGGAAAACTAATGACGCAAATGAGTAGGCAAAGACAGTTGTACTACCTGTAGGTAATATTGCTGCGTGTCACTTGCATTTATAAATTCTCAAAAGCTACATATAAGATGTACCATTAGAAAAGACTTATTTTCCAAGTGAAAGATCAAATTACTCAAAAAAAACCCCAAACAAAACAAAAACAAACCAACATAGAATTGAGAGACAAGATTTTAATTTTTCAACATGGAGAAAGGTGAAACCACTCTTCTCTCTACATTTTCAATATTTTTGCAGTTTATAATAGTAATAAGGACATCTAGATTAGATGTTGCCTGACAGTTCATGGCTGTCTGGATTAAAGACTCTGTTTTATTTTCTAAGTAAGCTATACCATCCAGCCACTGCAGCTCAAAGAAGCCTACTGTGATTAACTTAGCCTCAAGTGTACTTCAGGTCACTGTGGGAAGAGCATTAGAAGAAAGATAAAACACTCATGGATTTGCTGCTTTCCTCAGCCTTGTTAAGTACAAGACTTCTAGAAAAAAGTATGTGACCACATGTTATGAGATAAGCCGTGTCAGATCCACCATGCATGACTTGCATGAACAAACAGTACCCAAGAAAATGACAGATAAATTTCCAGAATTCTCAGACTCTTGCCAGGCAAGATTTCTGTGCTTGGAAATATCAGTAAAAGGCTTATGGCTATTTGGAAGCCCAACATCAGTAAGGACAGAAGAACCATGAAGAATTGATTGGGTTTTGTCAGCCTTCTTGCTATTGGAGCCTCTTCTGTGCCTGTCAGAAACACACAGCAACCAGACTCAAAAATAAGTTAATGCCAAGATTTTAAATGCTTTTTATCCTGGGGGATCAGTTCAGAAAATCTGTCAGGGAAGAAGAGGTGCAAACACGGGACAAAGTGTCTCATAAAATCAGAGAACATCTATTTAGCTGCATTTGGTGTGCACCAAGTACATGGAAGAGAACTTGCACACAGCCAAGTGTGATGAGGATGTTTCAAATCTCCCCTAGAAGCACCTCAGAGGAGCCAGAGAGGCTCTATATTAAAGGCCACAGGTGTTCTGTACCAAGCATGCCCATTTAGAGACTTTGCTCTTATGCTCTTTTTATAACATTCTCCTCTAGGATCTTTTTATGTCTTATATTCTTTTATTGCAGTACCAATTAGCTGAAACAACGATATGAACCCCTCACCCTGCTGTGAATATTAAAGAATGTTGTGGAATGAAATAGAGCACAGAGAAATTAAGTGGATTTCTTTAGCCAAAATTAAAGGACAGGAGAACTCTTTTTAGGTTGTCCTGATAAACTGCATTTCAGTGAGATTAAGGAAGCCTATTTAGGGACTACAATAAATGTATGCACTTGTATATTTTGTAAGTCACCTCCTCATGTGTGCAGCTCCTGGCACATCAGGACATTTTCTTAACGGGCACTCTCAAGGTTACATAAAGATCAATAATAAACACCAATATTATCTACTATGAAATACTTAAGTATCACAGAATATCTAAGGGACCACAGTGGGTCATCTGGCCCAACCTCCCTCAAGCAGGGTCATCCTAAAGCACATCGCACAGGTTTGCATTTGTCCTTGTTCCAGCCAGGACAAGGTTAATTTTTGCAGTAGGCAGGAGGGGGCATGGCCACGACCTGGAAGTTGTTCTATAACAAGTCATGCCATTACCAGGGGTGGGGGGAGAGAGTCTCTTTCGAGGAGAAGGGATTTCTTCTGGAGCTGTGAGGCGGTCCCAGTTCCGAGATGGAAGGAGTGGTGGGGGTAGCATGGCAGAGGGAGCAGTCAGGTATTGTCTGTCATTGGGGGGTTCTGCCATGAACAGTAATGTTTCTTCTCTTGCACCCTCTGTCATTAGTGTTGTTGCTGTTACTGTTTGTTTTACTTATCTCACTGCTCTTTCCAGTAAATTTTTCTTGTCTCAACCTGTAATCTTTACCTTTTATGCCCCAATTCTCCTCTGCATCCTGTTGCAGGGGAATGGGAGGTGAAGGAGGGGTTGATCAAGAGGTAGATGGGTTGGAATGGTTTCAGTGGAAAGACTAAATTGGGGAATACCATTCCTAAACCACAACAGCGTTCAGATGTTTTTCATATCCCCAGCAAGGGAGACTCCACTATCTCTTTGGCCAATATCTCTTTGATATCATCATGCATCTGAAAGCAGTCTAAAAAACAGTGTTTAAGCTCACCTGACAGAGCGGTGTTGTAAGGTACAGGGATGCTGCAAGAAAAGTATGTAGCATTACCCATGTCCTCCAGAAATGAAGAATGATCAAGTGATTAAGCTGCCCTAAGAGAACTGAGGAACTTCTGGTTCAGTCCTTCTGCTAGAATCTTTCTCAGCCCTTGAGTGTATCACATAATCTCCATTGTGTAGGGCAATTTGCAAATTGTGGTAGCACTGTTCTACTTCACCATGTCGTGGAAAGAGAATTACATACACTATGATACCATGCCAATACAGGTATCTACAAGATGCTGTTGTTCTTTCCTCCCCATTGCCCCTCTGGGCATGTACTATGCACCTTCTTATTCTTCAGAAAACGTTTTAAGTAGACTTCCTTCAAAACTCTGTGCTATTTCCAGCATTAAGTCAAGATCAGACTTTTGCTTCAGAGCTATCAAGAGAGCATTTGGGAGAGGGACCCCATCTCTCTAAACCCAGACAGAAGGCCGTCAAGCCAGGCAGGCATGTTTGGCTTCTGTGACAATACGGGAAGAAGCAGTTCAGTCCTGAACATAGACCTGTTAGTACATGCTAAGTCTGAGGTCCTACCAATTTGGATTTAGATAGTGACCTTTTAAATCATCCTGCACCTCCACCAAGCCTGCTAATTTTGGGATGGCAGTAAAATTCTCACTGGAAGTCACCAGAGCCATCAGGTATGTACAACCTGAAGTAGGTACTGTGTCACGTTACAAGCACCAGGGTGTTCGCTTTAGCTCCTTTGTCTCATAGGCATACAAATATGTGCCTCTTTAAGCAACAGCAGTTAGTAATCAATTAATGACTCCAAAGATGAGACATTATTATCTCCTGTTTTGTAATAGATGGATTCACAGTATTAAAATCAGGATATAACTGAAAACCTCCCAATCTGGATGCAGCACTTTGTTATTAAATGTCATCATTTTTTGCCACATCTGGGAGGTTGATTTGCAACATGCTTGTTCTCCTGATAATAGAAAGGCAGAAAGATGTTAAAAAGTTTCCTCCCCTGCAAAGTAGAAGAGAGCAATTTCCAGCAATGCTGCTTCTTCCCCAGAGAGAAAAAGCCCACCCTGTAATGATTGTAGAAGGTCTTATTTAAATGGTTTTTAGACAATGGGAAGGAGAAAAAGGGAGTGAAAAAGGGACATTTAAGTGTTCCAAAACTTTGAACAGATTTGTTCTTCTCATGCTGATGCACACTGAGCAGCATTAGATCACATGCTGCTAATATCATGTTGATTTATGGTCTGCATAAATGGAAATAAATGGCATTTTCTCTTACCCAGAGAATAATAGATGGTCCTGGAATGAGCACAACACCACAGTCACACAACAGGCTCTGTTCATGTCATAAGCAAGGGGAGTGCAACTTCGTAAGGGCCCTCTCTGCCATTCCCACCAAAAATCTTTGATACCCACTGATTTTAATGAGTAGGAGTGGACATTTAGGACAGCATTTTCCAAAGTGTCTGAATGATTTAGAAACCAAAGCTGTGTTATAACAAAGCAAGGGAAATGTTGGGTGAATTTCTCCCTTGAATGAGAAACTGGAGACTCCCCAGGTCTTTCCACAAAGTTCACCAACCACACAAGTTGCTCAGAATCCTCTGCGTCATTTCCTCCACTTCTTCCCTTCCCTGCAAGCAACCTCAGGGCTTTTTCTCATCACTTTCCTCCTGGCCTGAGTGACTTCAGTTCCCTCTTGAGAAAGACAAGATCTCTGCAAATATGATGTGGGACACAGACAAAGGGAAGCTAAAGCTCTGAGCTAGTGAAACCCCCTCACCACCATTGAAAATGTGACTTTGGGTGCTAAATCACTCCAAAATCACTTCAAAGCTTACCCATAGAACCTGGCACTAGAACTTTAGCTCCCGTGTAGTCTGTGATTACGGGCATACAAGCAAAAGCAATGAGTTACTTTGGTTTAATGACTCATTATTTGAGCTAATAGGTTTTACTTTACAACCAGAGACGGTAAGTTTGTGCAACTAGACAGTTACCATTGCTCAGCTGATGAGCAATACCCTGGTAAGATGTGGCAACCTTGTTGCTTTTGAATATCTGCCCACACACTCCTCCATTATAATGGGGCCTAATAGAGCTCCAAATAGCTCTGGTTCCAAAACAATCTCAAACAAAACTTCTCCTTTAATAGACTTTCAGCACTGCCAAAACATTCACATTTCAGGCTGAAAGACTGAGTATTTAACCTCAGGACACAGATGATTTTCT
This sequence comes from Neopelma chrysocephalum, assembly GCF_003984885.1. Classification (NCBI taxonomy): domain Eukaryota; kingdom Metazoa; phylum Chordata; class Aves; order Passeriformes; family Pipridae; genus Neopelma; species Neopelma chrysocephalum. Next base: position 3,094,171 of record NW_020897725.1, read on the forward strand.
GTTATTGTTGCTCTTGGCAGAGAAGGAAAGGTTAAATAAGTTTGAGACAATTTCATTTTTGATTCTGTATAAATATAGTCATGTCCATAGTGTTTTCTATTTTTCTGGTTAGATGATTAAAACCTTACCATTAATGTATGCTAAATTCCATGTTGTAATTAAAGGAACAGCTGGTAAAGTCACATACTATTAAGGTTGCCTGATGCCTCACATGTTAAGATTTTGCTTCCTTATGGATATGATTGCAGTACAACTGAATACTTATCTTTATTTTTGCTTCCTGACATGCTTACATCTTAATTGTGCAATCTTTATGGTTATTCTGCGTGTTTATGTTCTGAATATATAATTAATCCCCAAATATATTAGTAGAACGTTGAAACTATTGAGACCTACTCATACGTCCTTGAACAGGTGTTATTATATACCATGTTCACACATTGATGACCATAAAATATCTAACCAAGTTCAACTGAGCACAAAATTACTGGTGTGCTGTCACTGTACCACATTATTCATTTTAATTGGTGAATCTATCCCAATAGGGATAACTAAGAGAAATTTAAGAAGATAAAACTTACATAGCCAGTGCCCTTCATGCTCGTTGCCCTTCATACAGCGTCTTATGAGGCCCAGCATTTGACACTGCATAGGAGGTTGAAGATTGCACTTGCAATGTAGTGGGCAAAATGTCCTCATACCTCTTATGCTCCTTGTCCTCTGGAGCTGACAGAGACAGGAGAAGGAATTCGTATCAAAGACTTTGTTTGCTTTGATGTTCTGTTCTCTCCAAGACACACAGGGATGTAAGCACAGAAAAACTACTGGCTCATTCATCACTGCATGCAACAAAACTAGAATCCTAATACCAATACTTTCAAAAGAAGGATTTCTGGAATTCCACTACAATGGATCCACAGCAACTTAGGCCATCACTAAAAGGACTGGGTTCCTTGGTCTCCAGTGACTTCAACTATTAGGGCTCAAAAGTTTCAGAGTACAAACTTACATAGGTACATATGCACACCCTCTCTTCAGGTGCCACAGCTAAATTTGACAAGGATCATGAATCATAGCCCGTATGACACAAAAACAGTCATATAGTCACCAATGAAAGAAAACCTGTGCCCTTTTTATGACAGATATTTGTCAAAGGAAAATGCAGGACATGGTAATTAGGACTACAATATATGCTGGATGTACACTGCATGCTGGCAGATATTCTCTGCTTGGAGCACTCAGTAAAATAGGTGAGGGAGAGGAATGGTAGGAAGTGAGACAGAGCTATAGTTAAGTGAAATCTCCAGGGTTCCTTAACAAATAAAAACTAGGGTCCAGGACAGAGTTTTCTAAACACTTTCCTGCTGAGAAGTTTATATAGAAATATTCAGTTTCTCAGGGAGGAGGTAAATGAGAAGAAAGTTCATTTCTTCCACTTCGACTTTAATAAGAAAATAAGCAATTATCTTATTTCTTTAGCATCCTCATGAAAAAGTAAAACCAAAACTACCAAGGTAGACACAGCTGAACCAAAGCTGAACCTGAATAACCTCTTGACTGCAGCTTCATTTCATCAAGCTCAGCCACTAGTACATATATATGTGCATATATATACACACACACGCATATATCTGTATTTATATTAGAATGTAAAAAATGAAAGTATTCCATTTTCAGAAAGAGGAACAATTCAACTAACCACATCAATACTTATAAAGGAAAAAGGAAAAAACTGTTCTGCTTTCCACCAAAAATAGTTTTTGATCTTCAAACAGAATCTGCAACAGTAGTAAGTTCTGCCTATTTCAGGGCAATTACAGTGCAAGAACTGGCTCAAAAATATATTTTCTCCAAATAGCATCCCTATTTTTTTATAGTCATTGAAATTCTTAGGCTATTCTCCAAACACAACTTTACGTTTCTTAATAACAGTTTACTTCTATTCAGGTAAAGCTAAAACCAGAAAGGTAGAACTGAAAGCAGAGTCACCACAACACTTTGGAAGACCAGCCCTGAGTACAATACTGATTCATCCAGGGCAGATAAATTGTGCACATCCTAAAAAATTCTTCAACACATGAATGTCATTCCAGCAGACACAATACCACTGCAATCTAAGGTGGTTCTTAAACCTCAACTGCATTTTTGCACATGAACAGTTCATCCAAGGAGATGCATCATTCTGAGGCAGAGAAAAGGAGGAATGTACCACCACTTTGTCACAGAACCCCAGGGATGACTGAGAAACCAGCAGTGTGATATGGCTTCCAACAGCACACCTAGCAGTGGACTGGGACAAGCCACCCAGATGATAAACCCTTGAGGTGAGAAGGAAAGTTCAGAACAGGTCTCATTCAAACAAGCATTGAATACATCTACCTTTGGGTAGCTGAAGCGCTGCCAGCAGAGAGGAGTTACCTGTGTTATTTCCTCCTCTCCTGTACTTTTTGAGAAGAAGAAATTTGCCACTTGGCTGGGAAAAGTCAAGTTTTGCAGGCAGGTGGATTATTGTCCTACTCTCTTCAGAGGAAGAGCTCTCTTTCAGCCCTGCTGCAGGTTTGGTCTGCTGGGGAGCAGAAACTGTCCTCCAGATACCAAAGTACCTAAATCTGGTTGCTCTTGCAAGTTGGGTGGTACAGTACAATATGACAGCACTTCTTTTTAAGTCGCAACACTCTACATAATACAGATCCCCAGAGAGATCTGAGTGCTGCATTTTATTGCACTTTTAAAACATTGTGCTAATAAATTCCAGTCTCATATAAACTACATGGACAGAAGTGCTCTGCCCATGCAATCTGTCTGCCCAGTAGAAAATGTGTGTTATTCTGAAAAAGGCCACAGCTTAAGGTTCCTCACTGGAGTGGTACAATTGAAAGGAAGAGCTGTGTTACTCTTTCTCCCCCTGGAAAACAAGGGCAGCACAAAATATGCCAGATACAATAACTCATGGACTTATGGCTCCAGTGTTCTTGCATAGTTTCTTTTATTTGTAAATTACATTCTCTACCTGTTTTATTCTAAAAAACTCCATCTCCTGTGGATTCTTTTTTATTCTTTCCTCAAAATAACAATGCCCCCCAAAATCTTCCAAGTTTGCTTATTTATAATTTTAAGTTAGCATGAAAGCTTCCTTTTGTCTCCTGGAAATTTCTTACATTTCACAATATAACCAATTCATACAATTAGATCAAATCTAAACTGGAAAATTCAATTATTGTTCTCTTACAGTTTGCAGTTAAACACCTTTTGTGAAAGCTAAACTCCTACCTCACAAGAAAATAAGTCACATGCACAGCTAGCAGTTCTGAAATGAGAAATGGAACACTCAACTGAGGGTATGGTGCTGGTCTTAATGTTTTCAGCTTTGTGTCCCAGATCCTCATAACCCAGAAAAATATGGTTACCCACCTTGTCAGTCGAGTTTGCCTTATCCTTCCGTCCCTAATATTTTGGGATGATATCTTGTTATCTTCTCACACCAGTGTCATATGATTTGACATATTTCACTTTTGTCTCCTTTCTAGGCTCAGTTTATCAGACCACAATCTGTTCATGTCTCCTTCCTTTGTTGCATGCATCCAAATCCCCTTTCTGGTCTTCAACAGGCCCTGACAATCTGCAGGAATCCTCCTGGGTGCAGATGGACCCCAGTGCAATGCTCCACCTGACTGGCAGGGATACAGATTTTGTCACGAAGATGCTGATTTTGTGGCTAAGCTATGGCCCAGTGATGTTTTCTACGCCCTTGATCCTCTAGATCCTCAAGAATCTATTCCTCATTCAGAATACTCCTGATGGATATAGTGGAGTTCATCTCCTGCAATGGGAAACACCTAATGTTGGGTGTCTAAAACTGAGATAGGCATATTGACTTTCTGTATAGTCAAAGGAGAGAAAGGGTAGCTCTTCTCATTTTCTTAAGTTACCCATCTATGGAAAAGATCCATCACCATCTGCAAATAAGTAGTTTTGTATAAAAGACTCTACAATGAAGTGCTAAGCCTTAGACAACTCACTTTGGACATCTACAATCAGGACAGAGTAGTTACGTCAGTCACATATGGCAGCAAAGTAATAGCTCCCAGAACTCTGGTTCAAGATCATCATCACTGTTCACGTGTACCCTGACATAGTTTTGACCTGTACCAGCTATCACTATAGTATCTGATGCCAGCATTTGTTAGATAGCACAGGTCAGGGATCAACCCTAAAAAGTAAGGCCAGGATTTTTAGGAAGAAGAAGAAAGATGATTTGGGCATATGAATGCATGTATGACACAAAAATTGGCCAGCAGCCCATGGTCTATCTAATTTGCTAATGGAAGCATAGCTGAAGAGCTCTTTCTCTCTTTGTGTTCTGTACGTGCTCTGACTGTGGGATAGGGATCTACCCTGTCCCTGTTTGGAGAAGCAACCCACATTTTAAAGCAGGACCTTTCTTTTCCTAAGTGACTGTGCTGAGAGGGAGAAATTCAGCCATCCATTCTCCTTCTTCTCTGGTGAGACTCTTTCAGTAAGATATTGAGGACTTTTTCTAGATAAGGAAGTATATCTAGAGTATATCTGAAAGAATGTGCTTTGATCAAAATCCCAAGCTGATCCAGACTCTCTTATTCTTTCCTGACTAAGCCATAAAGCAGTTAAAATAGGATTAATTTTTCAAAACTTTATTTCTTATTTCCAGTGAAAGAAGGACTGAAGGGGCTACAGAAAATGTGGAAAATGCTTGAAAATAAGTCCTTTTCAAGAGGACAAACTGGTCAGTTCTCAAGGCACCAAACCTGTTGCTCCCCACTCACAAATCTTTATTAATAAATGGCGACAATTCATTACTAGACTATGAAGAAAAACAGTTTCCAACTGCAGAGATGGGGTGGGCAACTGTTTTGAAACATATTTTTCTTTTCTTTCCATCTCTTTTTTTTTAAATTGATTTGCAGTTCTTTGATGATACATTGATTAATTGTTTGATGAGAAAAGCAGAAGGCATTTATTTACATCTATAATCACAATTTTAATCATTCATCTCATTAAAAAAGTAACTCTTCGTCAATTTTATGTTTTTTTCTCTGGCGTTTTATTTCAGCATTAAGTGTTAAAATGTTAGCACTTCTCATTACTGACTGATTATTTTGCTCAGGATTTTTAGTTTTCTTTCTCTCTCCCTGTGCCTAAAATCCAATTTACAACCTGCTAAAGGCCTCATAAGATTTTTATGGATTATTTCCTGAAATCACATTAATCTAGCTCCTGTTACTTTGCACTAATTTCACCTGCCATTGTATGAAGTAACTAAATTCAATTGCTTGGAAATGATCCCCCAGAGATTTCTTCATGAAGCGAGAAAAAGAAAAAAGTAACCCTACCTTGATGAGGTTATAAATATGGTGGGAACAACAGGCCTATAAATTCACTGTATGTGGACCCTTATCAAACTCTGATAATCAGAAACCTTCAAAATTTCAAATAAGATATAGATCAGGGCTTGGATTAGGTTGCATTTGGCTTTGACTCGGCTGTCCTAAGTCAGCCTCATTTGGCTTCAACAAGTGATATACACTATTTATTGCTGGTTTAACAAGCTAGGGAAGTTGCCCAGTAGCTTATCAGCTGCACCTTGGTTCATTGGAACATCACTTCAACCAGTATTAACTGCACTGGGCATCAGCTGTCAGTTAGATGTGTCCTTCATTTTAGGGACAGTCTGCAGATAACTCTGAAAGCTGTCTGAGGAAACAGTATTTAAAAACAATGAAGCAGCCTAGCCTCTCTGACACATAATGCTGTCTGCTCCATTTGTTTACATGATAAAAAATCCATCTCCTCTAAGCCTTGAACTGGGTAGTTTAAGAGCAGCAGGTATGTTTGAGATAGAGCAATTTAATGTAATTGCTCAGGGTTGTAAGAAAAGTTATCTGACTTTCAAGTGGACTGTGTCTGATCCATGCATGGTTTCCCAGACACAGTGACGCTTTCATGCAGTTGGCGGGACAGTGCTCCTTGGAAATAAGGATTCATGCATGCTGAGTGGAATCAGCAGATAAAGAGCAGATTAGTGTCTTCCATTTCCTAAACTCTGGACCAAGATACAGCAAGATGCCATTAAGGCCCCAAGCAGTTGTTTCCTGGTGCTGCAAATTCCCACTTGTAAAGTCTTCCCGGTCTCTATACAGAGGGAGGCTGTTGGTTGCCACCCCCGCTTGCCTGTGCTGGGCTGTGCTCTGGTCCCTGAGGAGTGGCAATGTGACCACAGACCTGGGAAGTGTTGAGTTTCCACTTCCTCAAATCAGTGCTAAAGCTGAGTCAACACCAATGTGGACCCTGGACTTATCCCAGGCAGCAAGTACTTTTTCTTAAAATCAGTTTGATTTTTGTTTCTTGGAATAGACATTCATTTTGCTGTCAGATGTACCTTGACTAACCCAGAATATCCACACTGAAATTCTCTTATCTAGGCTAACTTAATTGTACTTAGAATCAGTCTGCCCCTCCTCTGCTTCATACTTGGTGCTTAATAATGCTCTTTCCTAAGTAGTGTAGGATGAGCGTCACATAGGGGAAGATTTTTGAAAAAGTCATCATACAGCACTTCCTATCTACACATCTATATAGCAGAACAATAGACAGAATATAACGTGTATTTGTGGTTTAAGCCAGTATGGTGATTTTTAATTTATAAAATGCTGGTCTTAAAGTAATATCTTCTGAGATAACAAGACTAAAATGGGTGTCCTTACAGATGGTAAAGTGCTTCTTGAAATACATTTGTACCTCTACACTTGGACGGCTTCACTACTGGGGTTCTGACCACAAATTGCCCTACAGTGGAAAGACATTTAGAGATCGATCCCCCAAAAGGGTTGTTCTTTGTACATCTTTAGTCTTGTCTCTTATGGCTAAGGGATCATAGCACGTACACATGACATAGAAAATATATTTTACCTTTCAGTCCCAGAGTAATCAAACTCAAATCTCCCACTTTTCAGGAAACTGATCTCAACTCCAGGCTGTGAGTTAAATTTGAATAAACCAGAGAAGGGCTCTGTGAAACCTTCCTACTGAAGCTGCTCCTTTTCACATGGCATACTTAACTGTTTCTTGAGACAAAGAAAAAGGATAGGATGCAAAGGAGAACCACTTCAAGAGGATGGACTGAATGTCCCCCACCCTAAGAATAGTCCATAGGCTGGTGGTTACGGCACTCTCCAAGGAAGTACAAGATGTGAGTCTACAGCCCCTCAGGCAGAGGAAGGAACTGAACTTGGGTCACCCACATCCTGAATGAGTGTACTAACCACTGAGCTGAATAATAAATAATAATGAAAAGGAGCACTGTCCCACAGCAAGTCTCTTTTAAAAGGGAGAAAGGTCTCTGCTCTGTTTCTCAAAGCATATCTATTCTTAGGCTCCTCACTCCAGAAATCCAAAGATTGTGTAGGAGTTTGAATGCTTCTAGCCCAAATCCAGAAGTCACGATATTCAGCTAACCTCAGCCTTTTTTGTCAGCTAGCAAAATGGATCTGTTGCTGTTTGGGATCTCACTCTGAAGCCCCAAGTCTCTCTTATTTATATAACCAGTTTGGGTTTTTAATTGGGAGCTGTATGTTCACTTAATAAGCAGGTGCAGGGGATCTTGGTGCAGCAGCAGTGAACACAGCAGTGCTCACAATTTTTGTGGTTGCTTTCATCTCCTGGTCTGGTGCATATTTAGGTGTTTAACTCTCAGTGACTCCTTTCTTATTCTCCAAACTGGTCGTACCAGACTTACCCTGCTTCACGTCGGGTGACTCACTAGGCAAAGTGAGATGCCCAGATATCCAAAGAAAAAGGGAAAGCCTATCCTCCTACAACACCGAGAACTGTGTGTGCATTGTGTGCTGTGTTTCCAATGGTCATTAAGCACTTCCTTATTTATATTTTTTATATTTTAATATAGTCCTCGTTGTTCACCATAAACATACTCCATCCCCAGAGGCTGGGTTGTTTTAGAAAGAAACAGAAAAGGCAAATTGTCTTACTTCTGAGATTTCCAGTAATCAGTTTATCACACATTCATAAATCAAGACATTTACTGTGAAGAATGTTCAAGAAATACAAAGTACAATTACAGGCAACTGCATATTTCCAAACACCCCGGTGTTTGAATATTCAAAAGATACTTTGTGTTCTTCTATTTCTTGCCAATAGCTGAAATGCTGAGTCTTTATTAGGAGTGTTTATGGTAAAATAAGCACATGACATTATCTTCTGTCTGATCAAACAGAGTCAACATACTACTTTAAAATGTCAGAGATCTATTTCTGCAGCTTCCAGTAGTTATTGTTGTAAACAAGGGATTGCTGCATTTGCCCATAGCTTATCCAGAATGTTAATGTTTCCTATTAAACATTTTCTTCTTTCTTTCCTAGACCATTTTGTACTACCACACCCAGCTGTGAACATCTGGCTCCAAGCAGTGACACCAGCTGATGAGAAATGGCATTCCTGCAGCTTTTCTTTCTGAAGACTCATCCAGAGGTGGCTGTTATCCAGCAGACAGCACTCTACACTGCTGAATGTCAGTGTCTGGAGTCCCACTGGACAAAGGCTCCTGGAGGAGCTACTCACACTGAACTGTGTAAGATAAAGATTTGGGACTCTGATTCTCAGAACTGTGGTTCTACAAGTCAGCAAGGTCCTCTGGCCAGTCACCTCAAACACTATGTCACCCAGATGATGTATGGACTGAAGCATTTGGACATCCAGTCTGAAGCACAAGAAAAATAGTGATTACTAACTCAGACTGGTCTCCTGGCAGAAACTGAATGTGCCAGTGGCAGTTCTGTGTTTGAAATCAGCATGGATGACAGCAATCCAACTCTGACACCGCTTTATGTAATCTGGCATGGCATGGAGCCTCCACTTCTCCACCCAGTAACACTGCAGCAGCTTCTGGAGAGGAAAACTTTCAAAGCTTGGCTAGTAATACTACTGGAAAAGAGAATAACACTGTGTGTTAAATATTAAAAAAATATAATTTTAATTAGAGATTATATTAATATTGAATGCATTTAATTCCAAATATAAATTAATAATATTTTAATAATAACTTGCAGTCAACATCCTTTATCACAGGATGTCAAAACACTTTATAGGTAAAACACAATTAAACTTCCCATTATCCACTTATGATATCCTTCCCACTGGCTGCTCTCAGGTTGTTTTGTTAGAGGCAGGTACCTGCCATCATTGTGGTAAGAGAGGAAACTACAGCACAAGGAAGTAAAGCATCTTGTTTGCATTCCCTCAGAAAATCAGAGCTAAGACAAAAGACCCTAAGTGTGTCTATACGCAATCTATTGCTATATGCAGCAAATTACTGCAGTGCTCGAATAACAACAATTCCCAGAATGCTGCCCTCTGAACTAGCACCGAGCTGTAACTGGAAAAAGTTTTGAACTCAGCCTGACTGCAGGGTATGGTACATCTGCACAACTTTTTGCAGTCAGAACTATGTCTGCCTCAAACCAGCTAGTTGCAAGCAAGTGCTGGTCCAAAAACTGAAAAGCTTTGTTAGTTCGGGGCTATTTCTCTGCAGAATTTCCTGTAAGTGCTTGCTTTGCAGGCAGGCAATGGCTGACATTCATCTGGCTGCATGTGAAGGGAGATGGGCACAGGTATGTCTCCAAAGGATGGGGCAGCTATACCCCTTGCTCGGCATTGCACATCTGTCAATCTCAACCCACGCTTAGCAAGGACACTTCAGAATTCAATATTCTTAGGGACAAAACTGGAGCTGAAAATGTTACTCAAATAAAGGCTTTACCTGAGCAAGTACACTATGACCAGTTCGTAACCATGCTGGACAGTGTATTAAAAGTGTTTTAGTATGTATATGCTAGAGCATATAAGTAAGTTACTGTTATAATATAGTAAACATGGATCCTTTGTTAAATTGTTTAAGTTGACTCATCAGTTAGGTTAAATTGTTTAAGTGTTGCCAGGCTTTTAGGCCTTATCCCTCTTTGTCCTTACCCTTTCTGTCCTTTTGTCTTTCCCTTCCCCCTCCCCGCCACCCCCCAAACTCCACATAGATGGTCTTGCATTTATTTCAGCTCAGACTGAAACTGATTTTAGATTTCTGCATACTTTTTCTCGATATATTTTAACTATCTAGGAAGTAGCAGCATGAACCTTGCCAAGAACTCTGTTGTGCCATTGCTTTTATATTAAACTTGCTTTTGTTAATACTTTTGCTGGTGATTTTTTAAGTGACCTTAAAACACTCACTTCACGACAGTCTCTCAGCTCTGAATCACTCTGTTCAGGTTCCTGGGTCTCTCCATATATTACCATGAGATACGATGGCAATTACACTCGCAGTAAGTAGTTAAGTAAGGAGGTAGTAAGTAGGTAGTTAAGTACTAGGTTGAATGAATCAAAGATTCTTCTGTGAACTCCTAGAAAAAGAGATTCCTTTAAAAGTCTTGGCTGTAAGTCCTTCTGCCATATGTTCCTCAAAAATCCTTGAAAGAGCAAAGTAAATCCATAGTGCAACTCCTCATGGCACAACATTTTCCAGATTTTCCATATACCACAGCTTTATCCTTAATGACACTAATGTTAATTCATTTTTCTTCTACTTGAATTTGACAAATTGTCTATATAATAGACATCTTTAATCAAATTTTTCAGATGCCACTAAAGATAGATCCATTCATAAGAGTAAATAACCAATTTTAAATGGTGTTCTAAAAACCAGTGGCCAAAGCTGTCTATGAACTTTGCAATCATGAAAGCTTTTTTTGGAACAGATCAGAGACAAAATATTTCATTTGCTTCATTAGTGTCCTTTCATTTGAGTCATAATTATATCCAAACTGCAGCTTCTGAGGGCCACACAGAATAATACAAACGGCTTTGTTTCCGTGGATTCATGTTCTGTTGTTTCCATTCCCACTGCAATCCTGGTTACATGAATGAGGAATCTGAATGCAAAGGCATGCAGTATTCTGGGAGTTATAAGAAGCTGAAATGCTTTGATGTTTTTTCCAAAGCCTATAGTCTGATTCACTATTCTTTTCCTACTCTATCTTGGCCATAGCTTTCCTTGGTCTTTGTGTAAGCTATAGAGCACCCTCCAGATCTGAGCTGTGAGAGAGATGTTACCGTGTAAACACATCACGCAACTGACTTGAGTCATCTCACCTGAAAGTGGTGTGTCCCAGGGAAGTCATTTTCCCAAATAACAGGACCTTGCCAAGGCTGGGTTCCACAAGGTGCTGCACTGACTTCTCAAAGGACAGGGGGTCCATACCTTATTTGCTAAATTCCTTCCTTCTGAAATTAAAACCATCCTTTTTTACCTATTTTGTCAGCAGTTAATGGTGAAATTCTAGTTTAATGTCTAGGGCTTAATGCCAGCACAAATTAAACAATGGAGAAATAAAGGGAGTCTGGGGAAGTCCTTGATGAAAAATAGAAAATGCAAAGGTTCAGAAACTTCTGGAAAGCTTAGACCCTGCTCCAGATCCAAAATGACTTGTGTCTTGAGTAAAACATGAGGATACAAAGGTTGAAACTAATCCTGAGAATATTAATGTCATGACATAACCTTTGCAGCTGAAATGCTCTGTCTTACTAGGCTGTAGAATTTCCCACTTCAAGGCAATACTGAGAACATCAACTTACAAGACTTGCCTTAATTTAGTCCTCAGAATACCCACTCTTAGATGATAGATGTATCATCTAAGAATAAAGAGGAGCACAGATTTGTTTCAAGACGGCTGAGATGTAACTGGAAAAAAAAAGGGATTCTTTTCTACTGTATGTAGCAGTAAGAATAAGGGAACAGTGTAACTCAAATCAGAACTGATACACTGTAAATTATTTCCAAAAAGCCCTCAGAAAATCTTTCAAATAAAATCAACAGACTTTATCACAGACAGGCTAAAATATAACACAACACATTTCTAACATCAAATGCTACTTATGTAAAAAGAAATAGAATAACAAAAGTAGTAAGACCATGTCCATAATTCAGTTCGATAAACTAAGTGTAATCAACTAGACAGTGTTGCTTAAAATAATCTCTCTGGAGTTTTAAATCCATATCTCACGTTTCTTCTCTGATAGCAGCTTGGATTCAGAAATTCTTGTCATCCTAGAGGGATTATAAAATATTTTTCTGCATATTGACATTACTGATACAGGACAATTCTCCTGTCCACACTGCAGGAATCGTGAATATTCTGCATGTAGAAATCATGGTGATAAAAACCCGAGCCCAGCACAGGGGATGAGAACAGAATATCCAATTGAGATCTGCAGTGCAGATAAGCTTTCAGCACTGAGAACAGAAGATGTGAATTCTACCCATACATCAAAAACATGCAGTATTCTGAGACTTGCTTATCCTTAAGTGGCATGAAAACACAAAGAGAAAAAAGCCTTTCTGATGTCTGATAATAAGAAACATGGTTGACTTTCAGATCTGAAACTATTTAACGCACACACACACAGACGAGAGAGAATGAGAGAGAACTCATTGAAAAAAATTTGGAATTTAATGAGAAAAATTACTTATTACAGTAGACAGCAACTAATGGATCACATTTATTTTATGTCAATTTGAAAAGGCAGGGGGATTTTTATTATTTTCCTTACTAAGCACATCTAAAAATATTCACTAGAAAACACAGCAAATATGTTATAAACTCATTTAAGCCACAGAGCTCGTCAACACTGTTTGCAATTATGAAATCATTTGGGGCTACAGTATTTTTTTACAAGGAATTGTTTTGCTCTTAGATGAAAACCACATCATAGTCCTTCAGACATAAATCTTTTATTGTATCTTCAAGAAAGAAACTGGAAATTGTGCAACAAGGCGCCACTGATAAAATGTAAGTATCCCCTTGGAGTAATCTGGATGAGCTCATCACTTGGGGAAGATAACAGGGTATGTCATGGTTACAAAACACTGCTTTTCCTTTTCAGTTAGTGACAGAGGAACGCAATGAACATAGTCCTGTGCACAACATAAAATAAAACACTCAGCTCTTCAGGACAGAAACTTCTTCTGAGTCTTGGCTTTGATTTACTTGACTTTACAGTTGGAAATATATCTCAGTGTCAGATGGACCATTTTCTTATCCTTCTATGCAGGTAGAATTAGCACCATAGCCAAGGGCCGCACATCAAAGCCAAGTAAAAGGAAAATAACGTATGAGGTAAAGTGATGCAATGATCTAACAAAACTTATTTCAGATGTAACCTGTGATGGTTTGAGCCTTCCAGCTTTGTTCATTGTTTGTTGTCTCACCTTCATGCACATGTTTTGTGTACCTGCCCCCCATCCCCATTTGCCAGGTCTTGTGTAGAGCTAAGGATCTTTCCCCACTTAATGGATTCACATATTTTGGGATTACTGAGCCACTGGAAACACAAACTTTTTCCACTAATAAGCAGTGAAACATCAAGGCACGGATACTCTTCAAGACTTAGCCCTTAACATGATTTGTTAGATCATGAAGGACCTTTTTTCCCTGAGTCTCCTGGCCATAATTTGAGAATCATTCTTGTCTATTCCTTTGTATCTAGTATGCCAAATAAAGGCATAGAAGAAACCCTACAAATCCTCTGAACACGAAGGCAGAAGACACAGACTCAGGTTGTGCACTTTTCCTCAGATTCATATGGGTTTCAGGAGCAGCAGTTCTAAGCACCACTTCCATCAACGTCACTGATCGCAGAGAGACTGATCATTGGGAATGATTCGATGAAACAGAGCAAAATGGAGAATTAATTTCACTAGGGTTTGCACTAGTATGAAGGTATATTGTACACAGCATTTATCACTGTCACAATTTACTTGCTACATTCAATTAAACATTAAGTGAAATTGCAGCACCGTAAATACTTCATTGTACATATTATCTGTGTGTGCAAATCTCTAGGCCATGTCTTCAGTTTCAGATGCTACTGGAGACAGTAAGGCCATGAATTCAGCCCTTTCCTCCTCCTCTAAGACAGAAACCTACTAGATATTGATGTAATAAAAAAATTCTGGTGCAATTTCATTTGCTACTTAAATAATCGATATAAATCTGTGATTCTTGGGCCTAGGCTGGGCTTGCCGTTTACAGCAGCAACTTGTCTAGACAACAGCTTCACTGTCACTGTCTAAGGTTTCTTAGGCACTGAGGTGATAGTCTTGCTTAGAGGAATGGAAGAACTTGCACAATTATGATATTATACATGTATGACCTACATATATAATCTTATACAGTTTAACTCTGTGATACTGACAGTAAGTAAAGACTTAATTGATGGTAAGAAAGAGGACAAGGTTGAATTTTAAACAGGGGCAAGCAAAAGAAGTCACAGAATCATTAAGGTTGGAAAAGACTTCTAAGATCATCAAGTCCAATTGTCAACCTAGAACCACCACCATGTTCACCATTAAACTATGTCCTCAAGTGCCATATCCCCACATTTTTTGAACATTCCAGTGATAGTGACTCCACTGCTTTCCTGGACAGCCTGTTCCAATGCTTTATAACTCTTTCACGAAGAAATTTTTCCCAGTGTCTAGTCTAAACTTCCACTGGTGCAACTTGAGGCTGTTTCCTCAAATTCAAGTTAGACCTGCCTTGAAATATCAAATACAGTAAGCCCTTCAAAATTTGATTTGTCTTCAGAAGCCAGGAAGCCACATTTAATTCTGATCCAAATCCTCTTTGTAAAACATCCATCCTGCCTGAAAGTGACGTAAAAATTCACAGCACAAAGGAGACCTCCACAGGGATAGCAGGAGGGAGCACTCAAGGTTACAGCAGTCTGTACCATTCCTCTTCCTCATGTCCCAAGAAGAAGCCAGGCAGCCATAAATGTACCCGAAATTAAGGAACAAAAACAATAGCAGCTGTGATTAAGATACAGGGAGGAAGTAAGCCAGACTCTGAGGTAAAACGTCACCCTATAACAACAGCTGACTCCTGAGGGGTATAAAAGACCTTATCCAAAAAAGTTTGTTGTTGGTAATGAAGACTCTGGCTGGTGTCTTTTATGCTCCGTGTCCCTCACAAGTGGTCCTGATCAGTCCAGTTGGACAGACATTTCTTGGTGCTTGGGAATGTCTCTGATCGGAACATGATGATATATGTTTGGGAGTGAAATCAGTTTGTTTCAAAGTATATACTACCTTCATCTCCCATAAGGTTTCTCACTGAGTTCATCACATCCTATTCTACTCTAATTAACCCTTATACCTAACCTGACATTCCTGATAAATATCTTCTTGCTTCTGAAACTAAATAGGTACAAATGCCTGTTTTTAATGTGCAAAAGACAATGCACATTTTCTCTTCCTGATAAACAGCACTGGTACATCAGTCACAGCATAAGGAATCTTTCCGTGTCTAGTGCTCTTATGGTAGTAGGATAAATACAGTTCAGAAGCGTCTACTGAAAGCAGACAAAATCAACTTATTCTAGGAGGATTCTTTATTATGCATAGGTCACCACTATACTGAATCTTCCAGAGAAAACAGGTCCATACCAGATACCTGTGAATTCATTTGTTGGAATCAGAAGTCAGAGCTAATGGAGCTGTCTACCACAGCAGAGAGAAAATAGTCATCCAAGGGACACTGCCCAGTTATTGCCAGTACAATTCTTAAACCAACAGTGTACCATCAGTTTCTGACTCTGTTTAACACCAGTGATATGAGCTTCTTCCTCTTATTAAAACAGACTCTCGCTTCGGTTACAAACATGATCAAAGGCCTGACTAGCAAACTGTGCACAGCATAGTCATTATTTCAGAAACTAGGTACACAGATTTCATTTCCCAAATATTGCTTACCAAAGTGTTGATATTTACAGCCATCTTCTTCTTCTGTCTTTGGGACCTAGCTCAAAGTCAAATTTCCACATGCAGAAGATTCCTAATGCACAACCTGAAAATGCCATTGGCCACCTCTACAAAGTGTGTTGGAGTCATCTGAGGAAGGGTTTAACATAAAAGATAGTTGTCTGTTAATATTCCTAATCATTTCTGCATGTGTTCTGACAATACCTAGCTCTTGCAGAGCCTAACTGATATCTGTGCTCTACCTGAAGAGAGAATTGTCCACGCTTAATTATAGTGGGCTGCAGACACTATTTGCCATTGATGGCTCTATAGGTGTGGGACCTATCCCTGCTATATGTCTGCCTGTAGTTAAGGGATTTTGCTGCCTCTCTGTCAGTGCAGCCAGCCATGTTTGCTTTTTGACTTCAATAAGCAGGACTTATTCCCACCTTTCAGGGATGTTTCCTCGGAGTAATACGCTGGTTGAAATGCAGGAAGAAACATGGACCATGTCCTCAAGAAAAAGGGTGTTTTGCCTCAGTGTCTGAAGGAAAACGGGTCCTAGAAAACTTAATATACCATGTTTGATAATAAAATAGTTGAATTGCCTTGTAGGAGCACAGCTTGCAAAAAGCAAAGTAAAAGCGTAGACCAATATTGTGAAGGCTATGTGTCTGAACTAGAAGGGATAGATTAGACTCCTGTGGGCTTTTTCAGCTCTGTGATTCAATGATCCCATTTCACTGCAGAAACAGACCTCACTCCATAAGAAATCCAAAATATTTGGGGTTTATTATGATTATTTAAACTTGTTTGTTTTCATGCATTTTAGGTAATGGTAAGTTAACAAGTTCCTGCCTTTCCAGTAAGTTAACCCTATGCTACATGTGGCTTAAATATTTAAACTCCCTATAGAACTCCTTATTATTTAGAAGCATGTATAAAGCAAACTGCCAACAGGTTGGAGAAAAGAATAGGTTCGTCCAATGCAGTGGTAGAATTGACAGTATGGTGCTGGCTAGTAAAGAAAAGATAATATACAAAATACATAGTAAAATATATAAGAATATAATATATAAATTACAAAATAAAATACTGTATCCATAAAAGTATTTAATTGAATCTATAAAATGTGCAAAATTTTGCAGGGAAGGTATGCTTTTGTTAAAATTCATATTAAGCAAACAGGTGCCGAAAGTGAACTGAATTAAGATGTCTGCTTAGTTGTAGTAAAATGTTCTTTCATCTTCTGGAGAATAAAAGAACAACATTCAACTGAGAAGTAAGTTCATTTATTGCAAACACTGGCACCCAAGTATAACTGTACATCCAGAATCCTGACAAAATGAAATTTCTTAAAAATTCCATTTACGTTCACTGTAATATAGGTTTGTCTGCGCTGAGCTGAGAATCACGTAACTAAGTCCTCCCTTCCACAAATCCGGGCTTATCTGCAACTCATACAATGATGTAGCACAAAGTCATGGTCTTTGTCTTACATGTAAGGTCATGGACCAAAAGAAAGGACATTTGAGTTATGGTGAAGTTCCGCAAGCCAAAATCCTATGCTCAGAGGAATGCCTTAGAGACCACAGAAGGCAGAACCAAGATCATATGATGCCCTACTGGAAGAAGACACTTTGAGAATTTGTTTTGGATAGACATAGTGGGTAGATACATTTATCTATAATTGATATATAGTCTTCAATTCATTGAACAACAATAGCTCTACAGTACAAACACATGGAGGACTTAAGTGTCAAAGACGGCTAAAGCTTGGTCTGTACTGCAAAGAAGAGTGTCCCTTGCTACCACTCAAAGTCTGTAATTCTGGCAGGTGTTTTCACACCTCCTAAAGGTTTGATTTCCACAAATAGACCATTTGTCTGCTGGCAGCCACAGACCCACAAGTTAAGACTTAAATAATTTGGTAGATCTGTCTGATGTTACCACCTATGGATTATAGAGTGTCTTGAAACCCAATGAAAATAATACATGATGACCTAACAATAAAAATGTAGGGATACAGATAAAGCAGCTTTTGCCAGTCTTCTGCAAATTTGCATACTATACAGATGGCACACACTGGGTCTGTTAGCAACTTTAAACTCCTTTTTTCTCTTCCCTTTTTATCACGACGTGTGTTATCCAAGGCAAACTTTCAGTAGCCAAAGACACCTATTTTATGCTAACTCTACTATTATGAGGTACTATCTCAGAAAAAGAGAACAAAGATACTCATGGCAGCTGCTACTTTGAAAGGAAGGAAGATAATAGTTTTTATAAGCTATGGTAAGAATCAGTTTGTTCAAACAAAAGCTAGTGATTTTTTTTTTCTTGTTTTAATGGCAAGGGAAGGTGTACAAAGTCAGTTACTGCCCCTCCACTGGCAGATGGTCATAAGCGTAGGAGCAGCACACTGACCAGCTAAGGAATCCACCCCACTCACTTCCCTCTGTCTAGCCATCAGTGGATGTTTCATGGGAAAATATAAGAAATAAAACAAATATAGAATGGTTTTCCCCAGTGTGTTCTATTGGTTCCTGAGAACTACCCAACAGGGGGCTTCCTGAGGTGTGCTTTGGATCTGTACCATTTTTTTCAGTAGCCACAAATGCATGCTTACTTCCTTCTGCAGTAATTATTTTAGACACTCTGTCTTGATTGCTTACAATTATCTGTAACCTTTGCATCATTTTGTCTTCTATGTCCATCTGCTATTACTTCATCACCTTGTCTTTACACATTCGCCACATCCAGTGGGATCCCATAGTCCTTCAGTTACAGACGATTATGAGAATCAGGGCTAAGTTCACCATAAAAATTGGTTTTGAAAAGAAGCTTCCCATCTTTTCCTTTTGTGATAAATTACTTAACTATTTTCAAAAAGACCCCTGCCATGCACAACCAGGCTCTGGAATCCTTCATCTCTTTTTAAATTATATTTACTTGCCTAATAAAAATAAAGATAATAAAGAATACATGGTGAATACACTCAGACCATGGGCTATTTAGGTAGCAGGTCTTGGAATAAGATGCACACCTTTGAAGGGAAATGAATTTTCAGAAAGCCTGAAATATTTGATATACAAACTATAGAGGTAATAACCAAATATATTCACCTGACAAGCAGGTAAACTATTACATTTTAAATGAAGTTTATCACTGCTATTATCACAAGGTCATGCACCTCTATAAATAAACAAGAAACAAAAACCTCATCAGTGTTATAGCTATGTCACCAGAACCAATTGGTTTTTGCATTAGGGAGTCCCGTATGATTGATTTTAAGAGGCAGTTAAAAAGAAAACTGTTTTAGTCTACTGGATTAAAAACAAACAACAAGGCATTAGAGGAAAAACAGAACTGATGGATTAAAATGCATAGAGGAAAGACAACAGTGCATTGCCTGGCATTTTTGAATAGCAAAAGCTAGGATAAAAAGAATTCAGTTTCCAATCAACAAAAAACTGGCAAAAAGGCAGA
The DNA here is from genome assembly GCF_003984885.1 of Neopelma chrysocephalum. Lineage (NCBI taxonomy): Eukaryota > Metazoa > Chordata > Aves > Passeriformes > Pipridae > Neopelma > Neopelma chrysocephalum. Next base: position 3,113,495 of record NW_020897725.1, read on the forward strand.
AATCCAGACTCCCTCAGATTTATGCTTTATCTACCAATTAGCATTAACATGCCTGATCTAGGTGTCTCGCCAGCTTGTGGTATCATAAAAAAAAACAAACCTTGAATGTGTTATCACCACAGAATGTGTAATTACTTTAAGCACCAGCTGAAAATTACAGAGTGATGAATTTGTAAATTTGTATATATTTATTGTAGAGATAAAGTGGGAGTAGATATAATCTATACTTATGTTTAAAATCCTGGTTTCATCTATTTCAGTGCCAGCAAACTTTGTATTGAAAGTAAACACTAATAAAATTGAAATAGATTACAATACTGGAGCAACATATAAATTTTGCTGGGCAACTGTTGTTCATTGTCTGAAGAAAATAATCTCTAGTCACTGACAGGGCAGATACTTATCCATGTGATTTGTCCATTGAAGGACACAAAGCTAAACGTGTTTACACGATTGCAAGATGGGATCACTTGTTAATGTCAACCTGATCTTTCACGACTGTCACTCAGAGATCACAGACAATAACATATATAATATCTGCTGAATGATGTTAACATAAATTATAAAATAAATAACAAATAACCCTAAATTATTCAAATGTGTAATTAAAAAAAAAAAAACTTCTCTCACTTCTGAGATGACTGAGGTCCTATTTTCCCCAAAATAAACAGATTTGCCTATGCCAAGTGCTATCCAGTAGCAACTAAACATATAAGTACAAATGACCTACAGGAAAAATAAGGTCTGCATTATACTATATCTCAAATTTGATGATGAAAATCATCATTCTACTTTTCAAATCTTCTGCATATCAACTGCTGAGTAGTACTGTTTCAGTTTTATTCCCACTTGCTTCTAACTGCCCATCATGTCTCAAATGCCATGTACTTCACAAGCCCTATAAACAGAAACGATCTTTTCTTATTTCTCTGCGTAGTGCTTAAAGCAGTGAAGTCTTTCTTTTCAGTGAAAGCTCTCTACCATTTCTTCCTAACTAAATAATGATGTTCCTGTGGGTTTGCAGGTGTAATTTATAAAAGTTCTTGAAAATCTTCTCTACTGCATTGGTCTGAAGTATGTACTCCTCGGTTCCCATTGACACTTATTTTATGAATATAAATTTAGAGGAAGAAAAGAATTTCCTCTTCTAGCTGATGTTGCAGAAAATTTTCCTGTTTCCTGGTGAGATGAAGCCAAGACTCTTTGACACTAATCACCTAAAAAAGGATGAGACAAACATGTTGGGACAGGCAATAGCAGCATGATTGCAGATCCAAGTCACCAATCCGAAGCAAAGAAAATTTTATCAGAAATCCTGAATTCCTGTGAAATATTAGTGTGTTGGTAAGGTGATTTTTCATATATCAATGTAAAAAGGATCTATTTTGTTGCAGAGTTCTAATAGATTCTCAAAGAGTATTGAAGAGAAGAAGCAGAAAAAAACTGTGAAGTATAAATACTTTCTACAGACAGCATATTACCTTCAAAAAGGTAACTGCAACAAGTGCCCTTCAGGTCAGAGTTAATAAACTGGAAAATTAAGCTTATTTCATGGCTAGAGCAGCTGGAGATGTTTGCCTGTTTCTCCCTCATCAATCCTGTGTCTAGTAGCAAGGTTAAAGAAAACAAAAAACAGCAATGAAAATGTTCAGTGAAGGAGCAGAAAACAACAAACAAAAAATTTCATATTCAGTGTGGTCCATTTGTATCACAGGTATGACAGGGCCCTCTGTAATATGCTGCAAGAAAGATCACATGATATGGAAGCTGGGATAAAAACAATAGTGATTAATTTAAAAAAGGCAGATAAGACCTATTTTGTATGCCTGGCTTTGTTTGTAGAGTTGTCTTGTTTACCTTGGTTTTGTTTCTTTGGAGGAAAACAAGGTGGATGATGTTGACAACTCGCTTGCAGAAGCAGGAGCTGGTTTCTCTAACTACTACGGGCAAAGCAGTAGTGGAAACTTAGCACTGGAGCTGCAGACAAGCAGAAGGTGACCGATCAAAACAGCTTGTCTGAGTCTGAGCAGTACCCAGTAGCTCTTGGGCTTGTTAGACTCCGAGAAGTGAAGAAAAAAAAGTGTGGTAGCACTGCAAGCAAAGCAGATGGAGCAGCATGCTGTTCTTTTCTTGTATTTCTCTCTGGCTTCAGCTTTGGGTTGATTGCATCCTGCTCAGCTCAGGGAGGCAGGAATAAAGCAGACCTCTCAGAAGCACTGCAGGTCTGACCTGCTACTTAAGGCTGCCTTGTGTCACCAACTGACTTTCAGCCCCCTCCACTGCAAGAGCTTTACTTGAGGAGTTCAGGTGAGAAGCTCTGTTACTGTAGGTCTCTCTACAAAAGGATATTTACTTTCTGTACAGAACTGAAATCACTTTCATGAAGTACCTAAAGTTAGATAGGATGAGCCTATGAGCTCATAGTTAAAGAAACAGTGGTTATCAGTGGTGATCTGGGACTGTGGCTTTTCTTTGTCTTTGCCACATCAAAGGTGTATCTTTCCATTATGGAAGGAAACGCCAAAAAACTATCCTGACAGAAGAAAGGCATCGCATAGCTGAACCCCACATCTGGGGTAATGGTTCCATCTTAGGTGATGAAAAGTAAAAACTGCTCCACAATTTCTTTCCTCTGACATATAGGTACTTTGTCTAACACGTGTACTTCCCCATTGAAGACCCACATGGCAAATACCTCCCAGAGTGTGACGCCAGCCTGTCCTAATACCCCTGAGGGCACACCGCGGTGGGTTCCCTGTTTGTGCCATGAAGCCTGTGGCACTAGTATCTTTTTCTCTACTGGCTGTTCTGTAGCTGTGAGCACCCACACTATCTCCCACCCCTTTTTGAGTGCTATAAAAATATCCCATAACCATAAGCCCAAATGTCTCACTTTTTTCTTACAATTTGTCCGAGACAGTTATAAATTTTTCAACAAACCTGCAGAGATTAAACAACTGAATATCTGCTTAGCATTCTTGTGACTGCAGCCAGTAAATCTATTTCATCATTACAGTGTTACAAAAACAAATATCCTCTATGGTATTTGTAGTTGCCAAAAATAAACAGAGGAAGGGAATGATATACTGCTTCTGTGAGACTAACACCTAAGCTGTTTGTGGGAAGATAGCCCAAACAAGATGTGCTGATAAGGACTGATATACCTGTGTGTACCAATAGTTGGACCTCAATTTGTATTTCCTCAAATATTCTGTATAGCAATATTTCTTACATATTATACTTTCTCTTCTAAGCTTCACAAAATAGCTTGAAATATCAAATTCATCCTGAATTTAAAAATTAGCAATTAAAAACTTAGAAAGCAAAGGCAAATATAAGTAAATAAATACTAAATTTCAAACAGATAGAATATTTGACTGCATTACTTCGTTCTACATTTAATGTAATAAAATTCTCATTTTCTGTAGTCCTGTAGCTGTCACAATTTCAGTTGTGCAGTTCAAAAGTCATTGACATCACCTATTTTTTCTAATCTGATCATTCTAATACATTATATACACAAATAAAAGTAAATCACATGCTACTTGTCATAAAGCTTACACACATGATTTCCTTCCTTCATTCTTATTCATAAATATACATACACACACACATTTCTAGGGACAGCATGACAGGTACAGAGCTATAACCTCATCTTGTCAGGGTCCTGCAGTTTCTCCTCCTCAAATTGCCCATATTGCAAACATGAGTTTATGTTCAATATATACAAGTTGGTTTGTTTTCATAATTTCATCCTGACTTTCCCTACCATCAGTATATGCTTTTTTCCTACTTATTCCTCTTCATAAACCAGTAGCACACAAATCAACTGTGGAACTAAAAATTTGCATTTTTAAAGCAAAATAAATTTATACCAGACATTAACAGGTAAATTTAATGAATAGATACATTTCTCCAGCAAATACATATTTTTTTAAGCATAAAGGACATAATTTACTTCAGAGTGGAAAAAGAAGCACTAATAATATCATTAGCAGTCTCTGCTTCTTAGTCTTGGCTGTTTATAACCCAGGTTATATCTTTCTCTTCTCTGATGAGAAGGGGTCTTGCAAAAGAGAGGTAGGACACAGTGGGTAGAGAATTAATGGGTTCAACCCAAAAGTAATGAAAATCTTGGTAACACAACAAAAAGTTAAATAATGAGGCAAAACCCAGCTGTTTTCTGTTGTTTGTTGTTTGGGCTTTTTTCTACAGGGAAAATGTGCTGCAAGGATTAGATAAACTGCAGCTGCTGAAAATTCAACTGGAAAGCAATAACTAAATGAAAGGTTCTGCTCCATCCCAAAAAGGCAGCAGAAACTATTCCAGAACACACAAGTGGCAGTCTCCTAAACCTTCTGCTTTACAGGTTAATAATTTATAACCTCCTGGGTTTAGCTACTTTTGGAAAACACTGGATTTAAATACAACTTTTTTTTTCCAGCCTTGCACACAACGAACCACCCAGTGCTATTCTTGGTCTTGTTCAGCATCTGAGGCCAGAGCGGTACTGCAGCCCCGTGCCAGCACTGTGGCGGCGCTGGTTGTGGGTGTGAAGAGCCGGGATCCCTGTCTGGCACTACGTGCCAGCAGCAGCCCTGACAAAATAGCACTTTTATTGGCAAACCTTATTTCTCCTGAAAGGAGTAATTTTTCTATAATGATAGAGATTTTGCTGGGAGACACTGAGTTCTTTGTTGGTTTTGCATCTCGTTGCTGCTCACACAGCCACGGCCTCAGAGGGAAACGCAGCAGCGACGCTAATCAGGATATTCCCCTTCCCTATGGGCTGGTTTTGAATGCTCCTTCCCTGATGGAGGTGAAGCTTTGAATGAAATATATGAGCAAAGCCTTCATTGCTGTGGTTATTAAAGATATTACACAGCCTTTCACAAGATGAAACATGCTCCTTGTCCTGATCAAATTCAGGGAGAAGTAATTTATCTGCCATCTTCTTTTGGCTGAATAAAATGTTCATCCCCTCCTGCCCACTGTTAAATGAGGCTGGTTTCCTCCTAATGATGATGGAGTCATACCTGTATATAATTTCGCATCTCCAGTCATTCTTCACAATGAAAAAAATACACATATAATTTTGAATCTCTCAGGTATGGTCTACTAATATGATTTTATTTTGCCTACTTCCATGAATAAATCTTTCAGTACTGAGATATTTGAGGCAGAGGAAGTTACTTTTCTTAATTAAGTAATTTAGACTATATATAAATCTGTAGCAATCTGTAAAAACATGTCATTATATTCCCAAAGAACAAACAGAAATCATAACAAGCAATTACTGTATTTACTAGCAAGGCACAAGGGCAATACAAACTGCAAAAAAAGCCACTCAAAGGCTACCATGATTTGGTTCTACCAAATTTTAAAAGCTAGTCCCCAGAGAAGGACACTGAGGAATAAAATGAATTCACAAGAAAACAGCACACCCAGAGGTGAGGACAGTTGGGAGCTGAGTCTCCATTGCTTTCTGTACCTCTCTGTGACAGTTCTGCCATTTTCTGTAGTCATTTCTTCCACAACTTCTCTGACTCTTTAGCACCCCTGCTGAAGGTTCCTACGTCAAATATTGTTTCCAGGGGTGAGCACTGCTATATCATTTTGCTGCAGTTATGTGTCAATGGCAACTGATACCACAATAGTTGTTTTCATTTTAAATCCATTAAAAATTCTCTTGATCTTGTATTATTTCCAATTTATTACATAAATTCTAAGACTTGTGCAGAAATAACAATGACAATAAAAATAATTTCTACTTGAATTTAATGCCTTGATTTGCCATTTTCCAAGTGGCAGACCCCTCCATGCACTCTTCCCTTGGTAAGTAATGTTTCTCACAGCAAAAAAACCTGAATCTGCTTAGAATTATTTTTGACTAATAAGTGATTATTATAGTATAGAACTTTTATCTAAAACAAGCATGTACATCTACACAAGGATTGCATATAAAATATCTGTGAAATTGGAGCTTTAATTGGCCTTTGCTGTGCACCAGAATGTTTCAATTGAAAAACAAGGCCAAATACGTCACAGTTTGCCTTGCAAATATCTTAAACAGCTTGCTTCAATGGGTTTGCTTCCCTGGAGGAGAGGGAAAGGAGCACGGCTATAGGGGATAATGGCTGAATAGCCTCAGTTTCAGACAATTCAAGACTTGATGGAAAAGGTCAACCATGAAAGCAGACAGGAGTGAAAATTAATTAGGGTAAAATAAAGCTTTCAGAGGTCCTCCACTGTAGGGGGAAGGAGACATCATTAAACAAGTGTAGACTGTTATCATACAAGCCCAGGTTTTGTAGCCTGTGTCATGCCAGACTCACATCCCAAAGTACAGAGATCCCTTCAGCTCTCTATCCTGGCTACTCCTCAGCTCTGCAGCAGCCTGGGGTGGATGGTGACACCTCAAAGAGAAGAGCAGCACTTTTATCTGATTTATTATTAAAGTAAACAAATAATCCAGACTGAAGAATGTATATATATGGGAAGGGTGGAAAAGCTGAGCAGAAAGTGGAATTTTTACCAGTGAGAGAATGATTTTGGCAGATAAGGATTTAAACTGGATCACACAACTGGGAAGTTGAGCTCACAGGCTTGGTTGCAAGGGAGCAGTAACAGAGTAGTAGGTAAAGTTTTGTAATCACTGTCACAAGGTTTAAGAGCTGGGAGGGAAAAGGAGGCAACAGGGAGTGGATTTCTGGGATGTAGTCAATGGGTGACATTGTCCTACTGCTGCACGTGCCAGAGCAAATCTGTGCTCCTGCTCACAGCTGAGGGCAAAATCCAAAGAAAACAGCAAGGCACCTAAAGTGCAACTCATGCAAAATTTAGATGCCTACATATAGGACAGAGAGCCAAAAAAAACTTCACCTAACTTGTTTAGGCACCTGAGAGGCTGTAGGCACTGAAGATTTGCTTTAAATCTCTAACCTCTGCTACCGTGTGTCCAGAGGCAGCGTCACCTTGGCTCAGCTGCCTGAAAGCCATGGGCAGTCACAGCCTGGGTGTCCTTTGACTGCTGGTGATATCCTATGGCCACCTCCAGCCAAAGCTCAGCCCCTGCTGCCATGACCTCACTGCCATACCCCGTGATGCTGGGACCTACCTGCTGTGTGACAGTCCTGTGACAGTGGGACTGTGGTGTTGGTTCCTGCCTGACTGGTGGGAAGCCTGGCTCGCATCCCAACACTCCAGACCCAGGAGCAGCCACGTTAGGGAGGAGATGGAGAGAGGGTTCCTGCAGCAGCCTGGGTCCACCAGAAACTTCGTGTTTCAGTCATGGGTCTGGGAGAAAGCGAGGAGAGACTAGTCCTGCTGCATATTGGCAGGGTTAATCAGCTGAAAAGGGAAGACTCTTACATCTCTGTCTCTAACACTGCCTGTGCTCTTAGTTCTGGAGAAGTGCGTCACAAAAAAGTGATCTTCCACATCTCCTCTGCTTTCTTACTGTAACCATATACAGATCAGAGAACTGCTTCTACTCTTTATCTGTGGGTTTGGAGTGTTTTTATTAAAGTGGCCAAAACTGCAATGTCTTTTCCTGAATTCCGCAGAACAGCGTGGTCTTGGAGCACAGCTCATAGGATGCCCCTCGGGAAGTGTGGTAGACGAGCACCTACTTCATGAATTATAAATGGCCCCAGGCAGAAAAGCAGTTACCTGAGTGTTTAGCTCAACCAAGAGGAAGGAACCTCCGGGCAAAAACTGCAAGAGAAATTAAGGAAGCTAAAGAAGTTTTCTGCTGCAACTTAAAGTGTCTCCTGTTTCTCGGAAAGGTGAAGAGGTTGGGTGGGCTGCCATGGGTGGGATTGCACCCACAGCGAGGTGTAAGCCCCTACATCAATGTCAAATTCTTCCTGACCTTAACATCATAAAACTCCACGCTTTTTTGACCTTGTTGTCTAAGGCCTGTTCCTTAAGATACAGACTTCTGAGGCAAGTGGAAAGTTTCTAGCATCTTAAAGGCATGACAGAGCCTGTTACTTCTCAGATCATTATGCTTTGGAAAGTGTGAAGCAAGAAAAGCAAAGAAAGTAAAAAAAAAATTCAAGAAATGAAAAAATTCCATACAGTCAAACATGTCCTGGCTGCACCACTCAGCTCCCACCTCGTCAGAAGGGGGATTCATGGAATCAAGTGATATGGAAATACAGAAGAAAATGTAATTTTTTCCTGATGACTTTTTTAATTGTTAGAGATGGAAAAGCTGCCTTACTTCACGTATTAGGTCCAAAAGCTGACAAACTAGGAAGTGGTTCTTCCTTATTTCATTACACAGAGTGACCACGTTGACTAACTTGCTTTCTTTGTCCAAAACTGCGACCGCTGCCTGGTTTGTGCATTAGGCATCAGAGAAGCTCCAACTTTCCCTGTCAGTATCGCAACAGAGGGCAGACTGCTCCCTGCCAGCCTGCTGCAGCAACGCTCTGCTGCCGGTAAACCACAACCCAAGTTTCAAGTAAAAAACCCAATCCTTTACTCTGAGTCTTTGCTAAATGAAGACTGTACAGACCTGCATGGAGAACAGGGCTGGTAGCATGCAATGGGAGATGTCTGCAACACAATGGAGGAACTGACACGGTTTTAGCACCATTTACTAGTACCTTATCTATTATTTATTTACATACACATATACACAGATGTGTCTGGTAAGAGTAGTTACCATAGAAATATGCAGTTAGGGTGGAAGAGACTACGCCCTAAAGTGGGCTGAAGATGGCTGTTCAATTTTAAGGAATTGGCTATGCATGAAGTTATGGGAAAATGTACCTCACTCTTGGCTCAACTTGCTCTATGACTGAAGCTTTTATTGACACAGTCTGAGTTCAGATATATCACTGAGTTTCCACACAGGTCACTCCCTTGATCAACTAATTGATTTTAGTTCTGTCCTTAGGTAACTATTTCTGAGAAAGCAGGGATATAGGGCAGGATCAGGATGCCAATATCTGAGGAGTCAGATGCCTAGGGCTGCTGCTGGCCCAGTGGTTGCTTGTCTGTCAAACTACCCCTTGGTGCTATTTGTATGGTCTCCCTCCTGCAGAGAGAGGGAGAAGAGAGGCTGGCTACTTCCCTCTTCCTCTCCTTCTCCCAGATGGTGATGTTCCTCACTTTCCCAAGAGATAAAAATTCCTTTTGTTTCCTCCAGCTGCTATCAGAGGGAAAATAAAAGGGAAAAGTTGTAGCTCATGGGGCAGTGGACAAGCCAGGGTCAAAGAAAAGCCAGGGAAAGGCACCTGCAGTCCCAGTTTCCTCTTGGGCCACAATCTTGCATTGGGTTGGAGCCATCACCCCATTGCTGTAAGGCACAAGACCCCAGGGGACACGTTACAGTCTCTTCCTCTGCAAACAGAACCACATTAGCTTGGGTCCAGGGAGGTCAGGGTATCAGTGTGGGAAGAGATTACCCTAATTTGCATTTCATAATTTAATATCACCTCTAATCCCACTGGCCTTTCTCAGGTCCTCAGGAGCCCACTGGATGCTTCATCTCCCACAACAATCATTTGGTCTCCTGGAATTTATGTTCTTGAGGTACGAAATTCAGTTTTGTCTTTGAGCTGGCTTTAGCATGGGACTTGCAATATTTCATTGGGTAAAAATAACCCCAACTTTTTTGTCACCTTTTTTTAATCTTATTTTCCTCTTTGTTAATCTTATAAATGATCCTGTGACTTGTTATGGTAATAATGGCAGTGGCTAAAGTGGAGGAAGGGACTGTTTGATTCCATAAATGATGGCTGTAGTTATGAAATATTTTCACTTCCCTTTGGTGTTTAAGCATCTGTGAAAACCATTTATTGCCTTGTATATCCTTCCTAATATCTTATCCTCTAATTGTTCTCTATAGAATAAAAACAAATGGCTGAGGATGTTCAATTTGTTGCAATATAAACATTTATTGAAATAGTATGTACATTATGATCCATTTTATTTCAATACCATCAGTACCCGCTATGTTTGGCTGTTAGTTTTACTCTGAACTATTTGCTTGATGTCAATGAGGTAAAGTAGATCTCACTTTGTAATCAAGCTGTACTCTCCGAAGATATGTTGATCATGCACTACCATCACAAACTACCCGCAATATCCAATCCAATATCCAACCCTATGGTTTACAACACTCTCTGTAGAAAGAAAAAAAGTTATTTTTGTGGGTCCCTTTACTTTAAGACAACAGTTACTTTTCTGACTTTTTTCTGTTAAATGAAACAGGCTGCTGGGGCCAGTTACTTTCTTTCTATGAAAGGATGATACAATTTTTGAATCTACTTCTTCAAACCACAGTTATAGGAGGTATTTATTACCCGTTGTGGGAAGAATTGCACCCTATTGCTCTCCTCACTTTTCCTGTGAGCAGCCAGCTTCCCACTTTGTGTCTGAGAGGTCATCCAGGCTGTTACCCCTCTGCCCACGGATTCCTCAAACATATTTTTCTGGGCAAAGTGTTTCATGTATCTCACATTCTTCAGCATTTTGACCACTTAGCCAAGCCTATGCTAACCAGTGTTTTTAATTCAATTTAAAAATAGAATATGCAGGTATTACAGGGGTTTTGATGTGTGACCCAATTTAACTGATTGTCAATTACTTCAAATTGGCTAGCGTACTTATAAATGACAGTTGTCCATGAATGCGCATTCCATGAGGCAAACAGTTGTGAGTTATCTCAGTGCACAAGCGAAGGTGAACCACAAATGTCTGACTGCTGTAACACATCTTCTTGGAATGTTTAGATTAGCTTTTACAATTGCAAATGTCTTCACCAACTCTAATAGCTGATTGGCAAACAACTAATAAACGCAAGTTACAACAGGAGAGCAAATTCTAGTCTAGACATATCTGTAGCAGGAGACTGAGGTCAGAGTGTTTTCAAGTTTAGAACAAGCTCAGAAGAGTTTCCCTATCGAATGACATCAAAATAAGTCTGTGTGTTGGGTTTGGGGGTTTATTTGTTTATTTAAGAAACAAATAAACAAAGAAATAAATGGGAAAATGTACCAGGAAGCTCACAGTCTGAGCTTGGTGTCTGGGCTCCTGGGAATTTAGTTTCTTAATAATTCCTGTACCCTTTTGAATACAGCATGTTTAGGATGATGGGAAGGGTCACTCTTGCAGATGCCTGCTCTGTGATAGTATATAATGAAAGGCTCATAGGTTGAGATAAGGGCAGGAAGAGATCACTCACCAGGTACCATTATAGGCAAAACACACTCAACTTGGGGAAATTAATTTAATGACAAACAAATCAGAGTGGGGTAATAAGACATAAAAACTAAATCTTAAAACACATTCTCCTCACCCCTCTCTTCTTCCCAGGCTCAACTTCCTTTGCAATTTCTCTACCAACAGGGCAGAGAACAGGGGCTGTGGTCAGCTCATCCCACTTCATCCCACTCTTCTGCTCCTTCATCCTCAGGTGGAGGATTCCTCACACTCCTCCCCTGCTCCAGTGAGGGGTCCTTCTGACAGGAGACAGTTCTCTATGAACTTCTCCAACATAAGTCTTTCTCATGGGCTGCAGTTTTTCATGAACTGCTCCAGTGTGGGTCCATTCGGCAGGGCACACTCCTTCAGGAGCAGGTTACTCCAGAGTGGGTCCCCCACAGGGTCACAAGTCCTACCATCAAACCTGCTCCAGTGTGGGCTCCTCTGTCTACAGGGCCACAGGTCCTGACAGGAGCCTGTTCCAGCACAGGTTTTCCATGGAATCACAACCTCCTTTGGGTATCCACCTGCTCTAGCATGGAGTCCTCCCCGGGCTACAGGTGGATCTCTGCTCTACCATGGACCTTCATGGGCTGCAGGGACACAGCTGCTTCACCATGGGCTGCACCACAGGCTGCAGGGGAATTTTTGCTCCAGTGCCTGAAGAACCTCCTCCCACTCCTTCATCACTGACCTTGGTGTCTGTAGGGCTGTTTCTCTCATATATTCTCACTTCTTTCACTGCAGTTGCTCCTGCACAATGTTTTTCCCCTTCTCAAACATCCCAGAGGCTATCACTGCGGGTTGGCCTTGGCCTTGGTCATTGTCGGGTCTGCCTTGAAGTCAGCTGGCATTGGCTCTGTCAGACATGGAGAAAGCTTCTAGCCGCTTCTCAGTGAAGCCCCTGTAGCCCCCCTACTGCCAAAACCTTGCCAGGCAGTCCCAACACAAGATTCTACTTGAAATGTCATTTTTCCCTCTAATTCAGGTGTGCAACTGTAACTGAGATAAACACCTGTAAGGAACAAAGAATCCATGGTCTCTGATCCTTGCTTGCCAGCTGAGACCAGTCCATCATACTGAGCACAGGCAGCCAAACCATTGTATCTCTTTCAAGCACGCAAGAACTGGAGGTAGAGCCCAATGCAATGGCCAGGTGTGTTCAGCTTCTTGCCTGCTGAAGGGATTTAAGCCCTTTATCTCCTTGTCATATGCACTGGTATAGAGGCTACACGGGGGTCAAAACTGAAAGGCAGAAGTCTAGGAGTGAGTAGAGGTAACAGCAAGCTGGACTCAGCTGTGTGGTGGTGTGGAAAGCAGGGGACCATAACACTGGTCACCACTCTGAAGTCCCTGTCTCTATTTTATGCAGTCACTGTTCGATGATCACAATGAGCACGATTAATGCAAGCACAGTGCCAACCTGCTCATCTCTGTCAAGATTAGAGCAGTTTTACCATCTGGGGAGCTATAAAGTCAAAAATCAAGGCAATCCTAGTGCTTCAGCCCTTCAGTGTCAAGGAACAATGTTTCCAGACTTACTGTTTCAGAATTAGACCCCCAAAATTTTGCCATTGTGCCCGTGAGGGTTCGCAAAGGAGCTAGTCCTCTTCTGTTTATATTTCCCCTAACTCTCCTGATCATTCTCTGAAGAGAAGTTTGATTCTCTGTACAGAAGATATCACTTGAATAGCATTGTTAGACATGTTCTTGTCTCAGCACATATTCAAAGCTCACTTGTGGGTTTTTGGTTAGTTTTTTCACTTGTTTTGGCTCAGACTTTTGAACGTGATTGATACTCAGCTTTTTCTTCTTTACTAGATTCCTCTATCCTCTCTGACATTTCCACAACTGATTACTCATATGTAGGTATAAGCCAGATAGTTCAGCAAAAACTCTTGTCATCATCTGTGTTAAGCAACATAACATCATATTATGACAACTATTAGCTCTCTGACTCAAGTTTTTTTGCACTGGTCAAGTATCTTTTTAAGTAAGTGTACATGAGACAGTACTTAAGTGACTGAATCAGATGCTTACTGTTGCCTTTCCTTTACCAGGGTGTGATAATAGGAAAAGAGAGATCCGACAGTTTGCCACATTTTACATTTAATTTGCCTCATGACATTTTCCTTTCAATTCTGAATATCGTGTATGCAAATCAGATCTGGTGATAGTTCAGTCCATAGGGATTGATTTCTCTGGTATCAACTCTGGGCTATTATTAGCAAGTTTCTGAACGTCATTGCTAACAAGATAGAGCAAGTATTTGCTTGCTGAATCACAACAGAGATCCCGTCTTTCATCCCTTGTTCTTTCCTTTGATAATAGTCCCAGCCTTGAAGCTTCCACAGATTATAATCTGAATCATTTCAGGCCCAAGATTTATGTTCATTTTACTCTGAATATTTTCTTCATTAGGAAGATTTCAATTCCTCCAGTTCCACTGGGAGATGATCTGCATCTCACAAAGATTTCCAAGTTTATGCAAAATATCATCAACACTCTTTGAGGACAGGAGCCCTGGCATGCTCAGTTCTGAGAGACCTCTGCTGGTGGCCAGATTTCCATGGTCTTCCTCACATTAGAGGATTGCCTTCAGAAGCCTCCATTTGTAAATGTGCTGGTTTTGGTTAGGGTAGAGTAAATTTTCTTTACAGTAGCTGGTATGGGGTTGTGCTTTGGATTTGTGCTGGAAATAATGTTGATAACATAGAGATGTTTTCACTATTACTGAGCAGTGCTCGCAAGTCAAGGACTTTGCTGCCTCTCACCCCAGTCTACCAGCAAGGAGGCTGAGGGTGCAGAAGCAATTGGGATGGGACATGGCCAGGATGGCTGACCTCAACTGACCCAAGGGATATTGCATAACATATGGTGCCATGCTCAGCATATGAAGCTCAGAGAAGAAGGAAGGGGAGGAATACTCAGAGTGATGACATTTGTCTTGTTGAGTCACCATTAAGCGTGATGGATCCCTGCTTTCCTGGGGATGCCTGAACACCTGCCTGCCCATGGGAAGAGTGGAATGAATTTCTGATTTGCTTTGCTTGTGTGCACGGCGTTTGCTTTATTTATTAAACTGTCTTTACCTCTATACATGACTTTTCTCACTTTCACCCTTTCAATTTTCTCCCCATCCCACCTGGGAGGAGTGAGTGAGTGCTGCATGGTGCTTAACTGCCAGCTGGACTTAAACCACGACAGTAAACTGGATCCTTTTCTTTCCTATTTGAAAGACAACTCTAACAGCGCTGTCCTGCATAATATAATTCCCATCAGGAAGAATATAACAATCATTTCTGAAAATGATCTCAAGTCCTGATGTGAGATTTCGAACATGGCACATGCATTCAACCTATATTTCAATTTCAAACTTCATTACTCCAGTTTCTCAGTAAGTCAGAGCCTTTCATATCCTTTTTTCATATCTCTGAATAACAGAATTACTTTTATACCTCGTTTACATCATCACACAAAAGCTTAGACAAACCAGGAAGTTCCACACAGCAAAATGAACAAAGTGTTTGATTTGTGGTGGTATTAAACTGGCTAGGATGGGCAACTAGGGCTGTTTCTCTACAGGCTTAATATCTAGAAACAGGCTTTCCAGAGCCATTGGACATTTCCCTGGGCATTAGGTTATGCTGTGACATTTTCACTACTGTAACTAAGGTAGCACAGTGGCAGAAGAACAACTGCATTTATGACACTTTCCTATGACTGTGTAGGCCGCAGCACTTTCAAAATATATGAAACGTTGCTTCTCATATTGTTTTTGCATGACCTACCTGACTTCTATGTCTAAGTCTCATTGTCGAGCCAAATGGAGTTATGTGTCTGGTCCTTAAAAGTCTACAGATGTCTGAACTTTAGGAAGCCCAGGCAAGACACCCTGCAGTAGACATCCCCAGTGCAAGCCTACATGGTAAGATTTATTGGGTTGATTAATTAATCAGTCCAGAGATAGTCCAAGCATGCTATCTAGGTGCTAGGCATCAACTGAAACCCTTCCAACCTCCTACAGCATCTGGACCCCAAACCATTTGGCCTGGTGCAGCTCAAACAGCTGTGCTCTGTGCTTTCCCCAGCAAGAGCAGACAGTGCCAGTGTCCCTCCGGGCCGAGCTTCCCCAAGCATTGGCAGGACAAGGCAGGGGCCCTGCAGAACTAGCTAAACTAGATGTGCTCTCACAAGTGGAACAGCTAAATTCGTAAGGCTATTACTGGTACTGGTATGCCTTACATCCCTCCACTCACCAGTGTCTAATGCTATGAACACATTCCAAGGACTCTAGAGTTCCTAAACCACTAAGACTTCCAGTCTTCTTGTTACTGTAGAAAGCAATATCTACATTCCTGAAAAAAATGGGAATTGATTAAGGATGCAACTCAGTTAATATACATAGGTGTAACATCCCAGCATTTTTTCTAAAGCATACACCGGACCTCCAGAAAGAAGGCTGTGGGTCTGCTGTGGCACTCAGACGTGACAGCTTCACATGCATAGCTTGGATACCCTGGAGTCTTTCAAATGGCATTATGTTTAAGGAGCTGAATCACCCTGCAGTGATCATGTCCAAGAAAGAAAAATGTGTAGCCACTCATTCCAAGTCCCAGACTGATGCTCTTTTGGCTGGATCAGACTTCCCCAAAAGGTTGATTATGCCACCTCCCAAGCCCTTAACTTTCTGGATGATTCACATTGGACCATGAGACTGGGAACAAACAACAGACCATGTGATGGAAACATTTATTCATATGCATTCACGGGCATGCCCTCACATGCATACACTCATGAGTTGAGGGAGTGGCCATGCTGGAAGATGGTGCCTTCCCTGCAAGGACCCTGCGAGTTTTATCCTAGTGGTCATTGCAATGTCATATTTCTTCTCCTCTTCCTTGGTACCTCCCACCCAAGAAGATGGTCAGCAGATCAGGCCAATCCCTGTGCCTGCACAAGTCACAACTCAGGAGGGAGACCCTGGCACTGTGGTGAGTGTATGAACGATGTCAGGCAGAGCAGGAGTGAGTCTCTGGTGTAACAGATAGGTCTGATCTCACCTATTGCACTAAGTTCCCATAAGCTCAGCCTCTACTGCGCAAATTCTTAAACACCAAGAATCTGAGATTAAGAGTGCAATTTACTAGGATAAATGTCATTCTAAACCTAAACCTTTTGACTACTTTTTCCTACTCATAGAAAAACATTTGCTTCCAAAAATGGCTTTTAGTAGCAAGCCAAGCATAGCTCAATCCTTAACCAAGAGACCACACTGCATTCTTGTCCAGCAAGAACCTGAGAGCCCTTCCCTTCTAAAAAGGGTGATTCAGATTTATAGGCACTGATTATTTAATTACCACACTGAAGGTTGGTATGGCAACACGGTAGCAGGAATGGCAGTTGCTGTCCACATCCCTCTTTCCCTTGCCATGCTGTTAATTTCTGTAGGCATTATGAATGAGCTCCATAAAAGAAAAACAGGCACAGTTATGATATGAACGTTTTCCCTTTGTGGCTGTCCATCACTTTCCTCCTCTTGGTACTGCAGGACTGAGAAGAATTTATACTCTGTATTTACATAGCAATATACTTTATCACTATCACTTATGAAAATATAAAGTGACTGTGATGATTCATACCACGCATTTTAGTAGTAACACTGCAATAGAAGTTGCTAGATTGTCAAGCTGTCTTCAAAAAGAAATTGTCACTTTGGCTGATTGCTTAGCTGCTAAAACAAGTATCACTTTGAAAGTTGTCAGGCCAACACAGAATAGGAGCCTGGCATCCATAGATGATATTTATGTTTGATAACATTCATTTCAGCTACAGTACCTCCCTGTATGGGGGGAGCAATCTCATTAACATTGACTTTGACTTTCTCTGCCAAATGAATGACTACTCATTCTTTAAGGAAAATATTCACATTACCTCAAGCAGGGACCCAGTAAACAGAATTTCTGTGAGTATGTAGAAGACAAAAGGGATGCAATTTCATTGCTTTCCTCCCTTCTCATGACCATAATCTGGATTCAAACTTGTTTAGTCGCTGTACATTACTGCACTGGTGATCACTTCACAGAAGGGAAATTAGGGAGCTTTTTGAAAGTATTTTACAATACATATGTTCATACTTGCTAGTCTTTTGCATTTCAAGAACTTACTGATACGAAAGATATTTGAAGAAATGGCATCTTCTATACGATCTTGTGAATTAATGCTGTTGGAGACGTGAGTTGACAACACTTGTCGGAGTTAGTGGGAGCTGGGAGAGTGTAGCAGGCCACACACAGTGTGGACTGGAAAGGACAAGGAGATTCCACTTTGTTAAGGGAGCTCCCCTAGAACTTGTCTCAAAGCATAATGAGAAACCAAATGGGAAGCTTTTATTTCCCTTGAACACTGAAGTACTGCTAGTCAGAAGTTTGGGGGCATAGTCATTTGCTGAAACAAAATGATCTAAAAGTTTCAGAAGATCAAAGATAGACCTGAGGTCACCTGGGAGCCAGCATGTCCAGAAGGCAGAGCTCCATCAGACGAGCAATGACAGGTCTGGGAACCCACGACTGTAAAACCTTTGGCTCTGAGGCAACCAATCATGACAGGCTTTCCAAAGACTTGTAGAGTTGTAAAGACTCTCAAAAGCCCAGTTCCAGCTTATTCCCATAGAGCATCCACACAAGCAGAACCTACAGCCCAAAAGCCCCGATACAGATTCTGAGACCATTGTTCCAGGATAATTATGCCATACTGTCACCAGAAACTTTTTTCCAGTGTTTATATGGTAAGGCCTTGGTGCAGAGTAGAACCTAAAACCATCAGGCCTCTGCAAGGGTTCATCTTTTAGATGATCTTGCAAGAGACACTGGTGTACATCTGCTGAGCACTTGGACATCAGACAGTACCCAAAATACATCCCTGACAAATCCCTATGATTAAATTGGCTCCCGTTTAGGGAGTGCAGACTCTTACACTTCCAGGAGAGGAGGCTGTGACTGCGGAGCCATCAGCTGGGGCTCCCTGGCTTGAAGCTGCTAAGCCAAGAGCCTGCTGTGTTACCCTCTTCCTCAGCCCATTGCCACATGCAAATATCTCAGCCTGTAGACCTGCTTCTGGTGCAGGTCAGGGATCGCAGTGCACAGGCAGCATACATAACAGACACACAGAGCCTGGAGAGAGAAGTCAGTGCATAATGAGTTCAATTCACACACAATCAGAAGCCTTTTGAAAACAACAGGCTAATTACACTGAAGAAACAGAGGAGATTATAGAACAGGAAAGGAACTAAGAGTAAAACCACTGTACATACAAAATGAAACCACAGTTCCAAATAATATTTCACCATCCAAACCTCTTTCTAAAATAAATCTTTCCAGCTCTCACAGAGACTAAGATCACACTGGGTGTCTTTCCAAGCTTTTTGGGGAATTTCCAGTGCCTACCCTTTATTCTTTTAGATTAAGTTCAACTCAGGACTCGAGAGCATGTGGCTAAAACCTTGGAGATGCTGGGCACTTGCATCTCTTACTGAATAGCCTTTTATCAGCCTATTTAGGTTATCCCAGTTTAACCCTATAATCCCTTCCAGCAATTCAATGACTCAGATTAACTAGACACTTGGCCAGTGTCAAGCTCCAGGCTGAAGGTTGGAGAGAGGCTACTCCCCAGACAAATGATGCATGGAATTTGTATCTGTGGGTTGTCATGCCGACGCTGTGCACAGATTGCTCAAGATCCAGGAGAACTTGGCAGAGACCTTTTTGCTTCCCAGAGAAGCACTGACAGGTAATATTACTGAGTTTCTGTCCCATTGAAATGCTCAGTACAAGCATCTAATTCATTTCCATCTGATTTTGCATAGCAAAGAGAGAAGTGGGAGGGAGTGGCAGGGCAGTGAGGGACCTTCCTGTTCCCAGCACAATGTGGGATTCACTTGCTGTGTGGGGCATTTTTATCTTTTCCATGAGCATGCAGAACAGTACTGCTCTAAATAGGCTCAGACAGTCAAAGGGATCTGAGAAAATTTCATAACTGATACTTGCTGATGGTGTATTCCCACAGCATGCCTTTTCTGAGAGTTTGGGGTACTAACCACCAATATGGAGGGTGAATACAAAAATAAAAGAAAATGACAGAAATCCAGCACTGGGTTGGATGTGGGAGTGCTCAGATCCCCTCTATATGGATGGAACATCTGTGTATGGGACCAAGCAGCATCAGCCCCAGTGCTGGATCCACAACTCACAGAACACCAGAGACGGAACACAGAAAGGCCACCAGAGACATCAGTAGCCTTTGACTCAGCTCAAGAAGTCAGATTCACTCCTCCCTCGGGGAACGTTTAAAGCGTCCGATATCCATGTCCTTGGTAGAGCTGGCTGAGCAAACTGTTATGAATAAATTACGTAAATAGCTTAGAACCCTGCCTTTGGCTCACAAATCATTTAGGGACCCTTCTTCTCCTGTATCAGCCCCACTGTTCTTGACGAATTTATGCCAAAGAGTTTCTGTGTCAAATTTGTGCCTTTAGGCTGTTTCTAAACTGCTCCTCTTCCCTCCACCCCTTCCCCCTTTGCTGCTTGTTATTCAGTGGGTGTAAGGTTCTCCAAAGTCACATGAGACACTGTTTCCTCCTCTTTAACTTTCCTGGCTGGGAAACAATAAATGGCTGAGTGGCAGAGATACATTCCCATGTGATGCTTAGAGATAAATCGTTGTGTTAAACCCCACACTTTGTTTAGGGAGCCCGGCATTCCAGATGGGGCTTGGGATTCCACTACATGGCACAGTGCCTAACAGTTAAGGGCTCCAATACTCGGTGTTGCAACACCTAGGTCCTTCTGTTGACTTAATGCCTGTATCTTTGCCCAGAGCAAAATACATTGAATAAGATAAAAACAATCCAAATAAACAACGAAGCATTGGCATCATTCACTGGAATATAGAGCAAAACAAGATGACTCTGCCTACTGAGCTGGGTGTTATGGCTCCTGGCTGACATTTTTTAGTCATGTACAAGGCCAAAGTCTGTCTTTTCTAGCCAAAATGAGGGCACTTGCTGTCACACATCTCTCTAGCCTTATCTAACTGCAGACTGACACTGAAAGAAGCACACAGTGCATTTGTCTCCATCTGGATTCAGGTTTCTGCCCTCTTCTTCACACTGGATGTAATGTCCATGTAGATACTGGGGGAGGTTAGCCATCTCCCCAGGCCAGGTTAATCCTGGTTCTGTGGGCTACCATCTGACTGCATCACTGAAGTGTGATGACTGCCCCTTTGCAACCTTGAACCCAACACCAGCTATGGTCTGTGGCCTGAGAGGAGTGAGGAGGGCGAGACTGAGGGGCAGAGCTGGAGTGACTCACTCTGTGGGGTGTATGGAGATGCACTGCCTGCCCTCAGAACCCACGGTTAGGTGGCTAATATTAGCTACTCTCCACTTGTGATCACACAGACTCTTCAAAGGTTGCCTGATGTCTCTTCAGTAGAGCAAGAAAGAGCAAGAGCAGTCTCTTACACCTCAGCCTGTGGGGCCAGAACCACAGAGGTGATTCGGACACATCCTGCCAATGCTGACACCAGTTTTCCTCTCCCTATCCTCTGGACAAGAAGGACCCAGGACTGTGAGGCTCAGGATAGAGAACCACAGGGACATCTTACATCCAAAACCATCTTTTACAAGTAATGGCTTTTTGAATGAAAGGAAGTGGAAATATACTAAAAGAAGTGAATGCACTTAGACTAACCATATACTTAACTTACACATTGATTTATGCATCAACAAATTTAATATCACACACTGCATCTTCATATTCATGACAAGTACAGAGATTGCTTATGGTAAATATGTACCAATCTGCACTCTGAATTTTTTAAAAATCAATCCATTACCATAGAAACAAAGAAAATAAGGATAATCCATCAATCTGTCTGAGGCAAGACTAGCTGTACCTGCAGCATTCCTGGCAGGTATTTCACAAGTCTGATATTAATGGTCCTCATCAGAGGGATGCTACTGCTTTTGAAAGAATCTATTCCAGAGAAAAGGCTTTTCAAAAAGTCAACTTAAACCTTTGTTAAGCATATAACTTACTGTATTAACCACAATGAATAGAGACAGAAAGGTTTATTACCATCTAATTGAAGTAGCATTTTATTTATTGGAAGCCTGGCAGTTACAATTCTCACCAGCCTTCTCTGCGTACATTAAGTAGACATATTTCTCAACACCTGCCCCTGCAGAGCATGTTTTCTAGACCCCTGACCAGGCTCGTTTCTCTCCCCTGGACTTTCCGCAATATTTCTTGAAGTGTGGTACCCAAAACTAGAATTGGCTCCCTACTGGAGGCTTTACCAGTGGAAGGATTACCTCATATGTCTTTTGTACAATTCTGCTGTTTATATATCCCAGAATAATATTTGCTTCTTTCACAACAGGATGCCATTACTGACTCATGCTGAGCTTATGATCCACTACAATTCCCAGATCTTTGCTACCTCTCCTCTCATTTCCCATCAAGTATCAGGGAGGCATTTAGCCATATCTAGACGCCAGTTTATATTCAGTGCTATCCTGCTTCTTTTAGAGCATTTCTTCAGTTTCTCAGGCCTTTCCCTCAAGACGTTTGCAATTTTTCAGTGCTTAGAGTCAAGCCCAGATTTAAAATATGTGCTCTCTAGTCCAACAGTCAAGTCACTGTAATGATAACAGTGGATCTGGACCCCAGGACAGTCTCTCACAGAGCCTTACCTGCTAAATCCTTTCAGCACAACACTAAACTGCTGACAGAAGGTTCTTTGCTGTCTTTTGCCAGTAAGTACTGCTGGTATTTTGCAGCAGCCTTGTCAAGAATCAGTGGTCCTGAAGCCATGACTTTTGGGCAGCAGAGTTTCAAACCAAAGCTGACATGGAAAGCAATGCAGCATGTTTTCCGGTATTATTGTTCATTGAGCCCAGTGAAGTTAGAGGCCCGTGATTCAGACCACAATTCCCTGGGTGCTTGTGAAAATGCCATTTGAGGCAGTGCAAAAACCTAACTAAATTCTTGCCTATCCACATGACTTGTTGCCCCGTCATAGGAAAAACAAACAAAGTAACAGGCTGGTTTGATATGATCTGGGCATGACAAGTCACATTGATAACTACTTATCCCTTCGCTCTCTTCCACATCATTTGAACCCTCATCCAAGGATCTTTCTGGGAAATGAAAGTCAGGTCAACTGGGATTCTGTGTCCTCTTTTTTTCTCTTTTTTTAATAGGCACTCTGTCAACCTTTTTCTATCCCATCATCATCCAAATTCTCAAAGATAATTACCATGGCCTTCAGGATTGTTCAGTCAGTTCCCTAAGTAACCTAGGGTGAATTACAGGCCTGACTGATCTGAGGAAATCTAATTTATCTAAGCAGTTTCAAAACATTTCTTTCTCTATTCTTGCCTGAGTTCTTACCCTTTTGTGGCTGGTGTTAACTGTGTCAACCATCTGATTACAGTCAGGCTTTTTAATGAAGACTGAAGTAATAAAAAGCATTAAACACTTTGGCCTTCTTGGCATGTTTTGTTATTAGCTTTCCTGTCCCATTTATTAGCTGGACAATGCTTTCTCTGGTCCTCCTCTTACTGCCAAGGAAGTTATACAGTGTTTTCTGGTCATCCTTTATCTCTTTATCTTATTTTGCATGTTGGCCTTTCTCATTTTTTCTACTTACTTCCCTTATAGTAATTCTTAGTTTCCTGACCCGAATTTCACTTTCTGTATGTTTCTTTTCCAGTTCTACAGTTGCTAAAGAATTACCGACTTGGCCAGACTGGTCTGTTTCTAGAAATGGTGTCTTTTCCTTCCTCTGAGTGAATTTGGAGGCTTTCTTTCTTTAACAAATACTGATTCTTCTGTTCCATTGAAGAACTATGGACATTTTTCTCCTGATCGTCTTTGTTCATATCTGTCAATTTTATGAGTGTGCTCAGACTTGCTTAGTGCTTTTTCTCAGATTAGATCACAAAGATTATGAATTCTCTCCTAAAGGATGCTACTGTCTAAAAGAAAAACGTAGAAATCTAGGACAACCTTTAGTAAGCATTGACATATGACTTTTCAGGAATCCAAGTGACATAAGCACAATATTCAGTCTTAAACTAGCAATATAGAATTCATTGACAAAAGGATGGGCCAAAAAAAGGTGGTTCAGGGAACTTCAATAATGATGTAAATGAAGCAGTTAATGATCTTATTAGATCTAAATGCT
The DNA here is from genome assembly GCF_003984885.1 of Neopelma chrysocephalum. Lineage (NCBI taxonomy): Eukaryota > Metazoa > Chordata > Aves > Passeriformes > Pipridae > Neopelma > Neopelma chrysocephalum. The sequence goes on from NW_020897725.1 coordinate 3,136,967, forward strand.
GGACTAAGGTTAGATATGCTTGACGGATTTGCTAATGATAATGATTTGGCTGATGCCTATACATACGACCCTAATGAAGATCAATTGCTTTCTGCTTTTCCCAGTTTTATTTAGTGAGGTTAAGAAAGCATTACTTCAAATGAGTTTGAATAAAAGTGCAGTGGCAAGCAACCTTGACCACAAATTATTTAAAATAATTGCTTCATTCACAGTAAAAGTAGAAACAGATTTATGTCACTTGTCTTTCTTCATTGCGAAACACCGTAGTGTCACTGTAAACGATGACATTTTCCAGTGGAGTAGTGTAAAAACAAATGCTTTCTGTTCTTCAGCTATCAGAAAGCTTGGTGCAGACTCTGAGTTATCAACAGAGCTTTGATTTAGCAGAGTGAAGCCTTCTACCACTCCACCTGGAGTAAAAATACAAGACAGAACCCTTGTTCTGTTTAGGAAATTTAGATTGATTTCAGCCATCTGGGACAGGTAGTTGCATATCATGTTCACCGGCAGCACCTTATTGTATTCCTTTATGTAGCTACATCACCTGAAAAAGGCACTTCCAGAGGGCAATTTAAATCTTGGGTAAGTCAACTCTCCCCTAGGGGCAAAGAAGGAGGCAAAGGCTCCTAACTTGCCTAAAGCATCTCCATCAAGGGTCTATAACAGGCTCTTCCTGGAGCCTGAAGTTGCAGCTGTGTTGCATTGTGAATACCAACCCTATTCCCTGGCAGCATCCAGGACTGGAGAAACTGATGGTGACCGGATAAACACCACACTTGAGAGCTGAGATCGGCAGTCTAACCAATATGTTTGTAAGAGACATCAGCAAAGATTTACTGGATTCACTCTTGCACTGTTGAACACAAATAAAGGGGACAGCTGAAAGGGGAAGAAGAGTAGCTGTGAAGTGACTCACCTGAGATAAAGCACATGATCAGGTGTCACAGATAGGAGAGGCAAGTACCTGGGTCTCGATTTCCTAGGCCACTACTGTGTGCCTGTGGAGGTATGTAAGACTAATATAGACAGTAGAGTCTGTTCCTGTTTTATCTAAAAATATTGTATTTATCTAAAAATAGCTAGAGCTGTGTGCTCAGGGATAATGACTGTCTGGTGGAACTTGTAACAAGTGCTGTCACCGCTTGAGGCTTTTAAACTTTGAAAAATAATAAGTTACAGTTTTTTTGCCTGCTGAAAAAGAAGGCCATGCTATAAGAGTTATGGCCTAGCAGGAAGAATTATTTTTATCTGTTTGAATGGCTATGAGTTGTTTGCGTGTATATATTTGTGTTTGTGTGTATGTGCCCATATGTTGTTAGTTTTTGATACCTTCGAAGCAAATGACAATTAAAGCTTGTCAAGCTGGTTAGTTGCATGCTGCGTAACCAACAGGGGCAAATGATTTCCTTATCGAAAGCTAAATAACAAAACCTCTCAGATTTTATTAACATTGACAGGAATTCAAGAATCCTCATGACACCCTACTAGTGAACAACCAATAACATTTGTGGCATTCTGTATTAATCTAAAGAGATATTAGACTACTGTAATGTTTCCTTTCCAATTTGTAATAAAATAAACATCTATTTGTGTTCAGCATCATAATAGAGAGACAAGGGGCATTATTCCTGGAGACAGGAATTAGCTTTCTCTCCAAATCTGGTGGTTGTGATGAGGCCACAGTCCTGTATCTCACCCTTAAGCTCAGGGAACCAACAGGCATCCGCGCTAGTACATCTCTCTACCACGCTGATGGAGGCTGCATGAGCCAGCTCAGAAACAGAGCTGATTCTGCCCAGGAAATCAAACCCATCCCCACCTCATTGTGCAACTGAACAATGTGTTATTCATCGCATACAGAAATATCACATGTGAACATCCTGAACGTCCATGATGCAACATGGGGAAGGAGTGGTGCTGAGATGCTGCTCAGTTCCCACCAATGTAAATGAGAGCAAAGGATATTCAGCACATCCTAGGAAGACATCCAACACCTTCAAGATTTTATCTGAAGCTTGCTGTGCACTAGAAAGTCTTGTTGACAGCATGTACTACGGGCAGACACAAGCCTGCTCTGCTGGTATGCGGAGCCAAGAAAGCTGTGTGACCATGTTAGTACAGAATCAGCCAGTACTGGTAAGCCTTGCTGAGAGGCTAGGTGTGTTATTACAGGCTTGGCACCCTGCTGCCATCATCTCCTGCTCTTTCTTTAGCTCAAAGGACAGGCACCAGGTAGCTTCAGTCTGCACAGAGCAGCAGAAAGAGCAAGCTCACATCAGCTTTTTCTTCCAGGCTTTGTCTCCGAGGACATACTTCTAGCTTACAAAGCTTGATAAAAACATGCACTAACCCTTTGTTCCTGCCAGGAGGCAGGAAGAAATGCCAGCCTTTACACTGAATCCTACTGCTCCAGGTACAAACTTCATATGCTTGTGCTGTCCACACATAAGGGAGTTGTAGGAGGACAAGATATCAAAGGCTGAATGTATCTGGGGTCATCAGCACTGAGGGACTGTGAGCTACTTCTGCTCCATTTTACCTACAACAGATATTACCTATTTACAGATAGCTGCTCAGCAAATATCTATTCTCCCAGTGGTGTGTGCTGGCTTCCTTAGCCACGATTTCAAAGTCTGCTCACTGACATTAAATTGATCACTGGCTCCACTGCCCCTCCATGTTTTTAAAAATGCATTTTGTGCTAGAAAAATTTCTTTTCCTGACAGGAAAGAAATGTGAGCAGGTACATTTAGCTTACTACAAAGATACAGTGCATTAAACCCTCCTGCCTGGAGTCATCAAAAAGCACCATTTTTACACCCTCAGTATTTAGGGATTGGGTGAATCCCACTGCCCTGCACCTGCAGGAATAAGAATCCTTATAAGAAAACTGGAGGAAGCATGGACTTCAGAAGAGTGAAGGAAGATGAAACCAAGGCCAGGTATTTCTGTCAGAGTTATACTGCTGAGATTTAGCAGAATAAGTAAATCCATCAGTCATGTGTCCTCATCAAAAGAAGTCCCTCCTGACTGAGACCACCCAAGAGAGCCTCTAGGCTCTAAAGAAGAGAGATCATCTTTCTCAGGCAAAAAAAATGGCAACACAGACACTTTGGCTGAGATGGGCTCAAGCAGAAGGGTCAAACATATGATTATGGTCAAGACCAGTGTGTGGACAGCAATGGAGAAAAACACAAAAAAAAGTTATTTTTCTTTCCTTTACAACATTAGATTTCCCTCGCTCAGCAATGTCACAGAACAATTTATTTGAAAGTGGAGTCCTTTCCTAAACACATGGTTCAAAAACCCTGCTAACACCATTTCAAAAATCTGTACCAAGTGTGTGTCTTTGAGTATCTGCCTCCAGGAATTACGTTATCACTTGTCAGCCATTGCCTGTGGTCTGTCAGTGCCTGTGTTGCACCATTAATGTACTCAGGGATATTCCAAGGGGGAAAATTGGAGCATGTGTCCTGACAGTTGCTCATACCTACACATACTCTAGGAAATCATTCACCTCAAGCTTCTCCAATATTTTCTCCATGGTTTTCAGAGCTCCAAATCTCCCCAAGAAGCAAGGACTTGTACTGCTGTGGGACTTTCTGAACTCGTATGGTTTCCTCAAAGTAGCAACAGTCAATGGAGTCAGTATTTCCATAGCAGAGCAACAGCAGCTTATGGGCTAACACATCTGGTCCCATGTTTGTGGCAGTGGTCTATGTTTCCAGAGAAGTTGCTTTCATCATTCCAAAGTTTTTCATCTGTGTATCATAATATATGTGTCTCTAGTGCAGGGCAGATGTTTTTCCCACTTTGTGTTGCAATTCTAGTTATCCAGACCAACTGACCTGCCAGGGCACTACACATTTCCTTCCTTTCTCAGCATATAGGTTTACTTCTAGTAGAGGAATGGTGCCTTGCAAGACCCCATTGCAACATGCATGCCACCAGGGTGTGACCTCGTGCAACTGCACCCGGACCTGGGAGATCAGATGTGCTCTGAACTGTTACATGCCATTTCCATGAGCCTAGAAGCAGTGGTAACTGGGATGTCTCAGTCAAATCCAGTTTTGAACTCTAAAGAGACAGACAGGCAGAGAAAACTGCACCATGGCAGAGTTGTCCCTAAGCAATCACAAACCACTCATGTAACAATACCTCCCATAAAGCAATATGCCATATCTCAGAGGTTATTGCATCTACTGTTGCCATGAAAGTCCCTGGGATATGTACATGTATTGTTGTACATCTTCAGTTAATTTGCTCAGGGTGAAGATACACGGTGTTGTCACCTATGTATATTGACAGCTCAGTGCTAACGAAAATTACATATTTTGTGACAAAATAATGAAATATAAATGTATTTGAGTTAGCCAGATTCTTTCATCTCACTGTCTTGAACCTTTGGGATGCCCAGGGGCATCTCTTCAGATTTCTTTAAGCTGAAAGAGCTTCCCAACTTTTTCTGTATTAGCTCAATTCTGGAGCCAGAGGCAAACTGCCCCAAAGCTGTCCCATTTCTATTGCTAGAAAGGATCAGCAGCCATCTACCAGGAGGGTATTGCCAGAGTACGGCATGCGCAGTCCATGCTTCCTGCATATGGGGCAGTGGGAGCCAGCAGTGGGCAAAGTATGTCTGGAAACCAGGAGGGGTGTCTATATGGCACAACACAGCACTGAGCAGACAGCCAAACAAGCTCCCACTCTTATAAACTTAAACAAATACCAGCAGCGGATAGCTTCAGAGAGAAATCTCTTATTCTTTTGAAATAAATCCTACCAACTTGTTTTAATTGTAAAGAAATAATCTGAGGGAATGAGTTTGAGAGAGTTAGTCTATTAATCATTTATTGTGTTATTTTTATATGGTATTGTGCTGCTGCTATGATATGTTAAATATTGCAGCTTGATGTGTGGTCCCCAGGCCCAAGGAGTCCTATAAATTAGATGGATTTTTCTAAAGTTCTCTCAGTGAGAAAAGTTCCAGAAAAAGTGAGAATAGCTCCATATTGTTCTATCTCCTTAGATGCAAAATAACCCCAGTTGACTGTGTATTATCCTAACTACACAATATTCTCATGGGAATTGTATCCACAAGAATCCTTTCTTTTTTATGGGCTTTTGAACAGGAGAACTAAATGGCTATTGCGAGGTACAGCATCCTAATAAAAGGAAATTTTCTCAGGCCATTGTAAAGAGCTTTTAAGCCAGAGTAAAAATTAACTTTGTCTTTCCCAGAATGAGATGTGAGAAAGGCAACCAATGTTCCTGGCCTCAGCCTTCATTATTAATGAGCTGGAGTCAACGTCAGACTCTTTTTCCTATGAAACATATAAGGGGATAATTCTTCATTCACCCAATGGGTCAGTAAGAGTGCTCCAAACTTGTGTGCACTCCAGAGTGCATTTGATCTGTGAGGTCTGAGGGACCCCAAACCCTGCCACAGCTCTTAGAAAGACTACAGAAGTCTGACCAGCTGTAAGTCACCATCTCCAGCCAAAGTCACAAAAGATCATGTTTCCTTCTATCCAGGGACCAATTTTGGCCCAATAAAGCCCTTCTTCTTGCAAAATTATTATGGCCCTGTCCTGGCAGCAGCAAATGCAGCTGTACACCTGCTACAGCTGCTGCTGGATTGGGATGAAAAATAGGGTTGTCGTTTGCTGAGAAACAGAGCTCTCCCCATGCCTTTTTCTCTTTAGTTTTTATCCAGAACAATATTAGGTCCAACGTATTAACAAATCAAAGTTGACTGCACTCAGCACCTCTTAGGAAAGCCCCAAGTTACAGGAAACACCCTTGGAAAGGATATCAGAATTACCAAATGTGGTATGAACTGGTAACACTGGAACTTGCAAAAAGATTAACAAAAATCAGTTTCCATATTTGAAAATAAACCTAGTCCGAACTCTGTGAAAGAAAAGGTACATGGAACTCTACATGAAATTTTTAGGGTTTTCTGCCCTATAAATCAGTACCATCTGTTTTCTTAAGAAAACTAAAATAAAATGTGGGCTTGCAGTCCTTATACCAACTTTTGCTTCACACAGTTTGAAGGACCAGGGTTTGAAAGTGTGTAATGAAGTATAATTTTGTGCATAAAATATACCAGTATTGAAAATACTGTGAGAAATGGCCACTACAAATAATATCACAGGGATAGGACATTTCCAATGGCTTTTTCTTTGGTAAACCTCTCAGCTGATTTACATTGAAAGTTTTGCCTGAAAATGGGCCAAGTGGAGACTGCAAGATTTTGATTGCTTTTTATTAATTCTATGAAGAAAATATTAATATGATCCAACTTTCATTGAAGTCAATAGAAAACTCCTATTTGAGGAGCAGGCTTACTGTAACCAAAGAGTAAACCCTAAATTTCATCAGTACAATCATTCTTTCAGGATCTTCAGCCAGTCTGATTCAATGTAAACTCGGACAAAGTTTGGCTGTTATCCTCTACAGAAGTGTGTCAAGTTTGTATTAAAGTTTCAAGATGACCATAGTGACTTTTTAGCTAAGGTCACAAAGTGTCTTTCAGTCACTTGACCCAGCCAGTGAAGCTTGTTAAGATCTGGACTGGAGAATCCCAACTGCGCAGTGTCTCCTCATTGCTCTTCAGAAAATATGTCTTAAAAAAGCAACCAACCAAACAAAAAGCAAAGAACCAGCCAGATTCATATGAAGGCATGATCCTGACTGGAGGGTTGCTACACCACCAAACTAAACTGATATCATGTCTTGTGTATACGGCAGAAGCCTTGACACTCGCGTTCCCCTGCCTGGCCTTTGGGCCGGCAGGATACTTGCCAGCTCCATCAAGACGCTGCACAGCTCCATCAGTCATGGCATTCCCACTAATGTTTCCTGCCTCTCCACAGGGCTTAATGCACTACACACAAGGCAGATGAGCAGGCTGCCTGGGTTTTGGCAGTAAGCAGGGCTTGACGTACATTTTAACTTAAAGCATGACTCCTGGGGCAAGGCAGAACATATGGCTTTCCAAGACGGGTTACATCTATCAACTCAGAGCATGGGTAGAGCAAGCTTGGATCTAGCTGCAGTAATTAGTCTGCAGGGCCAAGCCCATGTAGGTGTGAGGATTAAGGCTGTCTGAGCTTCTGCTTGCATGTGAGTATTATCTTACCAAATCAGCTAAAAGAAGGGACTGTTGGAAAGCTGGCTGCCTGCTCAGGTCTGCTTAGGTGTCTTGAGGTGGCTCTGTTTGATGCTGGCTGGTGAAAGAAAAGTTAATTACCATCTAGAGTCAGAGTTGTCAAAGACTTACTCATTTCAGTCCTCCTTCCTCTGCCACTCATGTACTCCGTACATCTGGAGGTGAATAAAGAATGAAACGTAATTTTTAACCTGTGCTAGAAATACACCTCTCCTCTCATGTAGAAGGTTGAGGACATAGTCTTCTTTTATTAGTGCCCTTTGGAAGCTAGAGGCTTCACCTATAGCAGGAAAAATAAGCAATGACAGGGAACACTCTGGATACCACAAATTTGCCATTGCTGCTGTTTCATTGCTGAAATCATCCTCAGCACAGGTATAGGTTGGGACAAGTGACATTTTCCCAAGTCATTCCTAGGCATGGTTCAGAGAGATCAAAAATCAGGACCCACCCTCATCTGGAAGTTTGCATACAGCCTTCCTGTTTTGAAGACTAAGAAGGGTCAGCGGCATGGACAAAACCCCTTTGTGCCACCTGGCATCAGAGAGCAGTGCCAGACCTGTTGAATTACTGTTATTGATGTAGCCACCACAACCCTGTGAAGTATGAGAGTTATGTTTACAACTGTATTTTTGTGGAGGAGAAAAATGAGGTTGGAAAATGGAGGTCTTCATTCAAATAGTTGCCAACAATGCCAAAGTGTTTACCTTTGACAATTGCAATTGCAGTAGCATCCCAAGTCAAAAGAGAAAATCAGAAGTCAAAAGATCTCTCCCCTCCAGCTCCCCCCAGATTCCAACCTTCATGCAGTCAAGGGAGAGAAACCTGCGATAGGGTTGTCAGAACATGGCTGTAACTGCCTTGGGCAAGATGAAACAGAAGGTCTGCAATAAATCGAAGGAAACCTGAACTCTGAGATTTTAAGACCTTCTTTCTTCACCTCTGGTGCTCAATGTACAGTGCCAACCACCCAAGACCCTAAAGTCTCAGAGCAGCCCCACATCTGCAGGTTTTACTGACTTCAGCTGGCTTTGTGAAAATCAGACTTCAATGCCTTATGTGGAATTCCTGGAAAATAATGAAGAAAATTGTAGCAGCTACTTTCAAAAATTTCAGGGGATACTTCTCTGTAGCCTCCCACAGGAACTTTATGGCAGAACCAGAGATAACAGCTACTCCTCCTAGATCACAGCCAATTACCTTAACCACAAGACTTTTCCACTTCTTTACGCTTCATAAGCTTCATAAGCAGGCCATGGGCCTGCTTCATTCTCTATCCATGACAGATTCATTGGAAGAATCAATAGTCCTGTGGAAAAATGGAGTAAATCGAAATAAATAGAATGCCACATCCTGTGGCACTAAAAGTCAGACAGTGAAAGGTCTGTAGGCAATGTGTCAGCTTTGTCAAGCCTGGAGGAAAAGCAGTGTTTAGGTTATATTTAATTAACAGGGACTAATTCAGGTCAAGACTATATGTCCTACATTCACACCAAAAAAATGGGATGAATTTAAGTCCAGCTTGCTTAGTTCACGTTGACCACCTTTCTAGCCTTGGCTAGGTTCCGATTCCCTGAAAAGTACATGATGAACAACTCTCTGCCTCTTGGTGCATGAGCCAGTCTCAATTTAATGCAAATAAAAATCTGCAGTGTTATGATACAGTATTAGTACTGCTTCAGCAGAGCATGCTTGTCAGTTCTCCAGCTGTACTCATATTGATGTACATGTTGATGGAAAAGGAGGTATTAATGTTAGAGACAAGGAAAAAGGAAAAACAGTTGCAAAGTAAAGTAAAAAAGGATTATGAATTGGCTTTGACCTCAGTTTCACCTGGAGAAAAAAAGTTATGCCTGTGCAGTCGTTAGAGTTACTACAGTGATGGAAGACCAGTGTCACCAAAAGGCTCTGTTAAAAACACATCATTACCCCCAGGTAAGGACATCTTCTCCACAACATTGTACTGGAAATAAAATCTGGGTTGGTCCACTCAACAGCTTAAACTGCCTGTAATTCAATGTATGGGAGTTAGTCAGCTTGGTCCTGTCAGTGCCCTTGGGGTCGGTTCTGTCCACAGAACATTTTCTCCACAGCACTCCCTTTTTTGAGAGGGACACCTGGTTGAGAGCCCATGAACAGTGGTGTTCCTGCCACTGCTGTGCCCAGCCACGTCCTCAGTGCCCATGCTGGTGAGAAGGGACGGAGTTATAACAACATGATTCAGAAAGGATCTCAAACATGGCTTCTGGGCCCTGTGGCTGACTAGTTTGAGCCAGACTTCGTCAGCCAATGACTACCCTGATGTACCAGCCAGAGTTGCATGGCCCTGGAGAGAGCCCTGTCCCACACACTCTCAGGCCCCAGAAACCCAGCACCTGCCCCCCAGCAGCTGACATGTTGCCATACCAATACTGAGGCAGGAGTTAAATAGTTCAGAGGAGCTGGACTTTCCAGCTCCTGGAAAGAGAGCTCCTGGAGACACTGTGCTGAGACGTCACCCCTGGCCAAACCTGCACGATGTCTTGCCATCCCTTTCTGTGCCAAAAACACACAGGAGTGAAGGCTTTGACTTTCTCTTTAAAAACAAACAGAGGTTAAAAGCATTTTACTTTACCACATTACCTCCGTACTGGAGCTGGGATCTTAACTGGATTCCAGGATCTCTTTCCCAAAAATGCACATGCAGCTGAGGACCTCAGTGTCATCTGTGCTTATGTGCACGATGCCAGAGATACACATATTTGCATGTGTGCAAATGGCCTGCTGAGTGTATACAACAGGTTCCTGGGAACCAAACTGTTTATACCAGAAGTTTTTTCACTAAACGTGACTTCAGCTTCTCTGCACTGTAGACAACAAAACCCTCCAGGTCAGGACTCCCCTGGGGCACTACACCTTTACTTTAGCATCCTAGGTAGGTAGGGGTTTGAAATGTTTCCTAACGCAAGCACAAGAAGCATCATCATCTTTCAAGATCACACTTAGTTTCCTATCATATTTTGCATGAACAATTGGAAAAATTTGGAAGAAATGCTGTTTTAGACTGATTTGTCAACCACCCAAAGTTCAAAGCTCCAGTTATCTCTTATATTAAAATGTTCTGTTGTTCCCTAAGGAAGAATTTTTCAGTTCTGATAGGGCTCTTGTCAAATAAAAATTGCCAGTGAGGGTAAGTCTTTGAAAAATTATGTATTATTCATTAATTATTTTCTCTCATAACCTCTCTAAAGAAAATCAAAGGGTGAAAAACTGCTATGAAACATCAACTTTGCTCTCTCTACTGGAAGTAAAAATGTTGTTATACAGCACATTTTCCTTTACTACACTAAACCAGTCCTTATCTTGGAGAAAATTAAATCACTCATGGAAGATAGTGGGTCTCAAAACTATATTGTTTCAAAAGTATTTTCCTTGTTTATCTAATTAAAGGATCATGTGTATAGTAATTCCTACCCCACGATTCACATTTAGTTTTAAAATAATTTGCCATTTACAGATGTTTTCACTAGATTGAAAATTAAAAACCCACATTTTATGTAATTCCAGAAATAAACAATAGAAAGAGTCACATATATCTCCCGGGTTTAGTTCAGCAGGCCTGCCCTAGATCCTTGTGCCTCAGAAAGTGATATGTTTTCAATGGTGAAGGGTTAAAAGAGGATACCAAACTATCTTCTGGAAATCATTAACTTACAAAGCCCCAAGAAGATAAAAGTTTCCATTTTCTAAAATGTAAATCTAAAACATATTCATTAGTATTGCAAAACAAACATGCAAATCTTCACCACTTGAAAAGCTCAGCTAAATATGTACAAGGGCAATACCCAAAAATACATCTGGTCCTCGGTTAGAAAACTTGCCTTTTTGGTTTTATCTAAAGAGCTTGTCTGTCTTCCATGGTTGGCTCCTTGGATTATTGCAATTCATAATAAGCCTTTTAGCTAAGGATGAAATAAACAAAGATAAAGTCTACGTCCTAGTTTTAAATGGTCCAGATGGGATGATTTTTCCATATGTTTAGCACACCAAATGTTTATTAATCATTGCTAGCAGAACTCAGAAAATTGCAACAGCTTATTAAAGAGGGAGGAGGGGGATAAAATTTACAGTTTGTATGATTTTTGCCCACCTTCTTAATACTCTACTAACATGGGTTGTCATTGTACTAACTCAGGTTCTGTGTGTGTGTGAGCAAACATGTGCGTGTGTGTGTGCAGTCGCTGTTATAAGGCAGGGAATTTCGGTTAACTGATCAAGAGAAGGTTTTGTGCCCTAATTTGGATACAATATCAGTCATGAGGAATGTGTTACATCATAACAATGACAGTGTGGGTAAAACTGGCAGTACTTGACTCGTTCCTCATCAGAGTGATTTACTTAGTGTCTGGCAATCTGTTTTTCACATGATGTTTGTTTCCCATAAACAGTTTCAACATGGGAGAGTATGGTGTCAAGATAACACTCATATCATCAGTCATTGCAGAATATCTACGTGAGCTGCCAAGAAAATTAGACTCTTTTATCTCTAGCTCCTCTAAGTGCTCGTGTTTTAGTGATTGTTTCTCATAAGGTGCTTGATTGTTTTCTGAAACCTGACCATCAGCAGCTCCATTATGTTGTCACCTCAACCTAAGTGAGTTGAAGTCTGTCAAGGAAGCAGGGCTGCCAGGAGGAACAGGGGTAAGGCTGCAGGGAGAGTGTCTTCCAGAGGCACTGGGGAAATAGTGCTTAGAGAATAGTACAACAATAGGGAGGCTGGAAGCTAAACCACAGGCAAACACTGAAGAATTTGTGAGAGGTGCATTGCACCATGCTGTTCTTCTGTGACCTTTCAAATCAAAAGAGTTTTGGTATTAGTCAGATAGGATGTGAAAATTTCCATCGCATTATGTATTCCTTGTGCTTAAAAACATTCTACATTTGTAAGAAGCAGGATAAATACAACTTCAAATAGGAAGTAGGCAGTTAACAATTGAATCTCAAGGCATTTTGATGGAACACAGCCACGACTTTAAACATAAACAACAGAAAATAAGAAGAGAATTCTATTATTTTAATGACATAACTCACCATTTTTTAGAGATAATTTACAGAAGCTTTGAGGTAGATTTATCTCATCCAAATAGAACTGACTTGTAGCTAAATATAGAGGATGCAATGTGCATTTCTGATTTGAAAAAAAGATATTTTGAGTCCAGCATATGGCCACAAAAAAACTCTCCCAAAACCAGAGATGTGTCAGTAGTGTCCACACCTGATGAACACATATTTGTTCATGACAGTTAGCCTGCCCAAGTCTCTGACTTAACAAAGGGAACTGGTGACTAAAAAGGAGACTTCAGTGCTTCTGAAAACATTACCCCTTGCAGACTGCACAGCCCCAGTGCCTCAGGACGGGAGATGTTCTGAGTCACCTCACATCCCTTCCAGCCCTTTTTCCCTACAATGCTGTGAGTTCCTTTGGACTTCTCCGGAGCAATGATGGAGTTTGGCCGGCATGTCATTTATAAGAAAGTGTAAGCCTTTAAAGCATCCAGTCATGTCCTGGCACCTGCAGGAGCTTTGGCTGGATAAGAACCTCTGAGTGGATCTTAATCTTGGCAAAGGAAAAAGTAAAACTTTGGACAAAATCAGTGCAACTCTGGTAAGAAATCTCAACCCCATATGCCAGATGAAACAGAAAGTGCTCAGGACAGCCTATTCAGAAGTGTCTGCTCAGGCTCGAGGAAACCAGCAGCTGCAGTTGTCCAAAAGAGAAGCTTTTTGGCTTGGCTTCTGATTAATTTCTATAACCTCTACTTCTGGGGCTTAGAAATATCTTGGCATCTTCTGGTCCCTCAATGTCCAAGAAGAACAAGACTTAATTTCCTATCCCAAAACATAGAATTACTGATGCAAAAGTCAAGAAAAAATACTATCATCTCTGGCACTGAAACCAGGGATGAAATTCCTGTCAGCAATCTACAGTGTGGCCCAGATCAAGGTTTCCTCCAAGCTACTATGTAACTATTGTATATAAATTATTACATATAAAAACTACAGTCAGTTTGCAAAGCTCAGGGCCCTTTGACATGCAGACCTAATCCATACTGGCCCTAAACAGATCAGCCCTGTGGTGTGTGTCCCCAGCTGAGATTCTGTAACCAAAGACAGTTCCATGAAGGGTGCAAGTAGAGGAGTCTGAGAGCTCCTACAGAGGCCTGGCAGCTGCAGGTGACTGGTGGCAGTGCATGGTCACTCTGTGCACAGGCCTACCACCTTTGCTAGTCACTTCCCAGTTTCCATCTCCTGGCCTGGGATGCAAAGGCAGCACTCTTTGCTGCTCCCACAGGCCTTCTCCTCCGCCTTCACATCACTTCTCACTCTATGCTGTCCGCACCCACATTCTCTCTCATTCATTTCAGGAGTTGTTCCACCTCCACTTGCGTTCCAGTTGCTCCTCCCCGCATCATTCCCAAAAGCTTTGGATCTCTACCTTCCTTTCTCCACCCCATCACTTTCCAATCCAGCTCTCAGACCAGCGCCTTCATCCAGTGTCCTCATTCCTGTCCAAGAGGCTCATTGTTGTTCCACATGGTGTTAGGGGCAGGTTGTTTTCAATCTTTCTCTTCCATGTTACCTCAGTGCCAGCAGTGGGAAGAACAAAAGCCCAAGAGAGACAATCTCCACATTTTAAACTCTGAATATTACAGTAGCCCCTGGAGATAAGAGAAGTAATTGCTTGGAAAGTCCTACACCATCCAGGAATGGAATATGCCCAATACTTAATTCACATAGTGAAACTATCCTAGTTTGAAATGTCATTATAATCTACAAAGCCAAGTGTAACAACATTTGCAAAGAAGCCAAGTTTCAAGTGAAACTGGACCAATTTACCATCTGGGGTGGAAAACTTCATTCTTTCTGCTAAGTTTTGGTCTGCATCATGGGATTCATTGGAAGCCAAAAGAGAAGGTAAACTCATATGATAAGAGACCCTCGTCAGTTGAAATGTAATAAAAATTTTCCTGTTCTTATGCAGATTATCTATAGCTCGATGTCTCTCTTCCTTTTCAGGAAGTTTTTTGCAGGTGAAGACTGTATAGGCAAAATGTATTAATTCTTATGTATGTTATGTGGGACTCAATCATAGGATGCAGTAAATTGGCCACTGAATAACATATGTGCACACAATTTGCATTAATAAAAGCAAAATGTTACAAAGGAACAGAATACCCAATCATTTGGGGATTTTGTCATTCCTTCCTGTGATTCTCTATAACAGCATGTTACAATTATTTGTCAAGACCTCCTAATTTTTCCCAGAGACAAAACCTCTGAGCCTCAGGCAAGTCTTGGCATTGCAGGCAGTCCAGAGATCCAACAAGACTTTTTACGTGGTTACTTCCTTATAATTTCACCTGGATGCCAATGGAGAACCCACTGCTGCTCTGCAGTGAGCTGTGACAAACGAAAACATCAGAGGAGCTGCAGAGCCACCTTCCCTTCCCCATACTGATCCTAAACTGAAATAGCTGTTTCAAGTGAAAGATGGAGAATTATCTCCAGCTGTTTCTGGTGAACAGCTATCACAAAGTAGTGATTTCGTAAGGTCCATTTCCAGTCTCTGTTATGTAGTATTACTAGCATTGTCCGCCTGAGTGCTTAAAAATCTTCTCCAGTGAGGGTTCCCCAAAATCACAATATAAAAGCCCTTCACTGTTCATTCCTTTTATGTGCCTGTTGATTTACAGCACTGCAAGTGTGGTACTTTCTGTTCACATTCCCAAGCTTTTCTCCACATGCAGGGGCTGAGATGAGCCCTGTACCACAGGACTCCAGAAGAACAGAGGCCCAGATGTTGGGACTGTAGCAGAGAACTTGTTGACACAACGAGTCTCATCTCTGCTGTTCCTCAGTTCCTGATACAAGTCAGGCACTTACTTCCACTGACATGATACTCCCTGTCCCTGATGTAATTAATTTTATTGCAAAAAGAGCTCCCTGGCTATCACAAATCTTACATTCATTCAAAAGACCTTCTGCTTTCTCAGGTTCTGCGTGCATCTCTTCTTCCTAATCCCAGGTAAGATACTAATATTTTCATTACCTGGGCTGTGTCCCTTCTGATGGCCATTTTAATGGCAACGCTCTGACCATATATCTCAGTTTGGTACAGTGTACTGTAGTTTTTGGCACTACACTGAAACAAAGTAGAAGGAGGAAAACGAGAGAGGTAGTGGTTTTGTTTTGGGGGGTTTTTCAGTAGCTGTCTTGTCCACTTACCTGGGTTTGTGACCAGTTCTCTAGACAAATAATTTCAAAGTTACACCTTATTCCCTCCCCAGAAGACAGGCTACCCACCTGATTAAAGGCTGGTTGGCACAGGGAGTCTTCCGGATGCCATTTTTGAAAGTGGTACCTAAATCTAGTGGTTAAGGCATCCCCTTGGGCTTGGAGAGGCTCCCTGGCCCAAGACACTTTCAAGTGGATCACATGAGAAACAGCAAATCTACCTTTTCATCCTGTATTTGCAATGCTTCAAAGAACAAACGCGCTCAGATTGAGACTTGAGCTGCACAGAGGAACAAAACCAGCTCAGGTTGAGCTGACTTCAGCCATGCTATTTTACATGTGTTGAAGTGTTACTTTTTAATCAAGAGCTAGGACTTATTCCCACACTAGGAGTGATTTCACGTATCCAAACCATACTCCTTCTGCCTCAGACTCACAACATAAAAAAATGTATCACTGAAACAGAAGAGTGACTAATACGGGGATGTAAGTAATTTGTGTGCAAATAGCATGCAAAGAGCAGGACTGAGACTGTATCTGAAGCCAAGTGTTCCATAAGTCAAGTCATACGGAGTGGGAAGTGATAAAGGGTGTGACCCATGAGAGAAAAGTCTAAACTAATTAGGAGGATCTCCTGCTGAATGATATATGGGAGACTTGACATTTAAAAAAAGGGAATGATCTCTTTCAAGCATCACTACCGTGTGAGGGGTGCTCACAGCCTGTTTGCTCCAAATATGCTTTTTGAAATGCTCATACCAGATCAGTCCCTGCTTTGATCATTTTTACAGAAACACCCTTCTGTTTTATATCAAATTTGGAAATTGACAGCCTTGGCCTTCATTTCCTGGTATGAGTCTCCTGACACTAGACATCATCATGGCAACACCCCTTAATCTAAATGCTCCTGGGACTGTGACTAATGAAACAGAGAAGAGTAATAGATTTTTAGGCCAAATAAATTATTAAGATTACCTACCCTGACCTCCTCTGTGCTGCATGCCACAGAGTCCCAAGTAGAGACTGAGTCCAGCACAAGAAGGTCTGTTTAGAAAGGAAACTGAGAAGTGAGCCTCTGTCAGAGAGCTGCTCCAGTGGCTGGCCACAGAGGCACTGGCAGTGCTCCATTCCCTCCAGCAGCACTCAGTGGGCAGGAGGAGGGAGTGGCTGCAAAGAGCAACAGCAAAGCACAACCGTAGCCGGATGACACACATGTGGGTGCGTACCAGGTTGATTTGGATGTAGTTGTTATCAGACAACAACACCTGCAGTGAAAGGTCAGAGGTTGAACCTGCACAGGACAGATGTTTTCCAAATGGTACATCCCTGTCCTAAGTGCACCTTGGGTACTGCAAGTCTGTGACCCTTGAAAAATACAAAGAGTGTTCAAAGTCCAGAGTTGTTGTACCAGGAATGGAGGTGGACAAGAAAAACCTGTGCTCCTCCTCGCTGAGGGGGGAAAAAAGACCCTTTCTTACTTGCATTAAGCCAAACCACAAGATTATATTTTCATTTGTGAATACAGAAAGATTTTTAGAAGATAAATCTTAAAGAAAGAATACTAGTTACCTATGCCAGGGTGTCTCTCAGGACAAGGGTCGCTCATGTCCCAAAAATATTGCACAGCTTTTCTCATTGCTAGTATTTCTCTAGAAGCACTGGGATACATGCATGAAAAGTGACATGGAAGTATGAAATCTTATTCTCAGATGTGTGGTGTTTGCAGTCATACCTGATCCTTCTGCAGAGTGCAGATGAGCTGAGCCATTCAGCACTGATGAGAGGTTGGACCTTTAGAGGCAGATGAAGATCTACTTCTGACACTGACTCCAGTTGCTGTGCATTGTGTTCAGCAGGATATAGATCAAGGTGCTGTAGGTGAACTAGACTGTGGTCTTTCCCAACGAGACATAATCTGGATTTCAGGAAACCATCACCATCATTTTCCTTATAAAAAAAGTAAATACAAAAGACCGCTTAAAACCCCGGTCATTACCAGAATAGAAGCATAATCTTTAAAATTACAAATATGTACAAAATTGCACACACTTGATTATAGCTTTCTGTGTTTGCCTGGCTACAGATCTGACAACTTTGGGAGACCTTGGGCGCTCAGATTGCTTTTTTTTAATTAGATCACTGAGTTAAATGTGTACATATAAAGTCCTTGGAACCTAAGTTTAGTGACCTATTTTTGAAAGTCTTGTTCTGTTTGCACCCAAGCGAAATTACCATCAGCATAACACAAATGGCTGTTATAGCAGACTAAACACAGAGAAAAATCTGAATTCTCATCATAGGTACTCAGTGTCAATTCGTCCCCAAGCCAAGCAGCCTGTAGAAGATGTCACTCTGAATTCAGAAACGCAGAGGTTTCCCCCATACTGTTATTAATCAGCTGATGCCATAATATGTTGAGTGACTGCTCCAAGTCTCCCCTCCTCAGTATGGCTCCCACCACCTCTCTTTACCTTCAGCTATCACCAGCCTCAGAGCATCCTAAGACAAGGCAGGATTTCCACACACTGTCTTTGAATAAGAGCTTCTCCCCAGTGGTAGAAAGGACCCCAGGGGCTTTTAAGGTCCTGGGCAGCTCATTACACAAGCTTCCCCTCTGCCCTCTCCAATCTTCTCTGCCCTGCCTTTGCCAGCAAGGACCAGCAGCAGACCCAGAGAGCTGCTGAGAAGTCGGCGGAGTCAGCATCCACAGTCTTCCCAACCAGGCGAGGTCCAGGGATTCATCGGCTATTCCCGCTTAATCCTCACTGAAAGGGGAAGAACGATTTTAGTGCATAGTAAAGCATTTGTTTAATTCCTCTTAGGTGCATGGTGCATTTTAATGAATAAAATATTGGATTACCTCATATAAACAAAGTTTAACACGATCATGAATCGAGGCTTGAGAGTGCACTCAGCAAGCTCTGAAATTGCCTTTGGGAAACTGGCAATGTTTGGCATTTCCTGACTGTATATATTTTATGGAGTATATTATTCACAAAAATAAAATGTGCATTAAATAAAGGTAAAACTGTGTCCAAAGCAGTGGGGTCATTAAAGATCCCATGGCACTTTATACTTATTGTGGGTGTTAGCCCTGGTCTTCTGGCCAAAATCAATTTGGCAATTACAGGCTGTTTGCCTAAATTCCCAAGCAGTTTCAGTAAGATGCCATATTCCTCACTTCCTCCAGAGATTATTGAGTAGCAGCATTGTGTGCTGCTCAACAGTTTCTGTGTTCCGTCTTTTAAATGGCTGTAGTGGCCATGTCAGAAATGGGAAAAGCTAGAAAAAGTAAGCGGACACTTGGAAGGTTTTATTTGTCTTAGGAGGACCTCGGTGGGTGTTTTTTTTTATTTTGGTTTGGATTTTTTTTTTAATTGTTATTTATGTAGTTTAAAAGTAAAACCAAAGAGAATTAAGACATCCCCAAAAATAAGGATCCAGTTAATCTGAAGCCACATTGAAAAAATATGGTTACAAAATATCCTTTAGCTCTGACCCAGTTGCAACCTGAATTTAATTTGCTGCCTACGTTGCCCATGGCTGTAATGCCTCTCAGGAGCATGTTATTCACGTGATAGGGTCCAATCCAACACCCATTCCTTTCTGTGTGAGTCAGACTGCTGCTGCTAATAAGGATGGCATAATTGTCTCCTTGTCGTTATGGCTGCTATCGTGTGCCAGAGGTTACATGTTCCCTTCAGGCACATGCTTTTAAAGAAAGAGTTTATTGTGCACTTTGGTGGAATCTGGAGCTGAAGCACAGAAGCCATATGTCAGGGGCTAGCTGGTTTTATATGGAGACTTGCCATAGTTACAGCTGTAGGTAATTATTACAAATAATAATGACTAACATTTATGTAACAGCTTTCTCCGAGCATCTCAAATCACTCAGTAAGCTCTATATATTGATTACAAATCCTGAGCCAAATTCTACTTTCATTCATATACGCACAATGTTGATGGTAATCTCCACAGGGATTAACATATGTAGCTGAGGGCAGAAGTTAGTCCTGTGCATACATGTGTGTACACGTGCAACATATGCACACACACTTAGGTAGGGGTGTAGAGGTTGGTTCACTTGCTGGCTGAAAACTGGAAGCATGATACAATTTGAGCAACATTCAGCAACAGCAAAAGCAAGTTGGGATTAATAAACATTTCCACAGAACAGCTTTCTTTAGAATATTTGGCTTTGTTTTAATCAAAAAATTTCATTTGGACAAATAAAGCAATCTCCAAAGAAATCAGAAAGAAAGAAGTTGGTCTCTCTTCTTGGTTTTTTTTTCCTGAAAAAATAATTATCTTCAGCATATCGAAACAAAATATTTGCATATTACCAGAGCAAAATATATTTCCCTCAATGAAAATGAAATAATGTGACGTCCTAATAATTCCTTTATTTTTTCCCCTTGATGAATAATCTGTGAGAAAATGAAGAACTAACTTTCTCATTGACAACAAAAACAAATCTGGTGGAGTCAAATTTCCCGTGAAAAGAAATTCTGTTTTCCAACCAGATCTCCTCTGCAAAGAGATCAGGACAAAGATAGTGAGCCTGAAGCCTTTGTTCTCTACTGTTTACATAACCCAAGAGAAATGGACAGAGGAGCCTTTGCATCATCTTTTAACTTCCCACCTCCTTTGAGTTTGGTTTAGCAAAAGCTTGCACCTGCAGGTTGTTCTAATACTTGCATGTTAGTAAAAGAGAAGAAAGCCAACTGCTTTTAAATTAAGCTCTTATACAGGAGAATTTTGGACGAGCAGAGCATAATCACCATAATTATGAGTTAATCAAGAAGCCGAAATAAGCAATCCAGCCCCTGAGAAAAGTCCAGCAGTGAAAATTTTGTCTGGCATTGTAAGAGGGCTCCAGTTCCAGGCCAAACCAGGAAGAGGAGAGTCAGGACATGAATATATGACACTGCTTCCCACCACACATTTTTTGAGATTTCCCGTACATACATTGAGCAGGCACAAGTCTGCTTATCCAACAGAAAGAAAAAGAGGGTTGCTCGAGGTGACATGGCAGCAGACAAATGTAACAAATCTCAAGATTCTGGACAGCTTCAGAAACCAAAATCAAAGAACACAAATCAGTGAGATAAAAAGTGCAAAGTATTTACTCTGATGCAAAGATAAGAACACTTGGATTCCACAGCAACAGTCACCTTCTACAATATCTATTAAAATGAACAGCACTGAAGTATTTATTTTAGAAATTAAAAAACACCCTATTGAATTATTCATCTCTTTCTGTGACTTGAGAGGAGACAGTATGGTACAGCACAGCTTGTTGTAATACACAGCAGCATTTTGATCTGCAGATTTAAAGAATTTCAGATTGCTTAGAGATATATGAGGCTCCGTGGTGGTATGTAACATAATTTCTCACACAGTCTAACCACTGGAACAACTCTTGCCTTAGAGGAGGTAAGTGGTAATGTGAAACATGTTGTTTCCTATTGTGAAGTTTTAAAGAAATACATTACATGCAAATAATTAGACTTTTTCCTTCATTAATATCTAGTTAAATATACGCTCCTAACAGGCTGCTCTGGGACAGCTCAGACAGCCTGGCTGATACGTAATAAAAACAAGGGCTCTTGCTGTATCATGTATTGGGGCTTTTCATAAGAATAGTTCCACTGATTTTAGAAAAATTTCTCCTTATTTACTGAGGTACGTCTGATAAGAGGATCAGGCTTAAAGCAATTGTATTGACAGTTTGAAAATCTCCACAGAGAAACATAATAGTTGAGATTTCCATTTAAAAAATATCTGTTTTGATGAAATATAAAAGCATATGCTTTAACAAGATGCTGCACCATTTTCAATTGGCAGAAAAGAAGAGATCACATTTTAGAGAAGTATTGTGAAATATTTTTAATGAAACTTGCACAAAAGTTCACCCTCTGAGAAAACTCAGTCTACCAGACTAATACATCAATAGAAAAGAAAATGAGACATGAAAACAAATTCTGATTAGATGACGATAGGAAATGTTAGCTAGCCTAGAGGAATGGAAAGGCTTGGAATTTAATACAAAATTTAACTCTTCTTTTGACACAGGCAATTGTCAATGCTTCTTTTGTTGCAAACTCTACAGACATAGAGGCTATTTATTGAGGAGTCAGGTATAAAATAAATTATTCTAGGGAAAGCTGCCACATGTTTAGCAGGCCTGAAAAATCAGGTCAGCTATTAAGGACTATAAACATAAGTCTATCTCCATTTTCAATTTTTTTTCCCACCATCCTTAAATTTCTATGCAAAAGTGCATCTTCTTCCTGTAGCCTCTTTGTGGCTGCATTTCTTTTCCGGCAGTTTAAGTCACATAATGCAACATTTTTGCTTCTCCAGCTAATGGCTTCATCTGCACTTGTGGGGAAGAAAATGTTCCAGGAGCTTTATTCTACCTTATCTGCATTTGATCTCAATTAAAAAAAGCAATCTGTCATAAGAAGGCATGAGCTAGGAATAGTGCAGAGGGCTCGGGCCTTGTACTGACCACCTGCAAGGGCAGGTCAGGGGCTGATCTGCTAAAAAAAAATCTGCAGTGGGACATGATGTAGCATTGGGCTAAGCCCCTTTGTTTTTACAGGACTACCAGCACGCACTTGGCAAAGTCCTTCATACTGCAGATGCTCGGTTTCCCACATATGAAATGTGGATAGAAGACCTCTTATTATTAGCCTAGGCCTCTCTTATCAGTTTTGGTATAAAATATTCAGGGGGAATTTATTCCTACTGGATATCTGAGCTGCACCTCACACAATGAAGCCTCCAGTCTGCAGTGGTGCCTCTTGTAATACAAACAAACTATAGTGATAAATATGTCTCTCAAGGAACAAGTTTCCCTGAGTCAATGGAGCTCAGAGCAGCCCCCCTAGGCAAATTCACCCTTTCATGCTTAGCATTTAAAACTCATTTTATGAGCTGGTTATACATTTATAATGTTTAATCTTTGCCTAATACTTTTTATGGGGTCCTTGTGGATGAAGGGTACACTTAGAGGGAAAGTCAGGCTATGTGAAAATTGCTTACAACAAGACCTGGAAGGACTGGTTAACTTAGAATTGGGGAATAATCCTGTAGATCCTTAACACCAGAATTTGAAAATTAGGGAATTATGGCTCTTTACTGCTATTCTGCAACTTTTTCCCAACTTCTGTTTTGGACCATGAATGCTTCCCTATAGCCAAGGTAGATATGCTAATGGCTAGATGGCCCATTCCATTATTATATTGTCTCATAGTAAAACCAACATTACCTTGCCTTCTCAAAGCCTTAACTGACTGCAGAGAGGATATTCAGCCCTTAAAACTCTCACTGACTGTTGATGGAGGCACCCACTCAGTAGCCTGACCTTTAATCCTATTGTACCATTTGCAAGGTAACTGCTTACTCCACTTTGCAGTGGTTGGTTCCCATGGGAAGTATCTCTATAATACTTGCTAGGTATGAAATGATACTCTTTAACTCAAAGGAAATAAATTTGTGCTTTCTGCAGGGGGCAGGGAGGAGTTGGGGGGCTGTCAGTCCCTAATGATGACCTATGGTAGCATCACCTCACTCATCCACACAAAAGTCTTCCCCACTCCTCCCTCATCCCATCCTTTCTGGACCTCTTCTGTTAGCTTGTGATAGCATGAGCTCTCCAAGGAAAAAGCAGAGCTCAGGTCCTAGTAAAAAATAGGAAATCCCTGATGATTTCAAGAGACTTTGGGTCATGGTCTCTACACTCCTCTTGCCTCTTGTGTGCTGATCTCTGAAGATAGAAACATGTTTTCCCACACGCTGGATGGCATGCAGTACATGCACCCATGGACATCCTCTATCCACATTCACAGAAAAACAGTCACTTGCTGCTTTCTACACACAAGCTTTGTCTTGCAACATCGCCTCTTCACAGAGCTTTGTAAACACCAGCAAACCCACATGGCAGAGAGGCTCTGCCAAATCACTGAAGACTCAGGGCTAAGAGAATGGAGCTCTGTGAAATGTGCCTTCTCAGAGTGCTCCAAAACATCCACAAATCCACCATCACAACCCTGGGAAAACCCTGGCATTGCCCATGGCTAACACTGAGCTGGCACTCCCAGCCAGTTCTCTTACACATAGGGAGAACCAAGACATTAGGCCATGTAAGCCCTGATCTGTCACTGGGGCTTACTGCTCACACTGCTAGTTCTGGTGATTGTATGAACACCGCAAGATGCTCTACTTTGTTCTACCCAGGTGCTGCCCAATGACATAAAAAGTTGCATTTTCATAAGAATTACCTGAAACAGGTTCTCTTTTATGGAAAACAACTCATTATTTCAAACTGTTCCTTTACAGAGCAGGTGCCTCTGCCTCTTCAGGTACCAAGATCAGCTAATGTTTTGACTGCAAATAGTTATCTGCCTTGCTTTTAACTCATTTACACTGACTGTTCCCTGTAGCCATTTGCAGTGGTGTGAAATCATCCATGTCAACTGGAAATGTTAATTTTTACTCTTATCGGTCTCAGTCACCACTGCAGGCTCTTACCTCACACCAAAATGACACCAGTAATGGACAAAACAATGATGTACTAGTTTTGATCTAGCACACTGGCAGAGCAGGAAGCCCTTCAATGCTCATTCAAAATGTCAACCTGAGCAAAAATAAAAAAGGAATTATTTGGATGATGATTCAGATCAAAGGCCCAAGAAAACACAGATATTATTTACACTGCAAAATAGCTTCTTGGCTTGCATAGTACTTATAAGCAATTTTCCTTGTACTATAGTAGCAGGGTTGCAATGGATAGTAATTATTCCAGTCTTTAATAGAGACTTCAGCCCCCCTCCTTTTTCTCCTCCCTCAGAATAAAAAAAGTTATAGGTAGTAATTTTCCTTCATTGGCCAACACATGGCTGTGTGTGAAGAATACTCTGTGGATATCCAGCACGATGTAGGCTTTGATGGATGGAAATAAAAGATCATTCTCTGCAAGCTGGAGCTGAAATGTTAGCCTTTGAGAGCAAAGGTTATTTTATCAGGAAATAAATCAGAGCCCTCTTTCATTACTGTTTTTTTCCGTGCTCATCTCAGTGATGACTAGGGTGTGTGTTCAGACCACAGGAATCTGAAGAACCACCCAGTCGCTTCATCAGTCCTAGAAGACGACAGGGCCCAGAGTCAGAGCAGCACCATCCTGAATCCTTATTTTTTTCTCCTTTTTTTCTTATTTCTTTTTTTTGCATTTGATCTTATTTCTGTTTGTTTGTTTGGATGTTCTCATTTATAGGCTGGTGGTTACAGTTCATTCCATGGACTCTGAGCCAAGAGACGCTGGGGTTTTCTCCCAGCAGCCTGTCCCCTGTGCTGCCATGTCACGAGATGCCACCCCACAGGTCTTCCTGACCCATCCCCAGGGAGCTGCCTTCCGCCAGGTTGTGGGGACCATCTGAGATCCTTCTGCAGATCAACATCCATGGCTTTCCAGTGCTTTTCTTCAAAGGAGAAGCTTCACCCTGCTGTCTGACAGAACATCTCCCCTCTGCTCCCGTCTCACTGCCAGCTCCTTGTGTGTGGCACCAGGACAGTGTGCCAGCCGCAGAGGCAGCTGCCCCTCCAGAGCTGGTGCCTGGCAACATGGCTATGGAGCCTCCAGACCTCCACAGAGCGAGAGGACATGTTATTAAATCTTTCCTAAGGCAGTATGCAGAAAGGAATTGCACTCTGCCTGCGTGTCTAAGGCCAGGGGGAAGGAGGGGCCCGACAGGAGTGGGGAGTTGGAGAGGAAGGAGGGAAGGGTTTGGGGAGGCAAACAGTGGATGGCAAAGGAGGGAGGCACTGGGGCAAGCCAGCACATACGTAAGCATCCCCCAGGGCACGTGGCACAGGCTACCAGCAGGGCAGAACAACAAGCGGGGTGGCTGTGGACTAGCAGGGTTTGGATACATGAGTGAGGAGGGTGAACACTCCTTGCCATGGAGTCTGCCCCATGCAGTACCCACAGCCCCAGGCCTGCAGCACTTCCCTACCTCAGTCCTGAAATAAACTGGGACACCACACCTTCAAGAAAAGATACAGCTATTTATAAGCATTCCAAC
This sequence comes from Neopelma chrysocephalum, assembly GCF_003984885.1. Lineage (NCBI taxonomy): Eukaryota > Metazoa > Chordata > Aves > Passeriformes > Pipridae > Neopelma > Neopelma chrysocephalum. The sequence continues at coordinate 3,162,503 of NW_020897725.1, forward strand.
TATGCCTTTGATGCTATTTCAAAACCCTAAGATATAATTTAGGGTTTGTTTTTTTGTTTTTTTGGTTGTTTTTGTTTTTGTTTTTTTTTTTAAAGAGAGTATCAGAGAAGAGAGGGGAAAAAAGAAGTTTAAAACCAGAAATAAAGTCCTCCCATCACATCTCACCTCTGACCTCCAGGCCTGCAGGTCCCACTCAGCCCCTGCCTTCCTGGCAATCAGACTTTTTAATTCACTGATTTATCACTGAAATTTTATACCATTAAGTGTGTATTTTTTCCAAATATGAATTTTACATTTATCAGCTGCTAAATATACGTGTCCCATACCTCTTCAGGAAACATAATAGGTATCACCATTTTACAGATGACAAAACTAAGACATCAACACGCTAGATGACATATCAAATTTGCCAAAGCAAGCCTGTGTCAGAGATAAGGAGAGAGCAGCACTGCTTCATTTTCTGTTCTGATGCTAAAGTCAAGTTTTTCTTTTTAATCTATTTTATTTCAACCTGACAACAGTTTTAAGTCTGACTGGAGAAATAAGATCTTCACTGAATGTCTCTCAGTAATCGCACTGTGACTCCTACATATATTTTACACCAAAATCCTTCCAGGGATGAAGTTTTTTGCCTGTTCTTGGCAAGAGTGTAGATTATACAATGTCTTAATTATTGGACATACCCCATCTTTTTGGACGTCTCCTTGTTATATCACACAGGTCATGAAGAGGTTGCAAGACCCAAGCTTTAGAAGTGCCACTGATCAAGATCCATGCAAGGATATTAGCTTAGCCACCACAGAGGGTTCCTTTGGATAAAGTAAGCAAAACTTATGTTGGCATAAATGGGTCATCTCATCAGAATCTCTTTCACTCACCCATATTTTGCACAGCTTGTAGTCAGACATCGTCATAAAAAGTCTCCTGGTTTTGCAAGGTGAGCAATCAACCTGTAAGGGACAGCTTTTTCCTGGCCTCTTCCAATGAGGTGAGAGGAGAGTCTGAAACCCTGAATATGCACATCGGACTTGATACATTTTAAAAGGTGGCATTTTAACCATGGCTGTGACCTTTTCTGGTCCTGGCCTTGTGCCCACTACATCAATTACGTGCTATGAGAACAGCAGCTGGGTTTATCACAGCATACATTTTCCTCTACCTAATTACAGTCCTGAAGTCTAAATTATCTGCACAGCTTTGTTTGAAGTCTACAATGCATGCTTTGAACATTCCTTAAACTTCCTGCTGGTCTTGCAAAATCTTCCTCTGATTGCTCTGGAAGGTTTCTCGAGCACTCACCACACCAACAGGAACCAACAAAGGCAGTGTCTTCAGGCTAGTGGAAGAGGCAGAGTCTAATGTGCCAAAGTTCAGCAGTTGCATCTATGACATAAGTACATTACATTTATGTCCTTTCACTCCAGAAGTGTAGTCTCAGTTCTTCTTCTTTAAGGCTTCTTTATGCTGCTCAGTTGATACAAAAAGAAATGCTTTAAAGCATCAGAGCCCTTCTGCTAGGAAGCATCAAACAGCTTGCCAGCTGGCTTGGGAGTGGTGTAATGACTCTGGACTTCTCAAGGCAGTGACCCTGGAGGGAAGGGAGGAGAGACTTGGGAAGGCCAGGGGAAGGACAGGAATGGGGAAAGGCATGTATGAAGAAGGCAGCATGCAGAGTATTAGGGTGCCTGGATGCTCTGACACAGCTCAAAAGATGTTGTTCCAGGGCATCCATCAGAGCCCAAGAGGTGCCCTGAAACACTGGGAAATGCAGCCATGGCTTCCAGACTTCACAGAGGGTATTTTATCCATACTGTGCTCTTGCATGGGACTCTTACATACCTGCTGAGTTTAACATTTATGATAGCCTGAGTGCATAACAGAAGACATTATACTTTACTGTGTGACAGGGGGAAGTTACTAAAATACACTGTGAACAGACTTTTCTTAAACACCATTTTCAAAATGCCTTAAGGAGTATTCACCTCATTTTAAATACATACTGTATTTTAAACCTGCTTAAATATATCTTTAACTGAAGACTGGACAAGTTCCAACAAAGTCATCCATGTAGTTAAGGCAAATGATACTCAATTTATGACCATATGTTATTTTATTAAATAAAAAACAACAAAAATTGTCATTGCCAAAGAAAAAAAGAAAATATCTTCCCAGAAGAAAACATGTATTTACTTAATATTATGGCTGCAATACAAGTTAAGAGAAGCCAAGAGATTCAAAATCAAGGTTATCCTTTATGTTTTTACCCAGCAGCTATATGAGGTAAGAGTCAAGTGCCAGCCATAACTTGCATTTCTTGTCCAGCGCTGGTTAATGTACCAATTTGTACGTTATGGAAACAGGCTTCATCTGTTCTGTCAAACCCTTTCCCGCTTTTGCAGTGCCTACAAGAAACACCCAGCAGTATCCTCTTCTTGACTCTTTTATCTTCCATCATTTTTCTGAAGCCAAAGCTACTGCAGCCCAGCCATCCTTGGGAGGGTACCACTGGCAGAGTTGCAGGGGCTTAGCCCTCTCAAGCGCTTCGGTGGTGGGGCTGTATCCAACAGTCTGGCCCCAAACCCAAGGACTGACTTTCCTAGGAGAGGCAAAACCCCAGAAGACAGAGGAATGGAGGGGTGGGAGGGGGGCCGATGGTTGGCTGAGTCAAGGGGTCGGTATGTCCTGGCGCAAGGCGTGCTTTGGGCTGCTGAGCTCTGCAACAGCCTGCACCCACATACGGCGGGCAGGGGAACATGCTGCATAACCTTGCAGTTTTGGGCAGTTCCAGGCACCGGCTGCCTCCTCCCATCATCTCTGGAATCATATTCCTGGACTCAGTTACCCTCTCAGTGTACATTCCAGGCCCTACAGGCACGAACTTCAAGCTGATCCCTGCCCTAAAGCAATGGGCTTCCCTAGCCACTTTAATCGGGATCCAGCAGGATTGAGATCAATCTACAGCAATGTACAGCCATACTGGCACCAAAAAAATTGTATTTTTCCTGTTAGCTCTGGTTTCTCTCTCCTCCACCATAATTCAGGAGCACCCAGGCTAAGCTCAGGATTCCACAGGTCCCACCCAACCTTGTGGTAAGGTGATCAGAACCAAGAAGAGCTGAGCATTTGCCACAGCAGCAATAGCTGGTGAGCCTTAGTCCACTAATATTTACCATATATATTGCATTAAACTAAACACCTGAGCCACAGACCAAGACACTATTGTGTTTGGTTCTGTGCAGCCTCAGAACTGAAGGATGGGATGATCCCCACTCTGACAAGCATATTGGGAGGAGAACCTGACATTGCTGTTGTAAATGAGCTCTGTTCATTTCTCTGAATCAGCATCACAACTTACCAGTAAATATTATTTCCCGATATATTTTCCAGAGTTCTCTTATCCACAGTATTTGTTCTCACAGCAGCACAAGGGGAGGCGAAAAGGATATGTGCAGAGGGTGTGTGGGAGAGAAGAGGAGTCCCCCATTGAGAGTTTGTAGGATGAATGGCTTGCACTTGAATTCAGTGCATGCTGGCTGACAGACTAGAGGATTAAAGGGTTGCATACCAAGTGGAATTAAGAAGTGCTAGTTTTCCTAGCTCCTATAATTTGTAAAGAACGGAAAGAAAAAAAAAATCTCATGGAATTAATCTATTTCTTATGCTCATTCCAGCTGTGTCTAATTTACCCTCTGCTATTTCTCCCCTCTGATCGAGGAATGCTGTATCCTTACATTCATATTTCCCCTCAAAATCCCCACATTGAGCAGAGTTTTTCTTAATTGCTTTAATATGCTGCATTCTGGGATGGGAGAAGCTGATCCAGAGTGACAACTGCTCCTTCTCTTCCAGCATCAGTGCGGCCCTGCTCCCTAACCTCACCCACCAGCATGGGGGTCCGTCATCTGCCCAGCAGCCCCTGCTCACTGCCCACTCCCCGTCAGGACTGTGGTGCAAGCAGGCTCTGGCTGCAGCCCACACTGGTCCATTTGATCCAGCTCTGCACGTGCAAAGAAGAAACAACATTATGTGCTTGACACAGTGGAACCCTGCAGCAAAGTCAGAATATTCCCTTCTGCCTGGCTCACTTTCATTCATGGATTAAAAGGCAAGTGAGATGCCTTCAGGCGGTCAGATGGAACCAGGCATCCTGGCAAGCCTGCCCACCTATGATTTAGGAACCAATGTGCCATATGGACCAAGCCTGGAAGAGGAGGGGTGGGGCAACACCAAGCCAACAAGGCAAGGGGATTGCAAAAGGGAGAAACCAGGAAAGTGGAGGGGAGATTCAGAGGACCTAGTGGTTTTGTGCATGTGTGTTTGCCCTGACTTGGCTTGCAGCAGGTTTTTGTCTGGAGCCCCTCAGGTAACTTGGGCTTTGCACTCAGCGTGCTCTTGCGTATCAGAAGGGCTGCTAGACAGAACATCCGTGCTGCAGACAACCTGAACACTTGCCACTAGCTCTAATGTGACAGGAAGACATCTCTGCAGGCAGAACAAGAGCCTCCCACCACCCAGTAGCATTGGCTGGACCATCAACACTTGTGTCTTAGCCCAGACCCAGAGCAAGGACACATCCTCCACTGCCTCACCTGCCAGGGGCCTACTGCCTACTTATGGGTGAGGTGCTGCAAGACCATGGGAGCACTAGTTACCAAACCACAGCCCTGGGAACCAAGAGTTGCCATGAGTTGTCACCTGTGATATCATTTTTCTTGTGGGCCAAACATTTGTCTGTGTAACAGGATCCCATACCTCAGCCAAAGTGTTATTCCATTCAGCAGGACAGAAGTGTCCATGCGGGGGGTACAGACCTCTCTTGAGGATGAACCACAGAGGGTTAATGTATCTAGACTTCTCCATAATGACCGGACTGAACATAACACAGCTCTTTGCCAAAGTAATCACCCCCATGCTCTCATGCTCTGTGCAAGTCATTTGGTCTAACTTATGTGGCAGAACTGCTCAGCAAAATGGGAATTATATAACAATTTATGGGGGATAGGATGCATATTCTGTCCCATGACTTCCTCCTCATGGAAATTTCTCTGTAGGCATTTCTCCCCAGCCCTGTCACCCCTGCTGACCACACCCTTACCATTATTCAGCCATACTGTGATGCCACTTACTAGGAGTCTGCAGAGATGGACCCCTCTCTGAAGCCTTTAGGATTCATTGCTCCCCTCTTTGAAAGCCACTCCAGAGAAGCTTGGGACAGATTGTGTGGCAAGCACTTAATTTTTTTTCCCCTTAGGTTCCTGTTCTGGCCTTTCCAGAGACAGCTGAACAACCATAAATAGGCCAAACCCTTGGAAGGAAGGAAAAATAAAGGAGTAAGGCAGGCAAGAAGATGATGTGAAGTTACGCAGCAAGACCGAGAAGCTGACAAAGAGGTAAATTATCTGGCCTTTTGCAGGGATGGCTAATGGTGGTATGTACACAGCACTTTTGGCTTTGAAATGGCCAACAAGCAGGAGACCCGCCGTCTGCAACAAGCTGGGCTGAGTCTCCTGGATGCCAGGGAACACCGGCACCACCTTGCCCACTAACAGGCCAACCTGGGGTTTCCTTCTCTTGTGGTCACAGGTATGCTTCACCACCGTCTGTCTGGCTGCTGCTATTTATTCCATGATATTCTAAAAATGTGCTCGACCTAGATGCCCAGGCTGTTGCCAACCTTCTTCTTTAATAAAAGTAACAACAGCAAGGTTTTGAAAATCATGAGGCATTTAGAAATATACAGACTGCTTTATGGGTGAAATAATCTAATAGACAAGCTGTTGTTAATTTACAGCCTCAATTTTCAGACACACTTCTTGAGTCAAAAGTACTTCCTGCTGCATAATTCCTACAGGGACACAGGTGGCCCAAATTGCAGTATACATCTACTGTACATTAAAATGTACTTCGGACTTAGCTTAAACATTTTTGAAATCTCAAGTTTATGTCTAGACTATTTTAATCAGCTAAATGTCATAATAAGCCATATGTTGGGCTTGATAGGTTACATATACCAGCCCCACTCATAAAGTATCAAAAGGTGTTTTTAAAAAGGAGTCTGTGTTTGTTTTACCAGGAAAATGGTGCTTTTAGTCAGTCGTATCAAACCTACTGGCAAAGTGCACAGGCTCTGACGTAACTACTGGGAAAGAGGGAGGCCGGGGTGGCCACGGTGTGGGGGAACAGAGATGGCTCAGTCCACCCCACCAGCCCACGCCAGCTCTGCTGGCAGGGAGCCGTTCCCCTCCCGCCGCCCGCTCGGGGCAGACGGCTTCGCCCCTGCTGTGAACGGCTGCTGGCACAGTCACAGTGCACCCCGCAACCTGTTTCTCATTGAGGAGCATTACTGGGCTGAAGCAGATGGATATTTTCTGCCAGACCCCTCCATGCAATAGCAGAGGGCACTGGGCAGATCCTGAGCACCCCTTTGCATCAGGTCTTACCTGTCTAGGAGAGGGCTTGCTAGAGGAGAGCAGTGCCAGCAGGTTCTCTGGGTTACACCAGAGAAAGAGTGCTTTCACCGATAAAGCTCTGCCGTTACAAAATTAAATCAATTAAGCATAACAGCACAAAATCAACCATTCTTTCTCCAGAGATTTCACTAGTATAAACCAGCAAAAATCAAAGTCTCTTTCCTGAGCATTGTTAAGCCAAAACGCCAAGCTTGGGAAATGACCCATGACCCAGGGGTGCCTCGTGCCAGGAGGACGGTTCCCCACCACGTAGGCTGAAAGGGATCCTCTGTTTGCTCTGAGCCACAGAGGGCCTATGGCACACAGACACGTAGCTTGGACTGCCTCCAGCCGCAGAGGATATACATACACACAAATTCATCACACTGTCGTATGAGATTATTTCCTTATGCAAAGCTGGTTCCCTTCTGGATGCAGAAATTCCCCTTCCGCCTCCAGCCACTGCCACAGCAAGGTCTTGCAACCCCAACTCAGGCACCCTGACCACCAGAAAGACTTGGTGGCTATGAGCCATGCCACATCCAGTGTCCCCACAGGGCAGCATGTCCACCCCCCTCATCCTATTCTCCTGACAGCCCTGGCTCAGACAACTTTTACGGAAAAACCACACATCGCCCTTGTGCATGTCCCAGTGGAGGAAATCCCAGGAGTTCTGTCTGGGCACTTGCCTCTGGAGGCTTCTCAAGGACTGAAGACACATACAGGAGAGCTTAAAAAGTATTTTAATTAGAGTTTTTCCATAGGAAAAACAGTCCATTCAGTGCACAGGGATCCCCAGGGGCAACAACTGAATTGTGACTAAAAGTAGAGTAAGCCTCTGGTTACCCCATCAAAACTCCATGGGATGAGCAATTTGAGATAATAGCTACAGTAACACACAAACTGTACTTCAACACCCTCATACCCTCCCAATACTTTGGCTCCTGGGTAATTTAGTCACTCACTTTCCATATTCACTTATTCTTCCTCCTTTTAACAAGCCTCCAGGGCAGAGGACAAGAGAGAAGTTGTCATGCTCTCATTTGACAAAGAAAGTGTACTGGCTCTGCAGAGTGGGAAACACAGGCCAGTGGAGTGAGACCACAAAGAAGTATAGCCTGCCCATGGTACCAGGTAAGAATACTGGCTTTTTAAAAAATATATTTTACTGTCAGTGTCTCCACCACAAAACATAAATCCTTACATGATCCCTTTTTTTCTGGATCCCCTTGTTTGCCAGCAGTAAACATCTGAGAGCTGTTTTTATTCCCACAACAGTTTATTGCAGTGCAAATACCATAATTTTCAGTCTCTACAAACAGGGAGAGATCCTCATCCACCCAGTTTGTTACTATACTTGCTGGGCAGAAGGATGTAGTAAAAGTCATTATTCCTCTTGATGTCCAAACTGGAATCCCAGTTTTTAACTCTTTCCCTGCCTATGCAGGCTTAGGGTTATTCCTTCTAGTGCCAGCTAGTCAATTTGAACTCTGATGTGAAATTCCACCCCACCTTTTCCCTCCCATGTTGACCACCTGCAGAGGAAGAAATAGCACACAGTTACTAAGCCAGAGTAGTAAGTCATCAGCCCTTGGAAATTGGTACGACTTCATTAAAGGTACCATGCTGAAGATATGTAGCATCAGGGCTTGTGGCCTTAGTTCCAGAATAAGAATTAGTCCATGGCCATGAACCACAGTTGGTCATTTCCCTTTCTTATCTCTCAGGTTTGGTTGCATAAATCCAAGACTCTGTGTCGCTGCTGTGTAGGTCAGCCCAGCATCTTCCAGTATGTCTGTCTATGTCTAGACATGAGGAGTGAGGTTCCTTGCTTCAACAAGCATCCCTGGCATGTAGCACTGCAGGAAGGGGCAAGCCCAGCTGGATTTAGGTGGCCTCTCAGGCGGTTATGGATGGGTATGGATGGATCAGTCCCTTTAACAGAGAGCAACAAGCAAATGTTGTAATTCTGCAACTCTAGATGACTGATTCCTAATCTGGGTGAATAGGAATCAAGAAAAGAAAGTATGAAGCAACTATAGAGAAAATGGAAAGATTAGATAGTATCAACCGAGTCATTTTTCTCAGATACGTGGTTCAGCTGGACTGGGGATATCTAGTTTTTTGTAGAAGCAAATGGTGATATCAGGACAAGAATAAGGAATGGGATATGTATTCATCAATAAATAGAGGGTAAATTCTGTTGTTAAATCAGCACATATACTGAGTTGTGCCATCACACTCACTAAGATTATGCATGAGTTTTCAGTCCCTGCTACCTGACAATGCTCTTTCTTGCTTTAACAATTCAGTGCCAGTGAAGCGATGATTGGTCTAGGTAGGATTAAATCCACTTAATTAAGGCTCCTCTACTGTTTAATGCAATGGTTCTCCTAATTCTTTATACATTCGTCATGGAAATGAAGTGCCTTCAGAGACCTCCAGAATGTCAGTCCTGGCTGTATCCATACGAGGGGCCTAGGAAGACCTTCCAGGTCTAGGTCCAGACATGTAACTAGCCACAGCTTTTTCTTTCTGTGGGAAGGAAATCCAGGTGTGTAGGTGAGAAGGGGTCTAGCAGTGTCCCCTCTCATCTGGTTGAAGGGAAAACTGGGGCTGTGAGGCACCTGCTTTTCCTATCTAAATTCAGCTCTATGGGGAAATCAGACACTTATTTAAGGAGACGTAGATCCCATTAGCAAATACATCCATCTTTCCTGTCAATTTGATGAACCACTTTGTTCCCAGATGAAGGAAGTTGAACACAGCTGTTACCTTGAAGGTCGAACTCTAAGTTCAGTCTTGCACCTGAACAGGCAAAGGACACTTCTTGATGTAGTCCTACAATTATACTGAGACATCTTCATCTAAACATTTTAATGCACTTTCTTGACATAAAACATTTTCATAAGCACGTAAATTTCTTTTATCACTGAAATGCTCTACATGGGTTGTTTGGGTTGCTTTTTTAAAATCAAATCCTTGCCATTTTTAATCTCTTTCTCATTAAAAGTTGGTTGTTTTTTTTTCCTAACGGTAGATTTGCTTTCATTTTCTTGAGAGTCTGTTGAGATTTCATTTTTTTAAACTTCCAATGGAGATGATATTTTTAACAAGCAGTAATTATAAAACACAATACCTGATAGTTTCCCAGACAGATGGATCACAAGAGAGTGTAACTGGAAGCGGGTAGGAAATTACACCCCTACCATTCACAGATGCCTCTGTTCCTCAGACAGAGACACTTCTTCTGATCCTTGAGAGCTCTTTAATCTAACAAGCACACAGAGAAGAAAATATCCTCTTATTTCTGCATTGAATGTTGTTGACTACAGCTCTGTCAATCAGCACAACACATTTGAATTAGGTTTTAGACAGTGGATTGTGACAAATCACTGTCTGTTAGACCAAAGTTGCTATTGGAACAAGTTGCTAAATGGTATGATGCATTTTCCATTATTTATCCAGTCCTGACTCAAAGTATCTATCTTTCTAAAATATGTGCTGTGGTTTCACCGTAAATTGTTATGTTGGGAGCAGTTTTCATGGTACAAAATCTAGGGCTTGTGGAATACTAGTCAAAACAGGAGTAAATTTGAAAGCAACTTGGGACCACAAACAGCAACCATTTTTTGACGAGTTTTATGATCTTAAGTATCAAGGAAGGACACAAGGCTGCTAAGTCACTCAGGCATTTCTGAACATGCCTAAGTCTTGGGTAATCTCTAGTGTTTCTGGACAATTTCTTGTTCCAGAAATAACCTATTCAGTTCTATGATGGAGCTCAGCCACACACACAGAGAAGAGCACAGAGGCATTGGGGATGCCCCAGTCAGAGACATGAAACCCTGTCCCATCTCCCCTGGGGCCATCCCAGAAAAGCATCAGCCCCGGTATTGAGCAAGACCGAGGATCATGAGTCCACCAGGGCAGCTCTCAGGGGTACTGCACAGATTGGATCTCCCTGCCCTGGGGGACTGAGCTTGTTATGGGGATGCAGGGCAAGAGCATGCTGGAAATGTGCAAGATTCTTTAAGATGTTTAGGAAATGAATCAAAGGCTGTGAAAGGGAGGGACTGATGTGGTTTGGGGAGGAACAGATGCAGGAAAATAGAGGGAAAAGGGCATAAAAGGAGCCAGCTACACATAAAAATGTGTCTGGTCAGTATGTTTGTCTGGCCATGCAGCAGTCTGTCCTACCTTCTTAAAGAACTCCATTTCTAACTCTTTTATGGATGCAGGGCTCTTTCTTCTGTGTACACATGTGAACAAAGGGGACTGAGTGCAGTAGCTGGAGAGGGGATGTGGCCTTGGTACCTCACCTGTGCAGATGCCAGCAACTGAGGAGACTGGGACCCAGACTGAGCCCAGTTGCTGGAGGGGTCCACCTTGTATATATGTACATCTATTTTGTCCTAATAATGGACCTCAATCCTGCTGAGCCAGACAAAAGGATGGGATTTGTTCATTTGTGCTGGGTTTGTGTATTTCTCTCTGCTTTACCACCGCTCAGATTATGTGACTAACACGTCTGTTCTAGAACAAGCAGCAGTCACAAGTATTGAGGCCATGTTGCTGAGAACACAGCTGCGCTGGGCAGGACATGTCTCAAGGATGAAGGACCACCGCCTCCCTAAGATCCTGCTTTATGGTGAACTTGCCACTGGCTGCTGCAAGAGAGGAGCCCCGAAGAGAAGATACAAGGACTCCCTGAAACAACATCAGCCTTGGCCATATTGATCTTCATCACTGGTCTACTCTGGCCTCCAATCAGGAGGTCTGGAGACACACTATCTATAATGCTGTTGCTTCTTTTGAGAATGCACGCAGGATCACTCTAGAGGAGAAAAAACAACACAGAAAGAATCGTGTCTTGCCGATACCATCTAAGGAGTCTTTCTGCTGTGTCTTCTGCAACCGGACTTGTCTATCTTGTATTGGCCTCTTTAGCCACCAGCGCACTTGCAGCAAATGTGGGTAGAGCCCTCCCCAAATCTTCATTCATGAAGCCTAGTCATGATGATGATGACTTGCTGTTACTTTCAGGCTGTGCACATAGGTATGTGTGTGCACCCATGTGTGCCTACTGAGAACACGTGCTCAGTGTCTCTGCTGGCTGGTCCAGAGGCTGTGGAGTTGCAGCAGCCTCCCCTCTATGGGGCTACTGCTTTTGGCAACTCCAAACATAAGTCTTGTGGATAGTTTCAGGCAAAGTTTGAAATTAAGCATCCATATGTCAAATGTCAAACTGAAATAAAACATGAACTGCGATGGCCATTAATAGAAGAACCACAGGGAAAGTAAATAACAATACCAGATCCTCTTAAAAAAGCCACTGTATCTCCATTGCCAGCTCTGTCTTGAGCTCTTCTAGCTGTGAAAGAGATAAACATGGTACGGAAAATGATGGAGGGAAAGCCACAAAGCAGGGAATGGGACATCCTGGGAGGTCTGCAGGCTGTCAGGGCAGAGGACAATTAGATCGACGTAAGGCACATTTGTAAAATTGTCCTGACCAAGCAGATCAGCCTTACAAGGATCTGACGCCCTCCCAAGCTGCTGAACTCACTGACCCAGAACAGAGGCAATCAGGGAGGCACGAGGCATGGACAGCAAGCAAAAACCATGCACATGAAAACACAACCAAGCCCAGAGCAGATCAGATGGCGACTCTCCTGGCCTGTCCCTACACCAACACCAAACATATCTAAGAAGAAGCAGTTATAAAAATATCATTCACAAATTTGGAAGACAAGGGGGAGGAGGAGGGACAGAGGGAGTTATTGACAATGTCAGTACAACAGACAGATGTGCCCACCACTGCCAGCCCCCTTCAGAAACTGGACCAGATAGTCTTTATTTGTTGGGTTGGTTAGTTGGTTAGCTTGTTTGTTTGTCTTGATAATAATACCCTGTGGGTTTCTTCTCATTCACCTTTTGGATTTTGAGTCTTTAAATTTTTCTCTCAAGTTTTTCTTCAACAAACTTAAAGCATTACTTAGAAAATTACCTTCTTCTAACACAAAATAAAACCCGAGATACTTCTACACTCGCAGGAAATTATATTTAAAGAAAGTAATCAGCATCAAGAGCCACGCAAGAAAATTGTTGCACCATCATTTTTCCAATTGACTACAGGAGAGTACACGTTCCTACAGAACAGGTAAGGAGGTTTCCCCTCCCATCTGTTCCTTTGACCAAATAATCCTAATTGCTCAGCTGTGAGGGAGGATTAGTTTTTCTTAGCTACAGGACAGGCAGGGTATGAGGAGAGCACAGAGGTCCAATGCTGGCTCCACCAACTCTGCTGCAAGTCATGTACTTGGCAGGGCAGAAAAGTTTGCTCTTTGAGTAGATGTTGCTATAACCAGGAATGGGCTGCAAAGTGCCCCAGGCAAAACAGCAGGATCCCTCTATTTTAAGGAATGTGTGTGTACGCTGAGTATATAAACCAGATCTGACACCCAAAGTGGCAGACAAAATTAAAAGAAAATGAAAAGAATGCTATTTATGAATGAAAAAAAATCTCTTTAAGATTAAGAACAAGCAAAAGAGAGACGGCAAACTATATAATCCTGTTACCTTGTCTCTTCCAGTGTTTTGAAACTGCAACAGAAATGGCCATGACATCAATGTTTAAAATGCAGCACATGCCCCAAATGTTTTTACAGTGGCTGTTCACAAGCAGGGTTAAGCTCTACTGCAGCATAGCCAGATTTATCACTCAGCCAGTTACCCACAGAATGAGATGTATGTACTGGAGAGATCAAGTACTGCAGCCTGTCAGCCACTCCTAACAGAGCTGGCCTGACCAAACAGATCAAAAGCCCTGCTGCTAAGCAGTAACCTGCTCGCTAGTTACCCTTTTCACATGCAATTATTAATTCACCTTTTCTTTATCATTATCATATCATTACCAACCTTTCCTAGGTGGGTACCTTCCCCTCTGTTGTCCTGGGAGCTGCCCCACGTGTAGTTGGATGCAGGGAGTGGGAACCTGTCACTGATGCAGGACCACCAGCTCTCAGCCTGAAGCCATGAGCTGTGCTGTAAATATTGGTACACAATGCCTTTTTGAGGCAAGAGCAGCTTTTCTTTAGCATTTGCCCAAGGCCTCAGTCATAGGAATTAAGAGAGGTTAATGAAGTGATGTCAATCAGTCACTTCCTGTGCTTTGCCCCAGCCATGCGTTCTCCTGTCAGACACCCAGTTCATCTGCCAACTCCTCCTCAGGGCAAATTGGGATTCTCAGTTTAAGCTGGTGACCACCAACTAACTACTGACCCAAGTGTCCACGGACTGTCATTGATCTGACACAACAGAAACAAACACACCTAGAAGGACCCCACTAATGGGGTACAGGGCAGCAGCAGCAGCACTCAGCTGTCTGCAGGGCAAAGTCATGCTGACCAGCGTCCTGACAGTTTCATTCATTCCCAGGAAGCAGCTCACATTCCCTGTAAAGCAGAAAGCTCAGCAAACCAAGACCACACTGAGTTGGTCTTGAAGGCCTGTGAAACTTTATGTTCGGATGGGCTAAAAAGAGAGCATCCAATCTCCAATTTCCTGTCTGCAGCCACTTTGAAGCTGGCCCATACTATTTAAGTGTATTTTTTTAATGTTAAATTAAAAAATTCCTACATTTAATACAGAAAAATTATTACAGATGCTGAAAAGTCTCTAATGTTTCACCTGAAATGTACACTTTGGATTAAACCCTTGGATGCAATGTCTGAATTAATGTAAATCATTGCAAAGAAATAATTGCTAAATTTAAGTCTATATGAGAAAACCAGTGAAGGTGGATAATTGCAAAACAAGGCATGTAGGACTAGATAGGAACACAAATTCTACCTCAGTCACTTATCAATATCAAAGTACTTGAGACAGAGGTGATTATTTCAGGGAATATATGTAACAGCACATAAATCCTTCATTTATAATGCCTCTGGTGCAGCCAAGTTCTTAATAGCCATCCAGCACAGCATTGCTCTGTGGGGCCCATGGGCAATCCACAATCCATAAGGCACCAGAAGGTGGTCCGTGAAATGATTGCAGAAAAATAATTAAGAAACTAAACCAAAAAACACACGCACCATCCCACGCAGTTGGCAGGCGCTCATGTCAATGCCTGCCCACAGGCACCAGTCGCTCCCTGACTGCTGGTGCTCAGATCAAAAAAGCTTGTAGGTCCTTTGATTTTAAAAGATTGAGAAATGCTCATTTAGCTTCTGTGAAATACGGTAGAGCTCTGACTTGAGCTCCCAAAGCCTGTACCTACTCCCACTGCATCAGGAATGTGCTACCCCCTCCTCACTGTTTCTTTATCACATAGAAACTACCAGCAGAATTTTCCCTGGCCAGTGACAGGAATAAGTCCAAACTGCAAAATCTGCATCTTGAGTGAAATTTACTCAAAACTCTTTCCTACTCTGCTCCCAAATGCCTGGTCAGTAGCAATAAGGGGAGGCAAGACTGGATTCCGCTGTCCCCAGATGTCTGGTGGGCAGTGTTATTGCTCCAGCAGTGATGCCATTCCATCTGCCCTCTGCAGAATCAACCCACCCAAAATCCCCTACCTCGGAGCATGACCAAGAAATGCCTGACCCTGAAGGGTGTACAGGGCAACAGAGTTAAACCATACAAGAGAGGGATGCAACTCATCCAGTATTAAACAAAATGTGAAAGGACCCCATTATTTATAAATTTGGCATCCTGATATCACCAAATGAAAACAAAGATTGAAAAATAATAACATGTAGAAATATTTTCAGGTACAAGAGACCCCAGAGTTTTCCAGTGAGCAGTTCACACGAAACTCTAGGAATTACCGGGTATGCATGTTTAGCTGTTTGATAGATTTTATTAGTAAAACAGATTTCTCTGTTTCAAAATCTGTTCCAGTCTCCAACAAGGGGTATGAGAATGTTGTTTCTCCCCGATAAAGAAACCAGCATCTGATAATTGCTCTGATAGAAGAAAAATGTAATTCAGTGGTTTTTGGTTTTTTTAATTACGCTATATTTAATGAAAATATGTGGGTTTTTTCTCCAAGATTTCTGTGCAGAACCAGGATCAGCAAGCGTCCTGATTCACCTTGTTTGGAGCTAACATCAAAAAATGGCATGACAATTTTCTAGAGCCAAGAAAGTCAGCTAGTAATCATGTGGAGTTGTGTGGCCAAAGGTACATAAAGTGGCTTCACATGGGACCAGCAGTAGATCAGATTGCATTGGATGGAATGAAATAAAAAAATCCCAGAAGTCTAGTTTCTTTGGAAATGTACCAAAACTGTCTCACCATACCAACCTGGCACATCATACGTAAAAAAGTGACTATTTCCTAGTACAGTATATGGGGTGTTTTATAGAAGTCAAAAAATCAGAATGGCCTTAGTTTGACATCGTAAACACAATATACTGCAATGTCATTGAGAGACTACTTGTTACCTACTTGTCCCAAGATTAATGCTGAAATTGAGCACACAGATCTACCTACAGTTCCCTCTGAGCACAGACATGCCTGAAAAATCTCTTTGACATACAACTTGGAAATAGTTACAATAACTATGTAACAGTAGAAATCACTTCTGTTTAATTCACTGATATTATTTACATCAGCCCAGAGAGTTTACTGCACTGGGAAGTGACACTGAGGGAATGACACCTTCTTGTGCAGCAAATGTTCTCCCTGTCTGCAACTACAGCTACCCTTCTGCTTGCTCTGAGAGCAAGGTTACATTTGGAGCTTCTTTCTCCCGGGTCACTGCCACCTGGGGCAGCGCAGTGGGGGCAGAGCCCGCCGCCACTGGAGCAGGGTAAACAGGTCTGCAGTGAGGCACCTCTTTAGCTTGGGCTGGCACAAGTTGGTGCCATCCAAGATGTAATGTCCCCCCCCATTCAAGACCAGGCCTGCAAGGGCAAGTTTGTATGTAAACGGCTTGAGATGATTAACAGGTGTCTCTACGCAGCTGATAAGGTTTCGGGTTTGGTGATAATAAACAGATTCCATCTGCAGTGCTTCTGATGCAGAAGTAGATTTGACAACAGGGAGAGAGCTGTCATTGAAGGCCATGAGCCCAGAGTACAAACTGCAATTGTTGAAGTTACTTCATCCTTAATCTATTCATATATTTAGCAAGATTAAATTATCTCTTTTAACAGGCTGCACTATGTATTGGAGTCAGTGCATCATTCTTGCTGAGTTAGATATGTTGTCTCCAACGTAACTTACAGATCACCAACAGCCTGGAGGCAGGGATCATCTAGCCTACAAGAATAAGAAACAATGATAATTAAAAGATGTTGCAGAAAAAAATTCTAATGTAATTTTATGCAAATCAAGGTTTCTTTAAATGCAAACCTGTATTTGTTAAGATCATTTTCTCATATATTAGTTTATGAACTCCAAAATAAAACCACGATGGCTTTCACGTCTCATGTGAGATGCCTAGCCTATTAAAGCTATAAAATATAAAATGAAACAACAGCAGTTAGATCTGATGGCACTTGCTCTGACTGCAGATACTAATGCTCAGGTGTCCATAGGAATGCAAAAAAAGATAACAAAAAGAAGTGAGAAAGCACTAGGAAACCAATATGACCAACTGATTTCCTAAGCAGCACAATACACAAACCTAGCAGCTCCTGCCTGCCTAGCTTTCAAAATAATTTTTTGTAGTAGCATCCAAGTGGGGGCAAATCAATCATGCTTGCAGCAGAGTTGCTCCCACAGTTAATGGTTAATAGATGTGTGTAATGAAGGTGGCCTTCCTTGCAAAAGTGATCCATGCAATGAAGAGTCTAAATTCTACTTATGACATGTGCTTCTAAAGTCCAAAGGTATTTCCGAAAATGGGAGTCAGACACAAAGATTTACATGCTCTTCTTTTTGCCATGTATGGTTATTAACTTCTAGCAATTAACTCGGCCCTGCTCTCGTTGGTGCCGACTCTCCCCAGCAAGCATTAGTGGGTCTCGCAGTTTGCTCTCCTCGCTGCATTCCTCAGCTGTACCAGATGTCAGTCCCTTCCTTTCAGAAAGGCTGAAAACTCACACTGAGAAAGTCCACAGCCCTTTCTAGCCTCTCCATGTCTCCCCTGGTTTTTTTCCTTCTCTTGCCATGAAAGGACAGAGCACTGAGGGGCACAACCTAGTACAAGGTTATTCAAGTTGCCATTAGGTATCACTGTACAGCACTGAATTATTTATTCCAGCTTCCTAGGCAGGTGTGTGGCAAATTTCCATACAGCTTTAATGGAAATCAGATTGCAGCTTCAAACCCAAATTCTTCATCTGCACCACAGCATGACTGTGAAGTGTTGCTGAGCAAGGGCGGAGTGAACAGCTATGTCAGAACAGACCGCAGTCACAGCTGGGAGAAGTATGTGGGTCTCACTTAATAAAAGTTGATAGAAAATATTTGTAGCTATTAAAAATATCGACAAAGGCACGATATGCTCCATGTAACCAACATAATTGTCTCACTAGGACAGGCACGTACTGTATTTCGAAGTTTGATTATCAGGAGGACTTCACTTTTAGAGCACGAAGGAGCACACACACACACCTGCTGCTGGCAGATGCAGCAGAGAGTGGCACAGCACAGCAAGGACACTCCTTGTATGCAGACTTGCTTTATTCCCGTTTCCAGGTGCAAATTCAGAGTTTTCAAAGTAGCAAATGCCCAGGATGAAGAGGTGGATCTCATCTACTTATAAAGGGCAAAGAAAAGAGATTGGATGAGCCGGGGAAAATGAGGTGGGACCCTCAACCCTAGTGTGATCTCACTGGAAGTACCAGCAGCTATGTCCATTTGGCTGAGAGTCTGCATGCACCTGATCAGGTAACTCAGTGTCTCCTCTGCAGTCAGCAGAGCTCAGGGCACAAACATCTAATCCAAAGGTAGGTGCCGTCATCTGGTCCCCTGACCATTGCATACTTCAAAGAGAAGCACCCCGAAGACCAGGTCCAACACAAGCAGCAGAAGACAGTTGAGATTAATCTCTCTGGGGCCAAGTGATACACGAGAGCCCTTTGCAGGTGGTAGCCTCTAGATGAAAGCCAGCCTGTGTGGTCTCATCGAAGGGCTTGCCCAGGCCAGCAACCAGCAACCTGGGTGGCATGGCAGCAAGGATCTCGGTGGTACCAGTATTGCTGGATCTGCTCTGGGAGTAGGTGGTGGGATGCTCCCTGGGTGGTGGCTCCCAGCAGCACTTCCTCTGCCAAGTCGATTGCTAAACATTTATCCTACCTGGCCTAGAATTAGGAGAGTCTCACGAGGAATCCCACACTTTCTGTGGAGCACAGTACACACCTAAATGACAAAAAAAACCCCAACAAAACAAAACAAAGCAAAAACCCCTAATTTCACAGGGAACTCATTTCACAGAGAAACAACAGAATGCCTTTATTTATTTGCTGCCAATGTCAAACACGACTCACAGCCAGATGTTAAAATAAAATGGCCTGATTTTTACTGTCACTACTACATTGTGCTGATTTGGTCAAAAATAAAAACCCCTTAAAAATTTACAAAAAACTGCACAGCTCTTAAACAACAAACCAGATTGGCATGGGAGAACAAAAAGTTGGTACAAACTGACAGTGTCTGAATTTGTTTCTTTTAATAGATAAATGTCTGTGATTATCACAAAAGGGGTAAAGCCAGCAGTTTCACTGAAGAGTCCTTGACTGAAGGGTCCTCACGGTCTCCCTAGGCTTGCACAAATTGAATGACTGCACGGCTGGCATAGCTGCTTGCTTTGCCAGCAGGGCAGCAAGGGATGGCTGAGAAATTATGGTCTCAGTTATGGATGGGGAGAGAGAGAGCTGTGCCTGGATACTGGCCATCTTTGCAATGCTGTAGCTTGAAAGCATGCTAATGGCAGGCATGCCATTATCACAGTGAAGCAGACAGAAGCATTCAGTACACCTGAAATTTCAGATTTTTATTTTAAAACACCTCTAAGGTGGCTGCCCTGGGTCCCGTTGCCCAGGATACAATGCCACCTTTGGCGAAGTAGGTACTTGGGAGCAACCTCTACCTTAATTATTCACTTAAATGAGTAAGAAAATAAAATGGAAATAGAAAAAATAATTTATCCATTTTTCTTATTGTTTTGAGGCACAACGCTTCAGTCTGCTCACATTCATGATATTTATACCTAGTTTGAACTTCCTCCATGCAGCACTCTTCTCACTCAATTATATTAAAAACTACTTTTGCCTCTGCTTTTAATGTCTCCTTCACACATAGACATTTCTTCAAGTCAGCTGATTTTTCAAGGTAAATACCTCTGTGTCTTCCTAATTCCTCCCCTTTCTTCTCCCCACCAAGACACTCCAAAATGATCCCCCTTTTGCTTATCCTGTTAGTGATCATCTTTCTACTTGTGTTTTTGAAACATCTCCATTGTCCTCTGACATACCAGGCTGGACGAAGCACGGGCACTCACTTCCCCCAGTCCTCCCTGTTATCTCAGTGTCCTCCTGCCAAAAGCACAACACCTGTAAAAATCCAAATCAATAAACATGGACCTAAAGCAGGTTTTTCAACCCTTCCATGACAGAAAAGACCTATGTTCTGAAATAACCATTAACCTTGTTATACTCCCTTTACAGAGTTCAGACTTCATGTCTTTGGCAAACCAGTCTTGTCAAAGCAACCTGTGATGGGCACTCAGCTGATGAACTGCTGTAGAAAGTCTTGGCCTGGAGACGGCAAAGCTTTTCATGACCAATGTGAACAAAATCACTCTTGCTAAAAAAAAATTAGAAGTTCAAAGCAAAGGCCATTAGAAAGTTGTTTGTTTTTTTTTTGCCGTCCACAATTTTTGATGAATCAGAAAAGGCCCTGATATTCCTGCATATATCACCCTTCAGAGACAAGCAGGATTCAGGGATGAAAACACGACAAGAAAGCAGGAGACCAAGGTGTCCATCTTCATAAGATGGATACAAATGATGTCTCCTCCTGCAGGACTGGAGCAAACATCTCCTCTGCCCAGCAGCCCTCATAGGCTGTGTGCTATCAACACAGTCCATCTGTTCACAAACCGCCCTTTTTTTGTAAATGGTCACAGCTCAGCCTCCTTTTGTCACTTGGGGAAGCCCATCTTTCTATCCCACTGGTTGTGGGCACTTGTTCTTCACTAAAGTGAGCTTTCTTTGGTTCTACAAGCCCCAATTCCCTCCTGGCTTTCTCACCTTCTCTTTCTCCCATGCCTTTATTCCAGACCCCATGTGTCACAGAATCTCATTCCTCAATGTGCACATGCACCTTCTCCAATGAGCCCAGCTGCTGCTGCCCTAACTTCCACTATGCCCTGCCCTCACTGCCCGCAGGGAAGTGGTGAGTAGAGCTGGATTTCCAAAAGCAATGGGAAATTGTGCTGAGGAACAGCATAACCTAGCAGCACCTTCCAGCACTCATAATTAAAAACAATGCAGGAATTGGTGAGGCCTAAAAGATATGCAAAAAAAGAAATGTTTCTTGTATCAGGGTCTCTTCAGAGGTGGGTCCGGGCTTTTTTTTGCCCTGTTGAGCAATAGAGATGGAGAAAAGTATGAGTGGTCATCTCAGGGCACAGCACAGAAGAGGCAGTTATGATCTTGAGATGAGAAGACTTAATTCAAAGGGACAAATAAAGCAATGAATTAAGGTATCCTGGTGGCAAAAGGGCTATTACACGTGAAATAAACAACTTTAATGAGGTTGTAACCTTGGATTTATAGTCTCATCTCCATGCACAGGACTTCAGGTGCATAACTCCATTAGCACTAATGGGACGTGCACAATTAGAGCCCCACACACCAAGATGAGACCGCTGCTATTAAAATCAGCCCCGAACAAGCTTCAGAGAGGTTCTCCCATTTAGCTCAACAGAGCAATCCAAAAGAGAGGAGCTCATTTGTAGCTGCGCTGATCGCTTTGCAAGGTGGTCAAGTATGAGCACTTGCTGTGAATTCTCTGTATGGTGGATATGAGCGGGTGGATAGTCTATAATTTTAGAGTTGGATGTTACTCCTGCCCCTGGACATTTTACGGGACATCAGATCTCCTCTGCTGGGAATAGGCTTCTGCTCTCCAGGAATGGTCTGTAAAACTGTTGGCTGCGGTCACCATCACCTCTTGCTTTCAAACTGGGGAGGTGTCGACTTCCCACTCCAGATATACTGAAACCTCTCACCTCCCACTCGATTCCTGGGCATATTGTGTGGAACAGAGCAGAGGCTGAGCAGAGTGGCTCAGCTCACAGATACAGCATGTTCCCTGAGGGCTCCCAGCCTGAAGGCTGTCTGTACTATGCAGGGCACAGCAGAGCAGTACCTCCAGCTGGTTGGGGTATCACCACAGTGAGTTATCTCAGGCAATGATTCATCCCACTGAACTACTTGCTCCCAAAGCCAGCTCTGGGCTGGCCCATGAACTGGGACAGCAAGTATTTAGCTCTGAAAAAAAAAAAAAGTCTCTGGGAACTCAAAATCAACACAAAACAGCATTGAATATATTCGACTTTCATGGGGACAGAAAAATTGCCCAGCACATACAAAATAAAGGACAAAATAGCTCAGTATTTTAAATCTCACCTGTCCTCAGGAGCACATATTACTACACCCGAGTGACAATACGCCAGCTGAGACCCTGGGATGCTGCTTGTTTACCTGCTCTTTAATAGTGCCACCAGGCAGCAATCACCAGCTGAAAAGGGCAGCAGCTTATATTATCAGGTTTTTTTAGAAAGCAATGCAGACAATACACTTGCAATTGGTTTCTTGCCAGAGAGTCGTAAAAGCTATTTAAATCTGAATAACACCAAGGCATATCTGAGGGTAATGGAATAAGGTGCAGAGGCTGCAAGCAGAACTACAATGATAAAACATTAAATACCAATATGACTTTAGATATTATATTATGCTCTCCTGAGAGTTGTAATTCTTCTGATATATGAAGCATTCAGAAAAATGGAATTGAACCCTTCATCACACTATTTTTTTCCAACAATATTAAAAATGCAATTTTACCAGAAGCCATGGGGATTCCTATGTTCTTAATACACTTACAGATTTTTACAAGCTAATGTTAAAACTGACTGAATTGCTGCACACATCCTTGTTCACACTTTGGTCTGAAAGCTATTCAGTTTTGCATTGTAATATCTATATTCTTGTATTCTTAATACTCACAGATTTCAACAGTACAACATTTTGACATCATTCCTGAAAAGTCCATGTTCTCACAGAATCCAACAGTTTTACCATCAGCTTCAGTGGCAGCAGGCTCAAGCCTAGAAGTCTTAAACCTGATAGACATTAAAGAATGAGAAAATTTCCTGCTTAATCTAATTTAGCTAGCACAAGAACATTCTCAGCAAGGCCAAGGATATTAATGGCAGCACAAGTAGCCGCATTTATGTGGAGGCTACTTAACATTTTCCATTGTAATACTCCACTTCAGGATAACTTTGAACAATTCAGGCTAAACATTCCTGATGTTAGCTGTCTGACTAATAGGATCTTTTTTGGGAAGCTTTTGCTCAAGGGATTCAGCTATTTCCAAAACTGAGGTTACAGAAAAGAAAAAAAAATAAAAGTAGGAAAACTAAAGTAGCAAAACTAGAGTGTCATATGAAAAGCTCTGGCACTTCCATAAGGGAAAACAAGAGTTTTGATCATCACCCTGTTGAAAATTCAAAGAATGACCAAGGATAAAAGCTGACAAAGAGCACAGAGTATAGCTGAAAATAAGTAACATGATGAGTTCATTACAGAATTAAGGGACATAAGAAATTTTTAATTTCTGCTAAGAAAAGGTAAAGCAGAACAACCTTGTTTGGCTGGTAGCATTACAAGACTAAAAGGGTTCATCACATCTATGCATTTTGGGCTCTATACTGCTTTGCTGTTCGGCAAGTAGCAAAGCAGCCCATTAACACCTCTCTGCTGTCAGGTACACATAGCAAGTAATTGCATTGTGCTGCTGCTTTCCACTCTCTTGGCTTTTAGAGAGGGTAACTCCAATACAGCCTCAAAATACAGTTGGCATGGCACTCTACAAAAATTCATACAATAAAATCTGTTTTACTAAACTGTGGAAATATGAGCCCTCAAGAGACAGGAAAAACTTGAATTGTCAGTGCAATCTTCATCCTGTTACTCAGTACAGAACCTTTT
Source organism: Neopelma chrysocephalum (assembly GCF_003984885.1). NCBI lineage: Eukaryota > Metazoa > Chordata > Aves > Passeriformes > Pipridae > Neopelma > Neopelma chrysocephalum. The sequence goes on from NW_020897725.1 coordinate 3,186,126, forward strand.
AATGGCTTAATCACATTCTATTTTCTCCGTAAGATGCAACAATCAGGCAATTATACTTAGATCCTCTAAATGATATCAAGGACCTACTGAGCATGGGCTGGATTGAGCACATGAAGCACTTTAAATGCATATGACAGACTACAGCATCTGTCTTAAGGAGCTTACCCTCAGAAAATACAAAAGAGAGAACTGATGCTTATTGCATAGGAGGAGTGAAGCAGTAGGATCAAGAATCTGCTTAGGTAGTTATCTGATTCTATTGTATCCAGGGTTAGATAGGAGTCCTGCTAGGGTCTCGTCTGTATTGCTAGGCAGTTGAGAATGAAGAAGCAGCTCATATGTTTCAAATAAAAAAGAGCTACTCTTTACTTGAGGAAATTATTCACCCATGTCTATCAGCAGCACTACTTGCACTCTGTTTACAGGAATGGCAAGATCACAGCTTTTGCCCACGTGGCAGGCAGAGGTGGTGGGTGGCAAGAAGACCTTGTGGCTAGTGGGCCACAATACAGGGACAAACTTCTCTCCAGGCACAGGTGTTTCCTCCTCTGGGACTGCTCAGCTCATGGCCCAGATCCCCTTTCACCTCCTTCAGTGAGGAAAGCCCTCTTATATTTTGTAGGAGAAAAGCAAAGCTTTGGTTGTCCCAAGAGAGGAAGCAGCAGCCGCCTACAAAAGAGATGAGAAATTTCAGAAAGATGCCTGATTCGTACTACTTACTTAAGACAGCTGAAAATTACCATAAATACATAAAAGGAATCTCTTTTAATAATGCTGTGATCTAATGACAATTCTTATGACTTCAAAAACATTAACACCAGCAAATGGTATAGGATTTGACTTTTCTGCCAGCATACGTAATTTGTAGACAAACACAAGTCAGTCACTTTACAACCACATAACTCGTTTGGTTCCTGATTCAGAAGCCTGTCTTCTCATAAATTACCTGATTTCCCTTCTACAGACATACAAAGTTAAAACCTCTGGGTATCCTCCCCAAGTAGAAATGTTTCCTTGGAGAGTGGGAATTAATTAAATATTCACTGAAGTCTTACAAAAATGAATTAGCAAATGGGAGTTTTTAATTTCCAAGTAGCTTGTTTTGACTCTATGTCAGCCAGTCCAGGATGGATGCTGGCGGTGCATGTGAACCCAGATCTACACAGCTTCTTCTTCACACACAACCTCCCCTGAGCTGTGCACAACTGGTGGTATCAGCATAAATGAAGGGTAATGTCAAGCTTTTCTCAAGAGGCAGAGTTTAAGCAGTTATGCAGAATCTTAACTCCTCTCTGGTAACTTCTAAAGTCATTGGCCAAGTGCAACGAGATGATATCAGCAGGCTGAGCCACTGAGGTCCCAGGGCAGACCTGCAACACGGGGCCCAGGAGGGGCTGGTAGCAGGCAGTGACTGGAGCCCTCGCGTGGCAGTCAGGACCAGGCAGCTGAGGCGGAGCGCTGGACCAGCACACGCTCAAATGAGGGAGGGTGAGAAACTCCTGGAGAGAGAACTGAAGATCTAATGTGGCAGTTGTGTGTAGGAGTCATTGTGAACAGCTATTTGTGGTTGAACTAAAAAAGACCAAAAAGCCACAAGAAACCAAGCCCATGAACGCTTGTGCTCACACGTGTAACTGTAGAAAGTACTCTTCTATAAATTGAAAGGTTTTTTTCCCCCTTTATTGCACTAGAAACCTAGATAACTTGACTTCAGGAGTCACATTAAAAATTATTAAATTGAATATGACCTCGTAGTCCATATAAACAAGTTGTTAACATCGCGGAAATTTGTTAACATCACTGAAATTTGTAATTGTTAATCCTTTTGGAAACTAGTTTTTTCATAGCTAGTAACAATGGATCTGCCTGACTTGTGTGTTAAATATTACAGCAATTAATAAGATCAGGCTTTATTTTCTTGCTAAAAAATAAATAAATATCTTGGAAGTCACACATTTGGTCCAAAGCAGAAACTGCTCAAACATTACAATCTGCTGCAAGACAGACAAGCCTTGATCTGCTTACTTCTTCTTCTAAAATACATAAATTGGTCATTATTAGCTATACTTCCCTCTCAAGCACATTTTTTACCACATCTTGAAAAAGGCAAGTCTATTGCAACTGGTGCATCCCAATTACATATCTTTTCCTGCCTTAGATTCAATCTGCAGGCTAATTATTAATTCTGCTAATGTTAAAGAAGCCAAGTGAAAGATTTGTGAACAAAAAAAAAATTAATCAATTCTGTAACAGAGAAAGCCTACTTTAATTCCTTTGATTTGTTTTTAAACATCAGGATACCCAAGCAAGCAAACACTGCGTGTGGGATGAAATCCAGTGAATAGTTCAATCAGCTTTGAACTTTCTAACCTATGGGATGTGGTTCTCCATCACTTTTACTATGAGATGAAATCACACACTGAATAATGAGAACAGGACACATTTTTTCATATAAAACTACATGTGTATTAGTCAAATCCAGATGAAGGAAAAAATAAAATCAAAATATTGATGTAATGTATGATATTAAAGAACACCATCCTCAGTGAGAGATTTAACAATTTGATCATTCAAATCAGAATAGAAGTCCTCGTTGCACACATTCTTTTCATCTTATAAAGTTTGGAAGTCTTCAGCTGTGTTTCTGATGGATAAATACATTGCTACCCTTCCTTGTTTATTTTACTGACACTCTAATGCCTTTTAATATCATTGTAAAATAGATCTGGTCATTTTTCCTGACATATAAATGTTTGCTTTAATTGAAATAAGACATTAAGTTTTCTCTCATTAAGGACCCTTTTGCCAAAACTGTTGTTTTTACAGACATCTTCCCCAGCTCTGTGCAGTTCACTACCACTTGGCATATGATGAGTTGTGTCAACAGCAATTTGTTCTATCAATTAAAAGATCAAAAATAAAATACAGGCCCAACTTTGTATAAATCTCCTTGCAGTTGTAAAGTTGACATGAAAAGCTTCTGAACAAGTCCCACTGGACTAGTCCCAAGGAGCAGCATCACCATCTCCTGAGCAGTGCTGAGGCATTCAGGGCCACGCAGCTGAAGGCAAGGAGCATGAGAATGTTGAATTTGGGACCATACCTGACACCTGAACAACTGAAACTTCCACCATGAATGCAATGTTAAGACCACAAAATTTCAAGCATCCTTCCAACTGCAGATACAGCTTTCCAGAAGAATTCATAAAAAGGTAAAGAACATAGTGACAGAAGGCATTGGATTTAGAGCAGCATGCTCATTTTGCTTAAAAATCAACAAGCTGTGGGCAAAATCTGAAGAAAATTAAAAAGAAGCATAAAATCCAAGGGAAGAAAATGCACAGGCATGGAAAATCATGAGGGACATATCTCTCACCCCAGGGCTGTCAAAGCAGATGAGAAGCAGTTCTACAGAGAGCAATTCAATTCCTCTTACTGCACACACTGCACATATTTTGGCTGGTGATATTATTTGCATCACCAGCTCCTAACGACATCTTAACAGAGCACCCAGAGTCCTCTGACTGTCAAGTGAGAGCCATTAAATAGTGCTTGCTTCTTAAAGGTACCTCAGATTGTCACCAGTGATTTGTCATAGCAGAGATTTGTCAGAAGGCAAAAAAATCAGGCAACACAGACCAACAAGAATGTGCTCAGAAATTTATAAAGTATAAAGAGCATAAACACAAAGATGTTAGAGGTTCTTTACAACTGCTACTGGTTGCCAATGCCAATCCCGCCCAATGTCCTTGTTAGCACCAAAAATGACATCTGCAATCTCACCTAGACCTTCTCTACTATGCCCTCTGTGCAGGTGTTTAGATCTGCACAATCGCTACCCATCTTTATCTGGCAGTACCTTATAGCCACACTGGTCAGCTCGGCACACAGGTCCAGACTTTGGCAGGATGTGCAGGAGTAGAAATTAAGCCTCAAAAATGTTTTAAGCATTTTGGGGAACATCATGTGGAGCTGAGAAGAAAAAGTACATGATAACCTGTGTAGAAGGTGGGAGAGCACCCCAGGTTTCCTCCATGTGGGCAGTCAGCAGCAGAACACTTTACAATTTAGATGGAGTTTGGTTCAACTTTGAGAACACCGGAAATAGCACATCATATCGTGATGTGAAGACAATGCTGCACCAAGTATGTTTGGATTACAGAAAAACTCTCCCATTTAGTTTCATTTTTCATAAATATTAATATCAAGGACTAGATTCTGACAACAGCTGTGGCAATTAACCGTATCTGAGGAATTACTTATTTTTTCAGTTAAACCAATAGACGATCCAAATCATAGAATCATAGAATCATAGAATCATAGAATAGGTAGGGTTGGAAGAGACCTCCAAGATCATCAAGTCCAACCCCTGATCCAACTCCAATTACTATATCATGGCACTAAGGGCCACGTCCAATCTCTTTTTAAAAACCTCCAGGGATGGTGAATCCACCACCTCTCTGGGTAGGCCGTTCCAATGCCTGATAACCCTCTCTGTAAAGAATTTTTTCCTAACATCTAACCTAAACCTCCCCTGGCAGAGCTTGAGCCCATGTCCCCTTGTCCTATTGTTGGTTGCCCGGGAGAAGAGACCAACCCCCGCCTGGCTATAACCTCCCTTCAGGTAGTTGAAGAGAGTGATGAGGTCGCCTCTAAGCCTTCTCTTCTCCAGACTAAACAACCCCAGCTCCCTCAGCCTCTCCTCATAGGACTTGTGCTCAAGTCCCTTCACCAGCCTCGTTGCTCTTTTCTGGACCCGCTCCAGCACCTCAATGTCCTTCCTGAACTGAGGGGCCCAGAGCTGAACACAATACTCAAGGTGTGGCCTCACCAATGCAGAGTACAGGGGAAGGATCACTTCCCTGCTCCTGCTGGCCACACTGTTCCTGATGCAGGCCAGGATGCCATTGGCCTTCTTGGCTACCTGAGCACACTGCTGGCTCATGTTCAGCCTCCTGTCGATCAGCACCCCCAAGTCCCTTTCTGCCTGGCTGCTCTCCAGCCACTCTGTCCCCAGCCTGTAGCGCTGCAGGGGGTTGTTGTGGCCAAAGTGCAGGACCCGGCACTTGGCCTTGTTGAACTTCATTTCATTGGAGTTTGCCCATCTCTCCAGTCTATCCAGATCCCTCTGCAGAGCCCTCCTGCCTTCCGGCAGGTCGACACTCCCTCCCAACTTGGTGTCATCTGCAAATTTGCTGATGATGGACTCAATCCCCTCATCTAAATCATCGATAAAGATGTTAAAAAGGACTGGGCCCAGCACTGACCCCTGGGGGACACCACTGGTGACCAGCTTCCAACTGGATGCAGCTCCGTTCACCAGCACTCTCTGGGCCCGGCCCTCGAGCCAGTTCCTGACCCAGCAGACAGTGCCCCTGTCCAAGCCGTGGGCTGCCAGCTTTTCCAGGAGTATGCTATGGGAGACAGTGTCAAAGTTTAGCATCTTCTCCTGTAGCCTGTCCTGAAGACAACCCAGGCTGCCTGTACAACCAGACATGTTAGTGACTGTTAGAAAGGCTGAGATTAACCTATCCCACTTTGTGTTGTGACCAAGGAGGAGCACACCATTAGTGTGACTACCTCAAACTGCTGGAGCAGTAACTTTCTAACTCTTCAGGGACCAAGTTGCACCCACCCCACCCTTCACCAGCAAAGCCTTTGTTTTGTCTACACATGAAAAGGGCACTGGGAGGAGCGCTCCCCTGGCATTGTGCCCTGAGCTAGTGCTGTGGTTAAGGGAGATGGCACTTCACATCCCACATTGGCTCAAATTATCAGTACAATCAGACATTTCACAAGTAGCAGTGGGACAGAGACAGTAAATCTCACAGCAAAATTAGAGCTATATGGGTGAAGATCCCAAGTACTGAACAACTAGAAGAAATGCTGTTCTTCTTCAGCATCAAAACTAAGATAATTGTCACCCTTATTCTCCTTTCAGACCTCACTTTTGAAAGACTTACACTACATCTCGCTTAGAGAGCCTGTAAGACTCATGCCAATTACAGCTGGATTCCAAAGTAACATTTTCTCTTAGAAGAATTGCAGTTCTGCACAAATAAAAACCAATTATGAACCAGTTAACACAAACCTGCACGGTTAGGAGCCTGACAGGAGAGACCATGGCTTGATGCAGACTGTGTGTATAACTAGTCACCAAAGGGAAGGCTTTCCCTCACGTGTGCATTTTGTCTCGTGTGTGTATGTCTGTTACCTGTGGTCACTTAATGGAGATGGAACCACAGGGTAGAGGCTTTGCTTGCCTCTGCAATTGCTTGCTGACCAAAAAGAAGTTCTAACTTCTTTAGACGTAATTTTCAGAGATGCTCAAGTAACTTCATTTTCATTGTTTTACAGAAAAGCCTTTCACAGACAAGGAAGGAGAAAATATAGGTAGTAGTATGGTAATTAGAAAGAACACTTCTTACGGTGAATGAACTGCCAGCTCACTCGCATTAGGAAAAGAACATGTAAAAGCAAATTTACAGAAATACAGATATAGTGGGGAAAGCCCACACTTAATCCAGCACAAAGACATAGTCCTATTCCCATTAATTTTTAATCTCCACAGATGTTGGTTCTCATTTATAGATCAACACCTTCAACTGACTCCACCTCCCTTGCTCAGGCAGGCTTCCTCTAATTATGTCCACCATGATAGAAGACCAAAGTGTGATTCAGAACGGAACAGTCAAATCCTCTCCAAAGTCTACTTACACCTCACCTATTTTTGTATCTTATTTCCCTGTCCAACTTGGGTCTATGCTTTTAGAAGTCAAAAGTCTCTATTAAAGTCTTCCTTATGTCTTCATGGACTTAAACTGACATTTAGTACATTCGATCCAGTCAAATAAAATCCACTGATCTTGTTAAACTCCAGCAGAGAAGAATATTACTGCCCTCTTTCTCACATTTACATCCTCAGTCTTAAGGAACTAACTCAAAGCACACAGCTTGTTTTTAACCTATTCCAAGTATTTATTTTGCTAACACCTCCTTTGCAGACCTCCTAGTATATATAATGTTGCTGCTGCTTCCTTCCATGCACAGTCTCTGCAGAGTCAGTCTTCTATTCCCAGTTATCCAGAATATATTTTTTTTCTCTCTCAAATGTCTCAGCCTAATTATCTGCTCCTACTTCTGTTCCTGGTGGTTATTTTGGTGCTACAGAAAACTAGAAATATTAACACAATTTGAATATTTTTTTTGTATAGGAGATGAAACTCAATCATGTGGCACTGTAACAGGATACTTAGGTAATCTTTGATTTCAGAGAAGTTCACTGTATGAAAGCTGACTCAAAAAAGGTGCCCAAACTTTCTAAAGCAAAAGATCAGCCTGGCAATTTGCTAGATACATGAGGACTGAACAAATTTTGCATCCATATCTACATAACTACTGCAATCACTATAGTTTAGATTGGAAAAGAATAAGTTCTTAGTCTAAACTCCAGTTTTCACACACTTCTGACTTTTCAAGGCATTGACTTTAGAGGCTGAAATATGCCATGCTAGGACCAAACCACACTCCTTCAGCCATTTTAGGCTGAAAGACATGCAAGAAAGAGCTCAAGAGGGGAAAAAAAAGAGGAAATCAATGACAGTGACATGTGTGAGTTTCCACATACTAAACCTTTAAATTAACTTTCTTGTTAAAAAGATAAATGGCTCGAGTTCAGGAATAAAGGCTCATCCAGATGGCAAAGGTACTGCAGGTGCTGCCCATTTACACTACACTGGCTGCTCCAGGTTGGTTATTTCTGCACTTTTCACCACGAACAATTCAGCAGCATCACTGGGTTGCACAGAATAGTTTAGGCTGGAAAAGACGTTTAAGATCATTAAGTCCAATCATTAACTGGTTTTCATTCCAATTTTTGACTCCAGATTCTGATTTTGACTCGGTGGTAGCAAGAGAAAATGGGAACACAGCTTAGCATAATATGGTGGGAACCAGTCTCCACATCACACTGGTTTTATATGGTCTGAATGTGAAGCTCTGTGAAACATATGATATGGAAGGACCATTGCACCACACTGTCCAAACAGATGAAAACAAAAATGAGCAATTGCCCCAAATCTCTAGCAAGTTACAGTTGTAACTTCTCAACGAAAACAGGGAAATCTTAAATTTCTTCTGTAAGTCAGCTGTACTGAACATTTGCAATATTTGTTTTTATTTCTGACTCCAAGTTAAATAAAACCTGTATTATTTACTATGACTAAACGTGAATAACTGCCAAACATTTATAAAACCTGAGTGACCACAGAAAATTCCAGTTCAATAGAACCACCACGTAAGGAAACACTAAAATATCATTAAAATTTGCCTTTATTTTTCTTACATGAGAATTCTACACAAACCAAGGTGACTCTGTTTTATAAGACTCTCTTCCCAATTTAATAAATCTTCAAGATGATCATGAACAGTGTAAAGCCGTAAATAACTTTTCTTGTTGAGGACTACAGCAAAGTTTCTTCAGTTGTTGTAATCCTGGAGAGCCTGAGCCATGAAAAGCTTGCCCAGGTTCTGTGCATTAAACTCCTTAATATTCTGGCAGTAGGTATTAATTTGACCTGTCAAAAAGAAAGAAGAGTAAACCCTTGTCAGTTTTGAAATTTAGAAACACTGCCTAGAACACCATTTTTCAAAAGCCAAATGAATGTGAATCATTGAGGTTTTATAGAAAGATGCAACCAAAACTGCTCAACTACTCTACCCATAGGAATTTTACATTTTCAGGATTCCCAAACAGGTTTAGGAAGAAGAAGAAACTAAATCAGGAGAGCAGGTAAACTGGTATGCTCAGAAAACCCCTCAATTTTTCTACAATATTACATACAATTTCTGAAAATACGTATGCCAATAAAAAGAATAAACAATTTTTGCTCGGAAAGCTCAATCACATTAATTCCTCAATTTAGTTGCTCTAAAAATACTACAAGACTGAATTTCAATTCTGTTCTTATGCATCTGCTGTCCCTATTAAAATATTTGTAAAAAATATTTTTCTGCAGTAGACTGAAAATTGTGGTACTCCTGACATTCTGCTAGCCTTTTTTTCCACCTAACATTTCACTTTATTCACTGTTTCAAGATTCATCAGGGTATGAAGATTTGTTGGTGTTTTACAAATCAAACATGCCCATCAAAGCATTTTTATACTCTTACAGCTACAAGTTATTTCCCTTGTTAACTAGGAAAAGCAAAACATGAAGCCAGTTTAATCAAAATTCAGGTTGTTGAGAAGACCAATAAACTCTCAGTGTAATGCTCTATTTGAAAAGTTTTTAAATGCCTCAGAGACAAAAGAGCTAAGTTTTATTCTTTATCCACAAACTTTACTTCATCTAAGCTGAAGTGGATGCTTTCAATTCTTCCCCTGACTATAGGAAAAGAACAAAGAAAGTGCTCTGGCTGAAAACTGTTTTTTCCTTTAAGTATAATAGTTTTCAATTCCTTCTCTTGTAGGAGATGATTCATTTTAAGCTATCACTTTCATAAAACACGCATGTACACACATACACACTTCCATTGCATTTATAAGCTATGCTAGAGCTGAATGTTTAAATACTTTAATGCTGCTAGGATTCAGTAACTGGTAAAAACTATCAAAACAATAGCTTTTTTTTTTAAAGACTCTATAAGGCATAATAAATCAAGAATATTATTTCTTCTAAAAGCAGCCCTTATTAGTAGCATGAAAGTATTAAATATTAAAATAATAATCTTTTTGTCACTTCAGAATTTAAGACTGGTAACTCAAATTAAATTTTTTTTTTTTTTTTAACATCAAAGTACTCTTTGCTGTACAGTATATTACCAGGATTTTGGTTTAATTTTCTCTCAGTACAAAACAAGGTAATGCCCTGTGGGCATTTCTCCATCTGTCCTTTAAAATCCCAAATTTAACACATCAAGGACAGTATTTGGAAAGTTACCAATGCCACAATATCACACCATAATGGCAAAGGTAATGAAAAATAAAGATGCTGCACTTTTTCTCAAGCTAACATTCATATATGAAAAGATGAGTTGAAAACGCTACTAAACATTACCTGCAATAAGGAGTGACTCCATTCTTGGAGGTGGCTGTGGTGGTTTGAACAGTTTATTGATGTCCTCCTCAGGAAGAGGGGGTTCTCCTCGACTTTGACGCTGTATATTTTCTTGTTGACGTCTCTGCTGGTACTGAAAATAAAGCAACAGGTTCAGAATCCAGCAGGACTTCCAAAGCTGCTTTGTTTCCAGGTGCTTTTTACTAACCAGCAAGTATGTTTTAAAAATTACACTTATTCAATGCAATTCAGGTTATTTCAAACAATGCTAATGCAATTCACAGTTTATTGCAATTCACTGGCAACAAGCTGTCCCCACCTCACCAACTGGCACCTTAAATAAGAGAGATACTGCAGAATTATGAGGTACTGAGGTGGTGGGATAATGCTGTGTCTGATGGAAAGAATACAGCATGATAAATAAAGGCCTCCATTGCCCCACAGAGAAAAACAAGGTATAGAATATAGTAGGTATGAGAAACCATTACCTCAGATAGTTATATAAACAAGAAATTCTCCATTTGATGCAAGTTAAAGGTCAAAACAATATTAATATGAAAGGGGAAGCAAACTTGATTAAATAAGGTATTTTAAGCCAAAAAATATGAATTCTAAACTGAGAACAAAGTGGTGACTGAAACCAAGCACAGATTTATTTCTCTATTCCAGTTATTTAGATATTCTGCCACTTCAATGCCATTTCTTTGGGGGTTACTAGAGGATATACTAAAGCAGCAGCTTGTAGAAATTATTCTGCTATATATAAAAATAAAATATTTGTTTTCAGTGCTTCTCTTTCCCATATAGATTACTCGAACTTTACAAAAATTGAAGCAGACCATTTCTGCAGTTTTTGGATAAACATTTGTTCTTGCAAAAGTACACAAATCTGAAAACATGTATATGAGATTTCATACTGTATGTCACAGCATGGAACTAGTTATAAGGTTTGTCTTCAAAGCCCTCATATTCAACACACACACACAAAATCTTTATTTTAATGGGGCAGAAAGCACAGAGTGTTTTCTCTCACTTAAATGTATCTGTGATTCTGTGAGTTTGAAAACAGTTCTTACTTGGTGGCACATAATCAAATGAAGTAATTTTTTTCCAGTAGTAGTGACAAATACATGTTTTCGGACAATGTTAAAAATAAAATCTTAAATGCCCATATTTGTATGTGAATTGCATGTAGATTCTTCTTTCTTTGCATTACCCCATTCACTTCTCAGCAGTCTGCCTATTATTCTTTATTGAAACAGCTTGCTCTTAATCACAATTGCTCCATTTCAAAAATGAAGTTACAACCACTAACTATGCCACAATGAGCCACTACTAAAGCAGCTATAGTTAGTAAAGAAATTGAGACACCATGGAACCTACTTTGCTCTGCTTTTCAAAATAAATAGATCCCCTTGTTATTAACAAAAACCTTTGAAGTAGATGCCATCTTTCTATTCAAATTAGGCAGTAAAGGAAAACAAATTTTCTGAAGATAACATGCATGAAGCTTCTATGTCCTCAGGAATTACAAAGCCAGGAGAGATCACTCATCATGTGCTGCTTCCCTGAAGTATTCCCTGTCCAAGCTTCACTTTACTTAAGTGAAAAAAGGCAATTTTGACTTTAAAATAGTAAGTGATGAAGCATTTCACATGAGCCACAGGTGCTCTTTTTAATAATAACTTACTTTGTGTGGCAATACCTGCAATATTTTATCTTAGAAGTGGTCTGGCCAATTTTCAGTTGGCCAATATTGAATCTTGTCATATCTCTGTCTGCTAGATTAAAGAGTTCAAATTTATTTTTCATGCAGGTATTTCTTGAGTAAGCAAGTAATTTGTTAATTTATCATGTGATGTGAGTTGTGTTCACTGAGATCTGCTCTCCAGGTTCTTAAATAATTCTCATAGTGCTTTTTTCCAATTTACCACCATTCTTCTATAGTTAGACACAGCATTGCTTTATCAAAGGCTGCAACAGCAAAGAAAATAATAATGTCTCCAAATCATAGCACAGCTAAGGCTGGAAAGGACCTCTGGAGGTCACCTTGTCCAACCCCTCTGCTTAAGCAGGGCCACCTAGAGCTGTTCTCCATACTCAAGGTTCTCTAATCAGACTGCTTTGGATTTTAAAGAGGCCCTTTGGCACCAGAAATTAAAAGTCAGCATCACCCAATCAGTATCATTATCTACTGATACAAAACATAACTAAAATGTTCTTTCCAATCAGAGAACAGGCCGCTGTCTTCACAGTCCACTGGATTACGTTTCTTTATTTCTAGATACATGGCTAGATACATTACGTGTGATGGGACTAAAACATAGTTTGTTTTGGAACAAAGTTTGTACTTTCACCTCTTTCATTTACTGAATGTCTGATCCCTGTGTCTATGGTGTATTTATAAATTATTTTGGTTTATCATAAATCATTAATACACACGTAAAATTGTAAAGAAAGCCAAATCCATACTATATGTCACTAGAAGTGAATTCTAGCACATTTTATAAATCTTCTTGTATGGGGTTTGTGCGGCAAGGTTTGGTAGCAGGGGGGCTACAGGGATGGATTCTGTGAAAGATTGCCAGAAGCTTCCAACATGTCCAACAGAGCCAACACTAGCTTGCTCTGAGATGGACCTGCCACTGGCCAAGGCTGAGCCCAACAGCAACACTGACAGCACCTCTGAGATAAAACATTTAAGAAGAGGGGAAATAAAGCCCTGCGTAATGGCAGCTGAGAGAGGGCAATGAGAGTGTGTGAGAGAAACAGCCCTACAGACACCAAGGTCAGTGAGGAAGGAGTGGGAGGAGCTGCTCCAGGCACCAGAGCTAAGATTCCCCTGCAGTCTTTGGTGAAGACAATGGTGAGGCAGCTGTGCCCCTGCACCCCATGGAACAGGGGAGGAGTGTGAGAAGTCCTACCCCTGAAGAGGAAGGAGTGGCAGAGACAATGTGTGATCAACTGACCGCAGCCCCCGTTCCCAACCCCTTGTGCTGCTGAGGGGAAAAAGGAGAGAAAATCGGGAGTGAAGTTGAGCCCAGGAAGAAGGGAAGGGTTGGGGGGAAGGTGTTTTAATATTTGGGTTTATTTCTCATCACCCTACTCTGATTTGATTGATAATAAATTAAAGTAATTTCCCCAAATTGAGCCCGTTTTGCCCGTGACAGTAACGGCTACATGATCGCTCCCTGTCCTCATATTGATTTCTGGGAGTTTCTTTGTATTTTTTCTTCCCTGCCCAGCTGAGGAGGGGAGCGATAAAGTGGCCTTCCAGGACATTTGGCACTCAGCCAGGGTCAACCCACCACATGACTTAACAGCTATGTTTTTGTAAGAATTTTATCTTGCTTATATCACAATTCATCTGTCTTGGATAACACTACCCAAAATGTATCTTGTGGAAAAAAAAATGCTCTCATTCAGGTTTTTCCATGTTACCAACCTGATGTTTCTGCTGCTGCTGTTTGCTTACATTCCTCAGGTACGTATTGTATTTAACAATGTCTTGGCTCATCTCATCCACTCTGTCCATCAGGAGCTGCAGACTCTTCCCAAGGTGATTACTGAAATACAAGAAACATTCATGAAAGATTAAATTTACTATTAAAAAAGAAGTTTTAAAATTTAAAAGCCATTCTGTCATTTACCATCATTTTTGCACTAATGGCAATGTTTGCAAATTTTTAAGTTCCTTATCTTTGTTCATATACTTATCTGATGATACTTTACATGGCATCTCCTCCTCTAGCATCTTTGCCTTGTTGCAAATACCATATTTAAGTGTTCTGGTCTTTCCAGGAACCTCTCAGTAATGAAAAAACAATGCCTTGAATGAATTTAAAGTTATTACAGATGCAGGTCATACATTTAAAAGAAAAAGTCTGATGCTTTTGTGACATGCAACCCAAACAATATTCCAGGAGATGTGTTCAAAGAGTTTGGTTTCGAATTACTACTTACTTACAAGGTTTTCACAGATTTTTAACTATCTCTGCAGAGAACTTCTTGAGAACCGCATCTCATTAACTAGCATATCAAACCACACCTGAAGTTCAGCAGACATTGCTTGATCTTAGCTGTTGAGAGTGTAGCGCCCAGTCCAGCCAGCTCCACATTCCATACCAACATGGAAGCAGCAAGGCTGGGCGCGTCCAGCTCCAGTTATGCGATCTACTGCCTTGGCCAGACAAATGCAGTCTGTTAAACAACTTTTATTGTTACCATTTTTAGCAATGGATTCAGTATTTTGCAGGAATGTTCAACTCAAGGTATAGCTTCCAAGTCAAAGTTTTGGAAGTTTTTAGGTTGGTGCCCATGGAAACTGTATTCATCCCAAATTGTGTTTACAGGGTAGAGCAGCAAAGAAGGACACTTTCTGCTCTCTATTGATCCCTTTGATTAGAAGCTAGTTTGTTGGCTCTGAACTAAGCCTTAGCCAGTACTACTTGGCTGAAGGCCAACAACTCAAAAAGCTAAACTCCATCCTTCTCTTCCTCACTACAATTCATAAGAGTTTCTTTCCAATGAAAAAGTTTGGTGTACTTCGATGTCAGAATCATAACCTTCAGTCACTGTTTCTCCGTGTTATCTGAGATTCTTTCTGCCTTTCACAATGCATTCCTGCCATCCTACAGTCTACGGACTGGGGAAACTCTAACTGGAATACAAAGGTACAAAGCTAAAGGGAACCACACACATAATATTACACACATCCCTTTTTAAGTGTAAGTTATTCCCCAAATGCATAGAACTCATAGCTGGAGACAGAAGCTGGTAATGTAGTGAGGCAGTAGGACACCTGCTGAGAACGGAGCTGGAGGCACCCTTATCTCAGTGCTAGGACAGCTGTTTCACTCACTGAGCTGCCTGCTCACTGAACAAAGGGCTGCATCAGTAACTTCAGACCACAATTTATTTACAAGCCAGAGTTAGATCTCAGTTGTGCACAGGAGCAGATGGTGAGGAGGATTTCAGCTACACAGCAGCAAGAAAGGCGCCACTATAATAATTATTTTTAAACTTCTTGGGGGTTTTTTGGTTGAACATTTCAAGAACAGGGTATTTAGAACTGTGGAATATTGCCATGGCTAGGGGCGTGCATGTTTCCAGTTTTTTACAGAGTTTATATTACACGGACTTTGTGTTAGAACTGGCTATTATCAGAAATGCCTGTGTAGGTACACACTAAAGGCCTTGTGGGGTATGTGCACATCAGAAATACATAATTATTTTACAGATAGTGTCCATGTGAAATATAGCTGGTTACAAAGAATATGTTTTATATGAATCTCTTTGGGACCAGCTTAGTAGAGCAGAATACAGAAACAGACAGTTATTGTTAGAAGTTGCAGTAATACAGTGTTTGCTCTCATTGCCAGGGAAACAAAAAGCTAAAAACAGATAACTTAAACAGATGTGAACTGAGACATGAAGTGATAAGTATGCTGCAAATACAGGACCAGCTTTTTCCTCAGCTCCCATGTGGTTGATACCCTTTTTTGCTCCATTTTTAAAAAAAAAAAAATAGAAAGACCAATAGGAAGTAATTTGTAAAAATGTATATATACAATGTTTAACCAAGTTTTACTCAGCTGGAGTTTATTCTGGTGGTATTCAGAAAGTTAAATCACATTGCTCCAACCCATAACACTCACCATACACTCAATTAGCCCAAAGGGTCCTCGAGGTACCTCCTTACTTGCAGTAGATCTCAAAGATCACACTGCTAGGTACCTCTGTGCCTTAATGCAATTAAAAAAAAATTAAAATATATGTATTTTAAAAAGGGGTGCCAGTAAATGCTGTTCACATCCTCATCAAGACTCACTTCCCTACAGGGCTCTGTGATAGTCAAATGTAGACAATGTGGAGCTCAGCATTTGGCTTCGTTGTTGTTCTGGGGGCATCAGTAATAAAGAACCTGCAATTTCAGTGGATGCACTTCAGTCAGCAGACTCAGCAAAGGAGTCGATTAAATTGAGTTTACATTTAAATTAGTGAGTAGTGTAGACCAACAGGAGCAGATCCATAAAGCAAAACAGCTGGTGTTGAGAAACCAATGGCCATGGTACATGTGTCTCCGGGGGCTCTTATCACTACTTCTGACACGGTCCAGTGATCTGGAAGTGGCTGAAGCACAGTAATTATCCTCCTAATGCCTCTTTTCAGTTTAGTTTCATCTGAAACAAGTCAGGTCTCAGATCACCCAGTGGTGATGATCTGAGCGCACACTTGAGCTGAACTAGAAGACAGCTCCACCCTAAGATAGCACCTGGAGACCACCACACTGGTATGTGAATCCTCATAAAAGAAAACTACCAGCTGCAGAACTGCTTTCATATTAAGCATCACAAAGTCCACACTGTGTTCTTTTTTGGGAAGAAATACAGATAATAAAAGAGGGAGAAACAGAATAAAAATCAGGGAAAAAAATCTGTCGTGGATTCTTACACATCTAATGAAGAAATAATCTAATGCAAGAGCACTCCACCAGAACTGTTACAGGACCATGCACCTGCAGGGAGTGACCTGTAAAACTTCCAGAACTTTATCATTTGACACTTATCTGTGCAGCTTAGATGGCATAATCAAAAATGCCCAAAAAAGGACAAACACATACAAACTGTCAAAGGGAAACTGTCAAAGCCTGTTTAAAACATAAAACAGACTAGAAAGTATAGCCTGGAAAGCAATTTCTTGTGCTGTGCATTTTTGCTGTAATGGCCTTATACTTGATGGGGTATAATCCTTCACACAGAAGGGCAAATATGAAATCAGGTCCTTGACACGCAGATTACTTCTGATTCCTTGTTTAACAATTATCAAACACAAAGGTCACTTAATTCTGAGGGTGAGAAGTAGAAACCTGTGGAGTAGCATAATCTGCAGGTAACACTCATGGCCCTGGTCTTTTCTGTCTTTTCTTCCCAGTAGTGAGCCTTGCATCTGGCAGTGTTGCGGTCCAGCAGCCACCAAAAGAGAAAGCAACAACTGTACATTAACTGAACTCACAGATTACTCACTACACAAGGACATCCAGCCAGGATGCAGGTCTGGCTAAGAGACGTGAATGCAAACCTTCCTCTTCCTGAGGGAGTGCTCGTAGCACCAGAGCCTCCCTTTGCAGATATATTTTAAGGAGAGCAAAGGTGCAGTTTACTGTTGCCAGCAAAGTCAGTTTAAGAAGTTCCAGCATCGGCATCTTCCTGCCTCTCCCTCTTTGCCCAAAGATTACAGCACTCTCAGCTGTATGGATTCAGCTGTTTGCGTGGGCACACTTCAAACTCTTTTAGTGAAATAGTCTACTGTAAATGCAAAACCACCCCCTGTTGGGGGTTCTTTTTTTTTTTTTTAGGGAGGCTGAGGGAAGGGCTGGAAGGGAAGAGTGGGAGTCTGCCTTTTTCCATCAGACTATTCCACAAAGCTATTTGTACAGCCATATTCTGAAACAGATGAGGGAATAAAAATCTTTGAGGGTGGGAGGGGTGTAGAGATGAAATGGGGGTAGAGGGAGAAACGAGGCAAGCAGCTGGGGCTGGAACCTCAAACTGGCTCCACTTCTGTAGGATTCATAATGGGGAACTACACATGAAGCCCACATTTAGTTCAGCATCTTTAATCAGAAAAGGACTCCAGTCACACTTGCTAAAGGTCTGAAACACCCAAAATGAAGCCTCAAGTGAGACACCCAAACTTCAAAGAGCAGCAGCAATTCACATCATTCTCAGCTGCCCATGTCCTGCTCATTAGTTTTAGTTGTTTCCACACACAGCTCACAGGCCTCAGCTCACACTTTTGGAGAAGCCCACGTACCCACACTGGGCCGGGAGCCTGGGTGCCTCAGCTCCCTCCAAGATCTGAGTCATGATGCTGTAAACGAGGCACTAAATTTTGGGTATAACAATTCTGAAGCTGGAGATGTCCCAAAAAGATGCCCCCTTAAACTTGCCTACAATTGCCATATTTGGACCCCCTCCCTTATTTGATTTTATTTTGCTTGCACCATGGCTAAAGAAGACAAGAACAAGGAGCAGCAAGAGGAAGCATAAGAAAATGCTGTATCTGTTGCTCATTTTTTCCACTTTCCAACAGCTCTACTGAGGCCTCTCTCCGAGTCATTGCTTTTTGGGAAAGGTGCCACCTTGTACAGCGTTTTTCCTCCTGGTGAGAACAGCTTTGGGTGGATTATAGAGGTACTGCTGGGCAAAGCACATCTTTTTGATTAAAAATTTCTAAGGAACATTCCCACCACTTAGCAGAACTTGTCTACATCTCAGCATTTCAGCCTGAGTTCAACCTGTGCTGTTTAAGAGGATTTTGTTTGAATGAGATATGTAAGTCAGGAGTCTTGAGCTCCATTCGTTTTCTACTCCAACTTTGATGTGTGCCTTTGGGCAACACATTTAACCTCTCTGTGTCAGGTTCCCCCCTCTGCAAATTAGAGATTTTCATAATTATCCTAATAATCTGTTAAGCACACTGAGATTTTTGAATAAGCAGTACAATGTATAAAGTTTAATATTGTTTTCAAAAGCGAACATAATCCTCCTTATTGTCACTTTCGCAAAGACACTGCATCTGATGTTTGAAAAATATATCTGCCAAGTAGATGCTAGTGCAGTAAATGTTCAGCACATGTTTGCTTCTACTGACGCACACCATTAGAAAAATTGCTTGAGACAAATTGAGATATTATAGAACAACACTATTATGAAGCTAGACCACAAAAAAGGTTTTTTTAATTTAAACTAGATCATCAATAGAATAAGGAAGAGATGGATGAGAATGAGAAAGTTGGTTGCAATTATTTCTCTGAAGATCTGGAACATTATCTGACAGGATTTTAATTCTTGAGTATCTATCAAAAGACTGGCAGTGTTCCAAGGTCTTCAAGATATTTTGGTCCTTAAGGGTAGCAGGAGGGTAACAGTTTGAGAAAAGGGTCTTTACTTGCTACTACTTGCTAGCCTTGTGCTAGTCTGCTTTCAACTTCTTTGCTTAAAATATTACAGTCAATTCAGATTTCACAAGAGAAACACAAATTTTTGCCCCAAAAAAGTAAACTACTATATACAGTCACAAACGTACTTTAAAAGGAGAATGATATTAAGGTGCAGGCAAAGTACCTCAAATAGGTAGAGCTTCAAACTCAGACAAGGTGGGTGGCTGAACATGTGAAAATCATGATGAAGTAAACTCTCCAGAGGAGAAGAACTATGGGTAAATAATTTTATTGCCAAAACTATTGCTTCAGAAGATTACAAAAGGTTCAGGGATGCTCAAAAAGAACCAAAAAAAAACCCCAAACCACCAAAAAACAAAAAAAGCCTAACCAACCCCAAATGCCAAAGAAATAAACCAACAACAAAAAACCCCCAAACAAAACAAAGAAAAAAACAAAACAACAAGGCCAAAGCCCAAAAGGAGCCTTGAAGTTACTGTCAACGACAGCAACAATTGCAAAGTGCAGAAGACAGGCACCAAAATTAAAAGCTGCTATCTGAAATGTTTTAGCCACAGCTGCTGAAAGACAAAAATAAGGAAATGTGAAAATAAATACGGAAAAATGAAAATAAAACTCCAAATAGCGGGGGTTTGAACTTCCATACTTCGGGCAATATATTCTTTGACAGAGCAACTTTCGCAGCTGAATTCAAGTAAAAACTAGTTAAATATTTCATCAAGCAGTACAAGTCACCCTACCTTGAATAAACAAGCATTAAAATGTTTTAATTTGCTAGCTGCTGAGTTATACCAATGTAAGATATCACTGAATGTAACCTGCATGGTAACTAAAAGCAGCTATCAAATATTAAAAAAAGGACACATACAAAAACCTCCAAGCAACCCACTGGGGTAATTTCCAAAATCTTCTCTCCTTCAAACCAAACTAATCACCTTAAGTTCCTCAAATAGACCAGGTGAGCCAGAAAAATCTGCCCGGAAAGTCTGTTTTTAATTTTGGGTTCATGTTTCTCTTGCTCACTTCTCGTCCCCTTTACTGATATGAGGACCAACACAAAAGCCTGTCTTGCACCAGGCTTTTAACACCGTCACTCCAGAACAGAAAACAATTTGTACAGTTCTTATCTTTGATCTTGAGCCAGGGCAGTGGTACTGAACAGTTACTACGTAAGATGTAAAGCTGATGAAAAACTTCAACTGTGGCTTGTGATCTGTTCAAATTACTTTCCTTTTCCAGAATTGTACTGTGTGACCAGCAGCACCCCTTGCTAGGATCCAGGGTGCTGGGTAGTCCCAGCCCTTTATACAGGAGCAAAGTCATAGAAACAACCAAGGACTGTCAGGTCACCTGGAAACCTGCTATATCCTCAGCATGGTCCTCTTTTTCACAGTGAAGTGACAGAGCTCAGAAGGAATCAAATCATTGTCATCTCCTACATCCAGTATCCAGCCTCTCCTCAGATGGGGTAAGGTTTGTGATCTTTGAACAAGGAAAGAAGGAGCCTGACAAAAAGCCTGTGGAGTCAAACGGATCGAATATCTCAGCAAAAATTCTTCACTTCGTTAATTCCAATGCGCTAAGTCACAACTTTACTGGACAGAATTACTGACTAAGCATCACTTGTGACATTTGTAAATTCCCCAGAAGAGTTCAACCCCATACCTGTTCTCTCTTGACCACTTTCTCTAAAACCTATCAGATCTCTCAATACCTCCACATAAGCTCAAGTAGACAGAGTGGAAAATTTCCACTAGAAATATGGATCATTATCTTCAGTCTTATATGGGGTGGGGGGGCAGGCAGCACAAAAAAGGAAAAAGAAAAGAGGCCACTAGGATCAGAAGCTCGGCAGACAACACCTTGATGTATAAGTAGTGTTATACCCCAAAAACCCAGTTTCTACATACAACAAGATACTGCATCTTGTTGTATGTAGATACAGATACTGTGTATCTGGTTGTTTTGGTAAGCCCAATAATAATCCAAATAACTGTACTATGTTGTGTAAGATTTAAGCACCACCAAATTTTTGATCATACTGCTAGAAGGCATTCCAGTTTTGTAATCAGAAGCGTATTTTCAGGACAAAGTGCCACAAGAACAAAATATTTATTCTTAAAGTTATAAGAAGATCATTTTAGAAACTCAAACAATTTCTGACCTTATGAATGCTGGCTGTCATGACAATCAGTCTGAGCACTTCTGTTAGTTTCTCAGAGCCTTTATTATTTTATTTTATTTTCAAATTCATCCTGCTACCAAAGTAAAACAACTGCAATTTCTTTTTTATTAAAATAACTCATATAATTACTTAAGGAATATTTAACAACCAGCTTTTACATACAGATCTATTTGCCTAAATTTTCTGAGTGCCCGTATTTTCTTGAAGAAATTCACACCACAAGCAGTGCAGCTATGTGGATTACAGACTGAATTTAGTCCTTGACTCTAATGCTACAGTTTTACCATGCAAATTTCCTTCAGCAAAAGAACATGAATGGTAAAGTGTTAACTCCATTAAAAGTCAAGGCAAAGCTTGCATGAGACTGGGATTTCACCCAAGGTGTTCAGCTGTGGTTTGGGAAAGCGAATAAAAGTACATCCATTACTGTAACAAGTACTTACCTGCTAGCCAGACTGAGCAATTCATGTCTATCGGCTACTGCAGATTTCTTTTCCAGTTCCCACAACATCACATTGATCAGGTATGAATTCTTAATTACAATGGGCACTTCTTCAAACATGTTTTCATATGCAATATTTGCTTTTTTCAAGCTGTGAGAAAAAGTTAAAGAATATTTACCAATATAACCAGTACCTCTCTTATTCTCTTTGTTGAATTGCTGCTCCAACAATTGGCAATTTTGTAAAAACTCTTGATTGTCATAGTTCCACAATCTAACATGAGTGAAGTTCTGGTAAGAGCGCATTTGCATGGCAAAACCTCACGTTTACAAAGACTAGGAAAAGCTGCTCTAGGAAAAACTCTCACAAGTCAGGCAGCTGCCTTGCTTGCTAATACATTACCTACATGAAAAAGCCTCCAGCAACAGACTGCACTGACAGGATTAACTCTGCCCCTTCCAAAATATTTTACTGATTTCCCTGTCATCAGGGTTTCTTAAATAAAAGTGAACAGTTAGTTACCACATGACACTAAAATATATTTAACATCATAACTACTACAATGAAAAATGATTTCCCAAATAGCAGAATAATTAAAATTTTTACTGGCCAAAAAATTAGATTCACAAAATAGCCTATGTTTTGGAATAATTAAATTCTATGGTGAATATTAAAATATAAACTTCCAGTGTGTATTTTTTTACAATATGCACATAACAAACTATTGCTATTGCTTTATAATAAAGCAGATAGTAATACCTTTCATTAAATCTGGAAATAAAAGCATGATCTACAAGTTTCTAAGAAATACAGTCTTAACTTCTCTGTATTCATATCGGATTTTGGAATAAAATCTTTTCGATTTTGCCTTCCCCCCCCTTTTTTTTTTGGACTAATCACAAATTTGTTTGTTCATCATGGAAATGTTTAGACACCAAGCAACGAAATGATTATGTTTTTTCTCAGTGAAGTAATTTTAACATGTGCTTGTGCTTTTGCTGTTGAACAGCAAGCTGCTGGAGGAAAAGGATGCCAGCTAAGGCCTACATCTGTAACAAGCAGCTCATCTTCTGAAACAGAGTAATTATCCTACTTTACTCCAGAAGATTGTGTCCACATGGGGGAGTTAATTTGGAATAAATACACAGCAACAGCTATTCCAGAATACCTGTTCTATTTTCCTTCAAGACAGACCAGGTATTTCCCTTCCTCCATTTCTCTTTGTCTGTTTTTGGCTCTGTTCTCAGATACAGCTATCTTCTCCATGGTCCTTCCAGCACATCCACTGACTAACCCCAAAATCAGTTCAAGTTCCACCACTTACCCTGACTTTCACACCTTATCAGCCCCCTGTATCAGTGCTCATCTATCACTACCCACATAGATCCATTTTTCCAGCATACACTGTTACATGAGATTTTAAAATACAGTGTTTCATTATCCCATGTACTATTCTGCACCCCAAATTCAGCAAATCCTGTGATAAAACATTCTTTGAAGTTACTTACGCTTCTGGAGAGAAGTCTTTTTCTTTGCAAACTTCCATCAGTTTGGGAGTCAGCCTATATGCCTTCAGGGACAAAGACCCTTGGGCAGTCTTAATGGGATCTATTCATTAAAAATGGAAGAAGCATAATATCAGCAGTATTAACAAACCCAGATTGCCTTTTTTATTTTTAAATATCTGAGTGACAAAGATAGGAGGAAAATAACTAAGTAGTCCTATTAACAAAAATTAAGACAATGAACACAAAAAAGACACTATAGCAAAGGCAATCCTATTGTACTGCAAGGTAAAATACATCCAACAATATATAGTGAAGTGAATTAGTAAACTTCAGTTGGAGAACATGGCGGGGACCTAGACCCATTCTACTCACATTATTTCCACATTAAAGGTCCAATTCACATTTTCTTTTCTTTCATATGAATTATCCACAGAACTTACATAACAGCGACCTCATTTAAATAAAGATTTTTCCTTCCAGCTATTATGCAGTAAATTAAAATATTCATTAAACTATATTTTATATTAACAAATGTAATTTTAGAGTAGCAATAAGCTAATTCAGATCAAGTTGCCATGCTGCTTCGTGTATGTCAGTGTAACTGGTATATAAAAAGATTCGTTTTGCCTTGACATACTCTGCAGAATTTAGGGGGAAATTTTCTAAACAAACTGTTACATTCCTTGGACAAAGAAGCTTAACACTTGCAGCATGATAACGGCTGAAGCATGCCAACATGAGAATAAAAGCTGTGTTAACATTCATGTTGTCTGAAACTTAACACAGTAAAACTTTTAGCAATCGGTGATAAAATGAAAACCAAAATAGACTGAAACAAGTGGAAAATTCATCAAGGTCTGATGATGCAATGTTTCCAGCCAATATAAGTATACTTTAACAACTTGTTCTTTACTGTAATCCAATTGTTAACATACTGAAACAATTTTGGGGCAGCTCATAAGATTGATCGTATTCATTAGTATTTTTTCTGACAGATACTCAGGACGTTACATTTACTTCTCAGCTGGAAACTATATGCAAGTCTGCCAGATATGGCAAACTGTGAGTGTTTGGGGAGGGGGAGGCTATAAAGCTGTTAAATTGCCTACGGTTCTGATACAGCACAGAACATCTGGTCTGGAGAGCTTGAGGAAACACCATTAAATAGGCAGAAAAGAAAAAAATCTTTGTGCTAAGAAACAGTCCAGGTTTTATATGCTTCTGTCAGAGGTATAAAAAAAACTTGGCAATTCGTGCGATGATTGGTCAGTCACGTACAGAGCCAGACACGCTAGCAAGCGGGGTTTGTTAGACATCTGGTCGGGTTCCACCAGCCCCTTCCACGAGGGAGGGGAGATGAAGGAATAAAAATGAAGCAGCTACTCCAGCATTCCAAAACGTACACATCAGGGCTCTGATAGCAAGAAAAATAAACAGAAAGAAGGAAACCCTGTCTAGACTTAGCTGCTGCTGAGGCTGCCGTAGACACAGGGTTGGTATTTACTCGAAAAGGCCTGCCAGGCTACTCTTACAGGCAAAAGACAGAATACAAAAATAGTAGTAATAATATTAAGAAGGGAAAAGAATAATAAAGGAAACCTCATACTAACCGTAAATGAGAACTACAGACTCCTCAATTGCGTGCTGGTAGCTGAACTGGGAGTCCAGGAGGGCACGAGTGACAAAAGAGCCATAGTACGTGGACTGGTACCAGCCAACGTGAAGATGATCAATGTTTACATGGCGGAGGCTTCGCATCATTTCCATCTGGTATTGAACTAGATTAAATAAAAAGTATGTTTAAAAAGTAAACTTACACAATTTGTACTATTTAGAGAGAAAGCTTGATATTAAGTGAGTAAATTGTATTTTATTTTATTTTAATTTTTGCAACTGCCCATAAATTTGTTTACTCACTGCTGGACTGTCTTCATTAAAATCCAGAGCTTCCTCAGAGAATGAGAGTAAGACCAGCCTCAGTAAGCAGACTTTTTTCAGCTGCATTTAATTGCTAAAGCGATCAACAAACTGTTACATGTCATTTACAGTGTGCATTACCTTGCTCATTCATAAAAAAAAATGATACTGGGTTTCATTAAGCAGTAACATTTTACCAATTATTAACAAAGACATATTGTAATTTAAGTTGCAATACTGACTGGAATTAACTTGTGGAATCAAAAGGAGAATTATTTCATGAATATACGAAATAGATTATAAACTATCTATGTCTTTTTCACAACAAAAAAGTACGTTTATGTTAAGAGTTTGGGGGACCAGCTATAGCTGTCAGATAGTTTTGACTGTATTTATCTTCTCTTTTTCAACACTGTTTCTTCTTTTTAGATGTATATAAATGCAAAGAATGCGTGTATGTACATAATGTTGTATGTAATACACACACATCTATATACAGTAAGTTACTTTAAAAAGTTGACAATGTTTTTTTTGTCAGGCTTTTTACACCAACACCTGTAATGTTTCATTGTACCAACCACATAAATTTTATTTCTACTAAATGCTTCATTCAAACAGATCACCTTTATGGAACAGAATTCTATTCAGGAATATTTAACATAATTCCACTGAGCAGAGAAACACACCTTATCACTTATCAGACCTTTTAAACAGACAGACACAGTGCCTGCTGGTTAAACTTAAGGAAACAGATTTCAGTGTGATTATCAGATGAACCAATGCTCAGAGCCAACTAACAGGAAATCAAATGCAAAAACACTACACAATCCTTCAGTTTTGTCTGCAGCTGCAAAAACTACAAAGATAAAACACACACCCCTTATGCATTCATTTTTTGTTAAATTTTTTAAGGCTTCTCCTTGAGCAGATGAAAACATGATATTCATTATAAAAAAGCAACACATTCATTAGGGGCAGAACGTGCCACATTTTCAGGCCCCACTTCATACTTTTTCAAAAGGAAATAAAATCCAAACAAAGATACTAGGAGACATTTTTCAGGACTCGACAAATATTTTTTCAAC
Source organism: Neopelma chrysocephalum (assembly GCF_003984885.1). NCBI lineage: Eukaryota > Metazoa > Chordata > Aves > Passeriformes > Pipridae > Neopelma > Neopelma chrysocephalum. The sequence continues at coordinate 3,212,287 of NW_020897725.1, forward strand.
TTATCACCCACCCTTACAGCACAAACTACATTCTGCAGTCTCTGGCCCTTTTCGTTAAACTGCCATATCTGACTGACTGTATTTTTAAAGTAACATTTATAAACACTTATATAAACCCTTGCAGACTTCTTCTATCAGCATATGTTGGCGATTGCATTCTACTTCATAGTACCTTAATAGAAATGGCTCGAAATTAGTGTTTCATCCAGGGCACCATGATAATACAACATCCCAAAACTAGTACAGCAAACCCACCCAAGCCTCAGTCCCTAACACTCAGCCAGCAAAGGAAAGGCCTCCACCATGTGCCTGCTTCTAAACCAAGGCCCATCTAGAGATGCCACCACACTCTTCAGGAGAGCCTGCAGAACTGATCTAACAGCTATTTCAAAGTGAGAATGAAAACCTTCCCCCTGCCAGGTCAAAGGAAGTTCACTGTACAACTTCCAGAAACAGTGGTCAGTCTGAAGCTCCTTAACCAGCAGCCCCGATGCTTCAGCATCTCAACATTTCTCTCAAAAGCAAAGCTAAGATCTAGCTTGTCAAAGAAGCTCAGTTCTTAAACTTAAAAGGTTTTGGTGGATTTTTTGGGGGGCAGACCTCAGAACACAGACCTCCCCAGAACAAACTGCTCTGACCAATTGCTCTTTTTCAATTTTTAATTGAAAAAGCATATGATCCAGTTATTAAATGTAGCTAGAATGAATTATTTTGGTTAAAATAAGCTTTTCAAAGGTATTATCTGTGTGGAAAGCAAGACTTGTTTTTCACATGACTTGCTGCAACATGCTAAAAATGAAATTATGGTTAGATCCTTTCTAGCCAAATGAAGCCATAAAGAGGAAACACTAGAAAGGATTTTCAAAAGCAGCTGAAAGAGATAAAAGATTTTGTAAGAATGAAATGAAATGTGGACTTTAAGATAGCCGAGCTAGACTGCTCCTTGCAGTGGCAATTCTTTTGTAATTGTGGACATTGCCAAAGTAGGGGTGGTCATGTAATGATGGGGAAAAGATACTTAGATATAGATTCCAATGAAATCATGTGGTTGGCACATCCAGATAATTCCTCCCTTGAGAAGTGCAATACTGAAGAGTGGGAATACCATAAGAAAACCTCCAGATCTTTTACAGAGTCGAATAAAGGTATATCATACTCTTAAAAGTGTTCATCTGAGAGGTAACTGGTAACCAAGTTCCAGGATAACTTCTTTTCTTAAACAAACCTGTAACTGAGTATGATGTAAGAGATATTGTCCAAAAGAAAGAGGACTCAACGAAAACCATCCACATTTCAAGTCAGCATTTCCTCCTCTCATGACTGTTAGCAGTTAGATGATAATGAAGGCAATAGTGGAAAAAATGTCAAAGAACCAATAAAGCATCAATAGCTAACATCTTTGCCTTAGGAAAACAACTGCAGAAATTAAAACATGATGCAGTCCCCACCAGGGAGAAATGGAAACTCTTTTAACCAAACATATATATTTTATAACATGTATTAGTAGCTAGATAGCTCCAACAAGCTGCCAACTTGCACAAATGGATAACAGCCCCCAAGTTGCTTTTGTTGATACCATTACCACTGTTTCTTTACATCATTTGCCCAATATGCAGAACATCATTTTTCTACCTAGAAGTTTAGCACAGATTGGGCAAAAGCTCACTCCTCCTTCTACACAGTCCTCAATCTGTAAGGATTTGGGACAGTCATGCACTTTTTCTAATGAATTCATTGTTTCATGTCATAGTCCTTCCCAAATCACATTGCAAAGGTGCCACTAAAAAGTGCCACTAAGTCTGAGAGCGCCCAGAACTGGGGTAAGCAAAGAAAAGGGCAGGGGAACAACCAGACCAGGATGCTTCCCCCCCTTTACCCCACATTTAAACAATGTACCTACATCTAAAGTATTTGTTCAGGAGTGTCCTTATGAGAAGGAAACCTCACAGCTGTGTTTGCACTTCTCAGTGGTGCTGCTTGCATTGAGAATGCGCAACCTTTGTCTCCTGAGCCATCATACACCTCCTGAGCACCGTTCTGGGGTGGATTTTTTTTTAACAGAAGATTCTCTTTTGCTGTTAATAAAAAAACCAAAACCACCCCCCTCCCTCTAAAGGGGTGATTTTTTTGTTAGTTTGCAAACAAATGGGGGGGATTAATGAAGCTAGAAAGTGTTACTATAATTTGTTTAAAACAGAAAAAGTGCAAAACTATACAATATGGGTATTTTGCTTGAATATGACTGATTTGTGTGTGTTTGTATTAGCAAAATGCCTCAACTGCAAAACCTTGACAGTAAATCCTATTACAGTAGATTGGTGGGTATTTTTTCCCCTGAACTCAATTTGTTTTAATAAATATAAAAGATTCAAGTAAATACTAAAATAACAAAGTCTTTTTTTTTTTTCTAAAAAGTACTGGCAACATTAGTGGCTTTGTCTGGGCTTTAACATTTAGGAGAGATATACCCTATGTTACCAACAAAACCCAACAAAATTATATCATATATCAGATACAAGGAGAAAGAACTGAGCACTGATATGATGACCCGTTCAACACTGGGACAATTCAGTCATGTTTTCTATACCTTAAAATATCCTTGGTCTATAACTTCACTATTTGAAAACCTGATTTAAGAATAGGTCAAATAGACTGAGGGACTGAAAAAAGATCCACATGATTATTTCAAAATGCAAACAAATCTAAGACTCCGGAGTTTTACAACAACTAGCAAATTCACAACCTTCTTGAAGTAACAGCTTATTCCTAAAACACTTCCAAAACAAGTGTTCTTGCAGCAACCTGATATATGATGCAAGTTTACTTATCGCCAAATTGTTTCTTTACAAACAATTCATTAGAATTCACCTCTCATGGGGTCACATACACATGGGCATGTTGCTGAAATTTAGTCTTTAAATAGTTACCCTTACCATCGGAGGAGATGCATTTCCGCCTGGGCACATTCAGATTGTCAGTAAACATTATGACATGTGAGACCCTGATCAAAGGTGGCCTGGAGGCAATACACTTGATGACACCTCAGATGCTCAAGGCCTTAATTTCCAAAACATACTTTAAGTTGATATGCCTTAAGAAATCTGGTTTTAAGAGCAGCAACCAACATGCCTCCTAAAAAGCCAAGGTCCACCCCAGTGGAAGACCTTTGTACCCGGTATTACGAGCCACAGACTGACCAGTTTTACACTGCTCCTCACCCAGCTCACTGCAGTGGACCCTGCACAAAGTAGGCAACAAACAACATCTGTGTAGCCTTCGGTCTGCATTTCACAATTAAATGCTTGTGTTGACTCATATTGCACGAATTTGTCCTTTCACTATGTGCTCAAACAGCAAAAGGTGCACAGGCCTTCACGAGGGCAAGTCAGTGGTTCAAGAACAAGGTGGACCTTTACTGTTCCCTCACCCTCAACAGCCTCCTCAAACCTGAAGATAGATATTGTTTCCTTGCAAAATGTTGAACACCCAGAAGACAGATCAACTAAAACTACTTAAAATTTACTCAGGACTAGGCATACCTTCCATGGCACACAACAGTCCATCAGAAGAGCCAGCACCCAGCTTCTGCACTAACACTTCTCTGAATTTAACTGGCAAAATGAATGTGGGAAATTTTGGTTAATCTGGTTAAACTATATTGAAAAACAGCTATATTGAAAAATATCCCTTTTATAGCACCACTACTAATGTGGATAGTATTTTTAAGGCAGTAATTTGTCTCTTTTGAAGTGCTACCATGTGGTAGTATGCGTACTGAACAAGTGCTATACACTTCATAGCACAAAAAATTTGAGTTTTTCTATACATATTAACTATGCCAAACCACATGTATGCTTCAGACAGTATCTTCAATGACTAACCCAAGTTAGCAGATGCTAGTTCAAGGAGCCAGCATATGCATTTGAAAAGAAGGAAAATTGATTTATTTAATTTAATTTAGCACAGAGAATTATGGAGACAACAGATTAATTCGTTCCCCTCCACACACACAATCTCAGTTAATTGTCTAAAAAACTATGAATCACAATAACTTCATCTATTGATAACAATTCCAATTGTGAAGATACAAATATAAATAATACCACAAACAACTTGTTCTGGTTAAAAAATACAAATAAAAAGGATGGGCAAAGAGAAATAAGAATTCACAATTAATTCCAGCAGAGGCAATGTTTTATCTGAAAAAGCCTTTAGATACTGCTGAAATATATTTCTTAAGCTAAACTATGTGCCACATATGCATACAAATACTTGCAGATTTTTATCTATATCCAATCACCTCACACGCACACTTCTCCCAAGACAAATGCATGAGCTCAGTAACTCAACAATTCTCCTATTCAGGGAGAAAAAAAAATTAAAAGTAAATATTGCCTTCCTCAATAATATTAATTTCCTCCTCTGAAATATCAAGTCAGGGTTACAAAACAGTACTGTATTTTATGCACTTTTGCTATACTGGGCTGAGAACACCTGATCTCCTCTAAACTTGGAAGCTAAGCAGACCAGGGCCTGTAAGAAGCTGGATGGGAAAAAATCACCTGAAAATAGGTAAAAGTCCAAGAGTCATAGTCAGTTGTAAGACCACAAAAACAAAAGTAAGGCAAAAGACTTAATTCAACTCCATTTTAATTGCTAAACTCAGGGATGAAAAAAAAGGGCAGAATACATTTGGCCAAATATTAAATATTTTTTAAGGGACTGTCGTGTTCTAATGAGTTAGTAACTGTGGTGGAAAAACTGCACATTCACAAATGTGCATTTTCTGTATGGGTTATGAGTTAAACTGAATGCACATCTGTAGCAATCACCCTTATCTATGCCACCAATATTACTGTTCTAGTAAGAGCAAGCACAACCATCTTCTGAGTGAATGCTCATTACAGCAACTGAGGATTTGCTAGTGTCTTAATGCTTTTCTGAAACAAAAAGGTCCTTCATTTTATGAGAAATAAGGGGAGAAACAGAAAAGGAAAAACTCTTCAGTAACAATTCATTATGTATGCTCAGTAAATTCATTCATTTTTAACCTTGATCACAATTCAATGTTGGTTTTACGACAGCACTGTGTGATATTAATTGTGCTCTACAGAAAAAAGTATAGGACACCCAGAGGAGATATCACAATCAGTAGGTGAACAGTGAAAAGTAGCAGAGCATAAGAAAAATAAAAAACAACATTTGGAGTGCTTCTGTCTGGAGATACTTACCCCAGTGTAAGCATGTATCTCCAGATTGTTATTTATTACCAGCTTAGTCAGCAGTTGCCCGAGCACAATCCCCACCAGAGCTGATGACCAGAGCCTTGGAAGTAGGGACAGGGGTATCTGTCCTGGAGTCCAGGACACGCCACCAAGGCAGGTAGTGGCTGCCCATCACCATCTTGTTGCTTTACAGAGGTGGCTCCAAGACACGGGCCAGCACAAGGACGCAGCTCCTGCCAAAGCAGGGCAAGGTAGGAAAGGGCAGCTCTGTGGCTGGTGGGAAAAAAGGAGGATGAGGACAAGTTTTCAGAGCAAGAGAATGGGGAGCATGGGGATGTGCGTGACAGGACAACGAGAAAGTAGCAAATGGAAGCACACCACTTCCTGCACATGTGCTGGCACTCAGCCAGGGTTTTCTGACAGCCAGCTTAAGGCTTTGGTCTAAGCACATAACCACTGAATTATGAGGCAATCAAACCCATCAAACTATTATATCATTTTATTAACACATGAGCAAACACTCAGATAAGCCTTTGGACAAGATAAATAAATCTCACTCATCACACAATTCCCAACACAACTCAAGATCATGAAAATTTGTTCCGTTTTTAAATAAACACACCAACACATCCAAGCCTCAAGAAGATTCTAAATAAGGTGGGCAGAACTGCCAAGGTAACTTGCAAAATTGTGTTCTAAAGTATCCACCATTATTCCAAAGGATAAAAGCATTATATTACTATCTTTCAGAAATATTAAAACACTTGAGTTTTCAAAAAGCATGCTTTAGTTCAGAAATCCATTTTAAACTAGCATCTTCACATTGAAGTTGAAATCAAGCAATATAATTCAACTATTTTGTTGGCAATGATTTTTAAGAAGCAATGGCCAGAAGAAAAGGCAACATATTTTGAAGGTTTTCTGTCATATATTTGGAGCGTCTTATTGGTATTTATCTAGAAAGCCCCATCTTCACAGTATCTTACAAACACTCACCACTTAATCCTCCCATCTTCTCCTATACAGCAGGTAAACATTCTTATCTAAGCATTCACTTGGCTTATTACACTACTATTTTTACATAGACTGAAAACAAATTTTATATGAGATTGAAATCTTTATGAAGAAAAAAAGTTTCAGCCTACATTGTCATGACAGCAGTAAATTGTACTACTAAAAATGCCATCTGGGCAACTTAATTCTTGCTTTCCTTGTAAAAGAGCAGGAAGATGCTATCTCATTTCCCAATAAACATCACATGCCTAATGAAAGCATCAACTGTTTTCTATTAGGAGCGTATTCCCATGAATTTCAGCACCTCAAAGCCTTTACTTACACCAATTTTGCCCAATAAGTATCATTCCAGTTGATAAAATGCAAAGTAGGATTAAAGGCATGAAAAGGAATCAGTATGGTAAAAAAACAACCATAACCTCATCTCTAACTAAGCATGTCCTTTACAAAATGAGTTTTTTTAAAGTTCCATGAGATTCCTTAAGTTTCTTTACCAGCCATTGATTTTTGCTTGTTTCCTCTAGGAAGGCTATGTTAATAGGTAAAAGCTCTTTCTTTACAAAACATCAACATAGCCACCTCAATTCTCCCAGTTACAAAGCAATTAAGCACACAATAACACAAAAATGTGTGGTGAAACTCTAACTCTTTTCCTACATAAATGTCAATCAGTTTAATGTATTTTTATGAAATTTTATATTACATAAATACTCAGAGAGGTTATTCAATTATCTGGAAAAATTTGGAAATGTTTAAAGATTAATGAATTACATGGTCACTTTTACTTTTTAATATAACACAGATTTTCATATTCAACAATTTGAAAGTAGAACAGGGACAGACACCAAATAGAAACAACTCAGCAATCTCTGCATTTTCAGTAATGTCATACAGCACACATTACAAGTAAGTCAGTCTCATTTTGTCAAAAACTTTTCAATAAGTGAAGAAAAATGACAACTTCACATAAGGGGCTTGAGGGCTTTTAAATTCCTCACTTCCCCCTGAAATGCAGAAAAAAAAAACATTTCCCTTCTTTGTAAAGCTTCAAAGTTTGGGTATTTTGTACCATTCACTGTTTGCATTGCAGAAATTCAAAGGGCAGTGGGAAGAGGAGGGACATCCTCAACAGCTTACTTAAAGTCAAAACACCCATCTTCCGTTACCAGATACAATGAAGCAAGTAGTTTTCTGATGGCTTGGTATTGAATATCCACAGGTCTGTTTTCAAGAGTTTCTCACACTATTCTTAAGTTTCAAGCTCACAAAATGTGGTCTGAACACTAAGGCAGACACAGCCTCCATACAACAATTTTCCTGAATTGTCCTTATAGCAAATCAGGATTCATTAAAAGAAAAATCATTGCTACAGCCTCTTTCATCAGCTGAAAGTTACACAAACTATTTGTTTTCTGTGACCTCTATCAACCCATCATGTAGGGGTAACACAGCTAAACACTTGGCAGAGAGAATCAGTGAAGAAAGAACAACATGGTAGCTGCCCCCATAAACCCGTCCTTTGAATCAAAATTACACAAGTATCTAGTTTTCAAACACACTAAGTACACTTGCTAAAAAAAAAAAATAGACAACTGTGTCTTCAGCACTGGGTTTCCTGCTTCTTCCACAGGGGGCCTACTGTGCAGAGAAAGACCTCCCCACGGACTGGGAAGGCTCAAAGCAGGCAACATCTACTGCTCCTTTCAGGAGGAAACAAGGACCCCACACAACCCCCAAAATTCACATTAGTTTTACAAAGTCTACCAGTTTTATATCTAGCCCAGGTTCTGTAACTCACTGAGCAAACAGCTGTAAAATGCCATATTAACTTCTTTATTTTCAGTAAGAATAGCACTTCATTCTCTGCCCTACCAATAATTAGGAGCTTTGTCTAAAACCTAGATGGAACACAATGTTACAAGGACACTTCAGCATACCTCTTAAAACACTCCTAGAACTCCACCTGACACCTCTGAGTAACACATCCCATTGAACAGTAGCCATGTCACTCTCCATGACACAAAGAAAGACTGAGACATCCCACCCAACCCGCTTAGAGAGCAATGATTTAAACCGTAGGAAAGCTCCAACCAAGGGCAGCTTCACTTGGATCTCTGCTGTACAACCTTCTCAGCCAAGTCTTCAAGCCATGAGCAACGTAACTTTAATTCACACAAGGTACAAGTAAGTCAGCATCCACGCAAAGTCCTACTCAGTAGACACATGAGAAAACATCTCTCCACTATGAGATTCAGGGCCAGACATTTGCTTTGTCAAGCATTGACTTTCATACAAAATAAGTCAAACCCTCTTGCTCGCAATCCCTGCCACAATAGAAATCTCTGCCCTTCTTTAACTTGTGGACAGATCCAAGAGTGATGGCTTCCCTGCTGGTTTAGTTCTTGAGCTATAGATCCAGCCACTGTCAGCTGACAGACACATCCAACATCACTTATCACTGGGCAGCTCTTTACAAGAGATGGAAAAAAAATCAACTTTTACTATCCTAACTCTAACACATAAAGTTCTTAACATGCTGGCTTACGAAAGGGTAAGCAACCAACCCCTAAACCTTAAAGATTTCTACAGATGAAGTGAAAGGTTTGTATCGTACATGTGGAGGCCGTGGATCCATACAGAGCTGATGCCTAATGAGAGCCATAACTAAGGACATCAAACAAATGTATTTTTTTAAATTACATTAAATTATTCATAAGAGGTACACATTACACTTGTGTTTTGTTGTAGCATGTTGGCTACCAAGAGCTGTTCTCAATTCTCTTCAGGATAGTTTTGAGTTTGTGAAACAATATGAAGGAAACTGATTTTAGGTGGGCTCATGAATAGATGACAATGATTAACATTTTCTAGGGAGCTTGAAGAAAAAAATTCAGTTTTGGAGGAAGAGTACAACCAACGGTTCAAACCTTGTGAAAGAATTTACCCAAAAGGCTCCTAAATTACTGCAATTAGATGACATTTCCAGATCTCATGAAAACCTATGCTTTTGTATTAAGTCCTCCCTGCCAACAGTCATGACACAATCATTTTGGAAGCTGTTGGCTGCCCCAAGGAACAGCAGTTTAAATCAAATTCTGGTAGAGGTGATGCCTCTACCTTCCTGCATGTGAAAACTAGCCTCCTTCACTCCCTATTATACTACGTATAATATTATGTAACTGTCAATATGACAGGCAATGGCATCAGCAACGTATTGGAGATTCAAGAAGGTACTTAGTGGCCATGGATGCTAGCAGGCAGCAAGAGGCATGTGATGAGAGACAGGAAATTCTGACCAAAAATTCTTCATCCAGAACCAATGACATCCAAATCTTCAACATGTCTCATCCCATACAGCTAGGCACTGGTGCTAGAAGAAAAACAATGTGTGAAGAATTTTGGAGGTAATCAATTGAGGAAGCATGTTATGCTTCATTAGGTGAAACCTTGTTTTTATGCCAATTCCAACACGGAAATGTTCAAGAACATCACTAATACATCATTGTACTGTTTCCTTACATGACTGCTGTCACAGCAGCTATCGATTAATTGGCATGTGCAACATTTAATTAGTGAAACAATATTAAGGTACTTAAGGCTTTAAAAGTGCACAGTTTCAGGCATAACAGCACAGACTTCTAAATAACTCCAATATGATTCTTTAACACAGAGTGAGCAACTTATAATACAGCTGCCATGGAAAGCCAGTAGGTAGGATTTTGAAATGCTCACTGACAGCTACTGCACCATTTTGACACAAGAACCATGAAAGGGAGACACACACATGCCAGACCTTGTTTTAACACAAGAATCTACTGCACTACTTAAACAAGCGTGGTTCAGTCTTTAGGCTTCCCACATGGATGTGATGAAAGAAAAATCTGGTACACCCAAATGACATTTCAACTGGTCAAGGCAGATCCAGCCTAACTGTGCTGATGCATTAACATTCTCCAAATACCCAAACTATTTCTATATCAGACTTCCAACCTTGTCTTGGACAACCTGCATAATAGTTAGCTACTACAGGTCCCATTTTCTTCTCAAGGAAATCTGATTCATCATCATCATCACTTACTGCTTCCTTGTTTTCACTTGTGTGTGTATATAAATGTACATAGATAGACACACAGATGTGAGGGGGTGGAAGAAGAGGGAGAGACAAAATATACACACCTCCCCATATGTAAACATGCATTTAATCAGAAATCAAGGTGGATTTACCAGGTAAATGTCAATGCACGTGACCATACTTTTATATACCTAGAAAAAGTAATGTAAAGGCAACTTCTCAACAATAAACAAGACAAAGAAGCCTGACAGAGTGTGTTTGCTCACGCCATTACAAGGTTCATCTCTATATCTGTTCCCCTTGCCGCTCCCCCCATAGTAATTTCAAGCTAACGATTTCTCGCCACTGCCCAGATAATAATGTGGCCATTAGAGAAATCAGGCCAAGGTAACTCAAAACAGAAACCCCCATTTTATTGTGTGTTAGTACTGCAGTTAGGAGCTACAACACTGCATGGTATCTACTGAATGGCATCACCATTCGTATTAGTCATGTTTCTAAAGCCCAGGCTAACACTAGCAATGCCTGCATTAGCATAACTTCTTCAATGTGTTCTCAAAGAGACAATGAATTCAGGCCAGATTCAGAAAGTCTGTTCCATAGCCCAGCAAGAGGAACAATAAAACCAGGACTGGTTAGATATTTGAGGTAAAAGACAGTCATGCCTTTGCACAAGCAGTCTTTGGCACCTAGCAACTTAAGATCATGCACTATGTTAAAATGTAAAAGATATCAAATAATTTAAACAAAACTAAAATCCACAGGAGTTTAAGAATAGCAAATTTAGAAAATAAAGCTCGGGGCTTTTAGATCAAGATACACAAGACAGAGTCAGGGCAAATTTCTCCTCTTTCTAGGGCTTGTAACATCATATGGCTGGATTTTGCAAGCCAAAGCTAATATTTCAGCAACATAGCACTTTTATATCTAAGTGTAGCTTGTTCTTTTAAAGTAGCCAAGAACTAAACTCACACCCTGTTATAACAGGCAGAAAAAGTGCTCTGTGCCAAGAAGGAAGTTATAAACTTAAAGAAAGTTTTTTACATGGGAAACCAGTTGGGAAGCAGAGGGACAGATCCATTGCAATCAATTCTCTAACGAGTAAGAGAAAATACACAACACATCGGAGCTGAAGGCAGGAGGCTGCGGTTCCAGTGCTTGCTCAGCTGAAGGACTCCCCGATGGGGGCTGGACAAGTCAATTCTTTCCATTCTCGCTTCTCTGAAGAGTACAAACCCCTGGGACAGCATTAACCATTTATTCTGTACACAGCCTCTAAGCAAAGCTTAATTTGAGGAAGAGATGAATCATTGAATTACTTGGTGGTACCTATATTTCACTGACTGCCAAAATGCCTTTGTAACTACATTATATTTACAAACTCAGATTATAGGTGGAGGAAAAAAAAAAGAATTCAACAAGATTAATACTATCCAAACAGACTTCAGATAAAAGACATAATGATGACGAGGTGTGCAGGGCTGTGATCAGCAGCAAAGTCCATCCAGAGGCCAATCACTAGTGGTGTGCCCTGGGGGTCAATACTGGGTCCAGTACTCTTCCATCATCTTCATTAATGACCTGGATGATGGGACAGAGTACACCCTCAGCAACTTTGACATGATACAAAACTGGGAGGAGGTTTCTGCTGACATCCAGAGCAACTTCGACATGCTGGAAAAAAGTTCAGCGAAGGGAATCGCAAAGTCCTGCCCCTGGGGAGGAAGAACCCCAGGCAGCAGCACATGCTGGGGCTGACTGGCTGGAGAGACTCTGCAGAAAAGGCCCTGGGAGTCCTGGTGGACATTCAGTTGAGCCATCAATGGACCCTTGCAGCAAAGGCAGTTCTTTGGCATTAGGCAAAGCATTGCCAGCAGGTCAAGTGACGATCCTTCCCCTCTGCTCCGACCTGGTGAGACACATCAGGGGTGCTCTGTCCAAAGCTGGGCTCCCCAGGACAAGAGAGACACAGACTTACTGCAGAGAGTTCAGGGAGAGGCCATGAAGATGACTAGGGCATCTGTCATTCAAGAAGCTGAGAGAGCTGGAGAAGGGAAGGCTGAGGGGGGTCTTATCCATGCACATAAATACTTCGGAAATTCAACTTCAACATATGATAAAATATCTTATTTGTTTGCTTTCAAGCTGTGAGGAAGAGCAAACTTCACAACAGGCTGCCCAAAGAAGCTGTAGAGCCTCTACCCTTGGAGACAATCAAAATTCATGTGGACAACCTTGTTCTAGTTGATGCTGCTTTGAGCAGGGGGATTGAACCAGAGACCTCTAGACATCCATTCCAACCTTTGCTATTCAATCATTCTATGACTGGAAAAGATGGCTTAGTAAGTTAGAAGACGGTAAAGAAAAATAACAAAAAACCCCCAAACATTAATTTCAGTCACATTTAACATTATTAGTCAATTTTTAATTTTTTTTAAGGGGCCAAGATCACAAAGTTCTGTTAATTGTTGAAGAAAAAATATTGCAATCTAAGTAAACCAAGTTTGGTTTGAGTAAAATACAGGCTTCTAGAAACAACCAACCATAGAATGAAATTTCATCAAAGAAGACTTTTTGTGTTTCAAAAGCAGCTATTTTTATTCTGCATTCATCTTTTTGTTAGTTATTGAAAACATTAAAAGCAATTACGCAGAGCGCTATATAATTCTCAAAGGATTCAGCCTAAATACCTTTTCAAATGCAAACAAGACACGAGTCACAATAGGTACAAAATCTTTGGTTAACAGCCATAGATTATATTTATTTTAGCCACTCTCACTGAATGTCAAAAATGTAACAGAAATGGTTTCAAAAAAATTAACATGGGTAAGCCAGTCCAGAAATACACAAACTGTGCTTAGATTTGTGACTGCAGTTCAATATGGTAAGCAAACATGAAAATATAGAACTGTCAAAGGACAAAAAGGAAACAAAGCCAAGGACTGAATAACACTGAACTGCAATGTCAAGAGGACTTGAAAAGAGAGGCCTAGAGAATTCATTTTGTTCAACAGACAGAGAAATGTGGCAGAAAGAAATATAAATTAAAAAGCGTCTTAGTACACTGACCATGATGTTCTCTCTTTAACGTTTCATTTAAATTTTAAAAAAAATTGAGAAATTCTGTTGCAGCCATCAACAGTAAAATCAGTAAATTCTCTTCAATAATATAACCACAATTAAAACTAGATGAACTACTAAAGACTTTCTCTGTAAGGTATTACAAAGAATGCTATTTTCTGAAGTATTTCACTGAAAAGCAAAAATTTCCATTTGCCACAGTTACACATTCACACCAGAAAACAGTTCAGAATAACAGCAGAATAGTAGCAACTTTGAGGTATCTCTTAAGGTGACAATTCAGTAAGAATAAGCTCAATTTCTGCTTATTTAAAACAATTATCTTAAATTTCCCAATTTATTTTATTTTTATATGCAACAATCACAATATTAGGTGCCAGCAGGAAATCTGCAAACTTTGTCAGGAGTTTACTCTGCCTGAGAAGGAAGATGTTTATACCATTCTCAGAGTCTCTAAAAAACTACAATTTGTGTTTAAAACACCTCCTTCATGTTTTATGATAAGAATATACTCAAGGGGACCGCAAAAAAAAAATACTCTTTCTGTAGGAAGACTGTGAGTCACAGTGATGCTTATTAGGGAGCATTAATGTAACCACACAGACACAGAGCTTGCAGTGTGTGTGCACAGAGCCCTTAGCCATAAAACACCAAACAGATTATATTCATTGGTAGCATAATACAATAGATTTTTTTTTCTGCACAGTAAATATGTCAGTTACTTCTTAGCTTAAAAGTCTAATACACTTTTTCCACAAATAATCTTTCTTGAATTTTTACACTTAAGGTGTTGAGGGGTCTTGAAACCATGTCTTGAAACTCCTTTAGCAGGTGAAAGAGAAGATTCCACATGAGAAAATGTCTTTGCCAGAGTCTTGAGAGTGAGAAACACTCAACAAACTGACAATTGCACTACCAAAATCTCACTGCAGGAGAGCTGAATTCACAATGGTTTCACAAATCCAGACTTCCACTAAGGACTTGGCATAACTCAGTCCGTGGTGAACTATCCCATTTCTGCAATGGACAACCAATCCTCCAGGAAGATTTTTGGCAACTGGCTAAATGTGCTATATGATCACTATAATACAACTGAAACTTTGCCCAGTCCACTGTTGTCATTTAAAGGAGAATGGAAGCCCAGGCTCGTCTCCTTTACTCTTTTATTGCCACAAGGCCACGTGGCAATCAAAGTCTATCCTCATGGCCTTCTTTCTTAGCATTACCTTGAAAGCATGAGAAGGAACAGAAATACTATCCCAGACTTACAGATACGCCAATTAGCTTTTAAAACAACTTCCAAATTGTGTTTTGGAGAGCAATTGCTGATCACAACACACTAGCCCTGGTAGCCAGCTGTTGTTTAAAAGATAGCTATAAATACACAAAATACACTCCTGATACTACTTTTCTATGTAAGCAATTGTAGCTGTTAGAAGGAGGCTATGTAATCAAGTCCCAAAGGGAAAAGATGTTTGCACAGCCACAAAGGAGAGATCCACAAACAGAGTATGTACCAGAATAGACTTTGTTAAGACCTGCTCCATATTACACAAGAGTTCACAAACTCTTAAACCAAAGTGGTTTTAAAATTACTCTTTTTTACTCCTCCTTTCAAGAATAAGAGTAATAAACAACGTGCTTTCCAATGCTGCATTTCAAGTGCAAGAATTGCTCTCGATCAATGCTTCATTTTGCAATGTCTGACATTTTTTCTCCAGGACTCCACTGTAATATTTAGATCTACTGCAAAGTCAGATTTAAGAGTTTACTTGGTTTCTGCTTACCTTCTAGTTGAAGTTCACCAACAATTCACTCTGGTTTTTGTTAAGTTTGCAAATGGGATATTTCTTTTCCATGGCACTGATACAGTGATGAAAGAAAAGACAGAAGGCAGAGAGAGTCCCTGATGTGTTCCCACACTATTAAATGTGCTTGATGAACAAAAGTCACTAAACACACTTCATAAACATTTCACTTGCTGTCCCCTACAATTTTCACTGGTAAAACTTCCCAAAATATGGCTTTGTTATACTCTGAACTGGAAGTCACAAGTACTAAAATTTTCATTCACAGACACGAGACACACATCAGTTTTAGGACAATGTTGTAACTCAAACATGGCAAGGGCAGCACATTTTGAGCAGGTGCAGGTGTACAGAAGTTGAATTTCTGACTTAAAATCCTGCACAGAGGCAATGGCCAGTGAGTCACACAAGTGTCCCAAAGATCCATTTCCTTGAAGAACTATAAACTGCATCACCCTAAGGGGTCTCTTCTTGAGATTCACAATTGTTACTGAAAATGCTGAAGCTTTTTCAACCAAAAGATTATTTTAAATCATAAACAAATTCTAGCAGTAAATATGCAAGATATCAAATCCCATGAACTATTAATAAATACAGAAGTTGACAATGAGCTAACATAAACACACAAAACTCTGAAAGTTTAGGGTTACATTATCTTTACAAGCAAGCTTAGTCTAGATCAGATTGGATCAACATATGAAATTATAAAGTATCCTGTTGAAATACAATCTAAAAGAAAAATAGATTTAATATGAGACACTACAATGCTTCTTCAGGTTATAAAAGGGTTCCTTTATCTCCAAATACTCATGTTTAAATATATTCTGAATTTTATTTCTCACAGTGTTTGATATAAAAAACAAACCAGAAGGTTGCCCTAAAGATAAATGAAACATCTGGTTAAACATGTAATAAGCTTCAGGCTCACATCTGCTACTGAAGTTAGTATTCCCGCACCATAGCTACAAGCTCCATGCAAAGCTCAACAAGAATAACTGAGAACAGGGAGGATTATAGGGAACACATTCCTCAATCTAAATTGATATTTCCTTTTCCATCTGAATCAACATTATGCTTCCATATGTATGCATTAATGTCCAGCGCTAACTCTCAGCGGAAAATAATTTCTAAAAGTAGAGTTATCTCATTTAAAACCTATCCTATTATTTTATGTCATAGGGGGTTTTAGGTAGTTTTACACATATGCTACCATTTATCTAGGCATATTTATATACGTATATATAGAGAGATATATAAAACTAGATATGCATAAATATATACATATATTTAGTTTTCACTAGTTTTAAACTGCAAGCAAACTTACAACAATTAATTCATCCATATTGCATTACATTTGACAAAACTTATTTGCAAAACAACAAAGAGTTATTGGCATAGTTACTGCAATTATATAAAAGTGAAGCCCCCAAGTATTTTCAAGTAGTAACTGATAAAACTGAACATGAGATATTTCATAAGGAATAAACTACGTGTAACTCCCTTTCCTATTTCTATGAGGAGGTTGCTCAATATTTATCTTTTTTTACCCATTCACTCCTAAACTTTCAATTTCTTCCATAAACAACGACAGCAAAATGTTTATATTTAATGCCAACATAAATTGCTTTGTATTTGTGACATTTTAAAAAGACCATTTTGTGCCATGGAGAGTTTAGAAAAAGGCAGATATCTGCACAGCAGGGAAAAAATCCACTTACGTTTTGCAACAGCTGTGAAAGATCAGTCCTCCAGAGAAATCGAAATCAACGGCAAACTGAGAAGTGTTTAGGAAATAAAATGTTTCCATCACCTCATACTATCATTCACTTCCATTAGTACTGACGAAAGAGAGACTGGATTTTACACAGTGTTACAAAAGGTAGGAACATTACAGACAGTGGAAACACAACTGGTCACTGAACAATGCTTGGTGACCAACAAAATTGGTCACTAAACAATTCTAACATCAAACCGGAGACAAAAATCAGAAGCATAAATACCCAAGTGAGCATCTGGTTCATCAGAAGAGGAAGAAGTGATATCCACACCCAAACTTACTTTTCTTGGATAAAAATTTCATAGTAGAACTGAAAGCTATTAAGATATTTAATGCCATCACAGGAACACAACAACTTCTTCAAGGAATAGACCACACGTTAACACAAAGTGTGCTGCAGAAAATTTGCTCAGTACAGGGCCCTTTTCTCCCACTTAGCTTTGCAAAAATGCCTTTATTATAAAAATCAAAAAAGTTTTACATGTACTTAATGCAAGCATGAGACAAAAACAGGGAACACATGAATGTAATGTGATCAACTAAGGAAAACAGAGATTAAGAACTGGCCATGGAAAACATGGTTAGGCCAGTACTGTCATGATATAAATCATGCACAATACCAAGAGTCTATTATGCAGAAATAGAACTGCAATACCGAGCATACAAAATTACCAGGTGTTGCTTGTGTCCTGCTTCTTGAAACCCTGCAAAAAAGTGATGAAAGGTTCCAGGAGAACGGATAAGAAAGGACCACCTCTGACACAATGAGAACCAAGGCACGAAGGGGGAACTTGCATTTGTTCAGATTTAAGAAAAAGCAAGCAATCCCCAACTTCTGTTTCAAATAACTGTTGTAAATAATCCACCTTGCAATATAACTTTGGAGTACTTTGAAGACAAGTGTGATGCAAAAGCTTTTCGTAGCTCAAAGCAGCTGCGTGAAAAAGAAAAGAAAAAAACACCCCATACCCCCCAAAAAATCAAGCCAACACAAATGATATTCTGATGCAGACAGCCCTACGAAGTTTGCATACTATAGGGTCTGTTTAGCTGCCTTGTCCACAGTACAGCAGTTTGAATGACTCTCAACCCAAGTATCACTTAAATACCCAGCTAACCTGCCTTTCTTTGTGAGCTCAAATTTAGTTCTTGCCTTAATGAGTCACAACAGTTTCTCAGATTTTCTACAGAATTTGACAAGTAAGTCTAGAGTTGTAATACAGATAATATTTTGCGCAGGCTTGTTTCAGAATTACTGTATCTGACTCTTATCTGCATATTTAGCTAAGAGTAAAACAAGTCACGCCAACAACGTCTGCAGCTCTTCGTAACGGACAACAAAGTAAGTAAGCTGAGAACAAAAATTACACTGTTTCATGTTACACTCAGTCCTTGACTCCCAGCTGCTGCTGAAATGAGCGGTCCATACCCAATCCTCCTCTTCCTCCAGCTTCATGAGCTTCATCAACTTGTTCAATTCACTCTCCAGCGGATCAAAAGGCTAATCTGACTCACTCTGTGGCCATGCAGGTGCTAGATCCCGTACAAGGGAGGAGGAAGGAACACGGAGCCAAGCGCACAGAGGAACAGTCAGGACCACTCCTGTCCCTCGGCTGTTAATTAAATCACATGTATTATGAAAGTTCATCTGCAGACAACAAACCACTCCTAGAATCAACAGCATCATAACTAGAAATACCCAATCTTCTTTTTTTTTTTTTTTTTCCTATACATCATTCAAAAATCCTGTCCTAATAAAATAACAAAGAAGGGGTAAATTACATGTTACGGTTAATTTACCATTCTTGAAATCATCCAACTTAATCGATACGCTGTTGCTTCCAGGTTACAATAGAAATACCTCTGTTACCTAATATTTGCTTTGTCAGGGATGCTTGAAGTATAAAATTTAACAGCTGAGAGATAACTTTAAGAATATTTTTAAATTGAACACTACCTACAAAGGTCTTTCTGTAACAATGATCATTTGCTTCAGAAATGACAGAGCAATGAAATGGTCTGCTCCTAGTAATGTGTGCCCTAGCAAGAGCTATAACTAATCAGGAAAAACACAAGAAAGACATTGAAATAGCATTAAAATAATTTGAAGTCATCCATAACTTACAGAATTCATCAAACAATGTACTTATGTACAGCTGCACTTATGTACAGCCTTTCTTTGCTTTTCACATTTGAGAACTGAAAAAATATTGTAAAATTAAAAGCAAGGGCCCTGTGTCATTAACTGAAAACTTTAATTCACTAAAATTTAGAATGTGAAGGACAAATCTACAGTCAGAGTGCCTTACATACAGACACAGGATTTATGCAGGAAATGATTAAAAAGGAGTGTCAGAATTCCAAAATAAATATTTTCTTTTAAAAACTCAAACAAACAAAATATCACCAAAAACCCCTTCTGTGTAAAAAGCTGTTTAAAGAGTAATTATTTGCTTTGTCAGCTAAAAAAGGCATTTTGGATGCACTGTGTATCAATACAGAAAGTATTCTAATGATTTAAGTTCCAAACCAGTCTGAAACAGACAAACATGCAACAGAAGACTGAGTTAATACTCAAAGTCTTCAGGCTGCTTGGAGTCAGAATTACTGATTTGAGTATTTTTATATAAAACTAAGTTACTAGGAAATAGTTTCTGAAAAGTTCTATTGCCAAGCAGAGTTACAGGACTTGGAAATGTTGGCATATCTCACTTTAAGTCATCCTGCATTCTTCTCCCCATCCTTCAGTGCATGTAAGTCCCTGTCCCCATACACACAGCTCTGTGTGCTGTTGGCAGGTCAAGTAGGATCAAATTATGCAGAGGAAATAATGGTACATATTGACTCTATAACAACAACATGAAATAAGTCAAGACAGGAACCATCAAAGAAAATGTCTTTCTCTCTGCAGAATGCTATACAGACAAGAAGAATCACAAAAAAGATTATTGAAATTCCAACTGTGAATTGCATTTCTTGACAGAAAGACAGAGAATAGAGATTTCTGTTCTGGGGAGTCTTGTAAAATAGCAGAACAACTAAAAGGCTTGAAACATACATTAAATTTTGCAGCAAATGCAGGATCAAGACCCCAAATTGAGTTTGATCCTTTAGCCTGGATCACAACAGTATCACTTTTCTCATAGCACTAGCTAACACCTTCATACCTTTTCTAGAGAAGTTACAGGTTTGAGCATCTTCCTATTGAATCAACGTGACTTCACCAGCTTTATACCAACCAACTGAACCACCTTTTATCCATTTCTCAAAACCTCTCAACCTCCTCTCTAAGTAGGACAGCTGATAAAAACTAGGCAGTATATATTCTTTTTCCCAGCTGGCTTTCTTCCTTACTTTGACATTTCCTATGGCTCATTTTCTTGTCAATCCAAGCAAGCTTTAGTTTGCACAGAAAATCTCACCTTGGAATACATCTGCTCTTTCTGACACACAAAGCTTTCTAAATACACCACTTACAGTCAGCATGTGGGGATTCTCTCAAGTTCTATCCTAGATCTGTTCTTAAAAGAAGTCAACCACAACCTAAAACACAGCCATTCCTACGTACAGGTAAAACAAAGGGACAAATAAATAATTCAGTCCCTTGATATTTTCTTTTTTATAAATCTATCGTTTGCTTTCCTTTGACTTAGACCAGTATACTGATAATTTCTTCATATCAATTCACAAAGGTGATACAGATAGTTTTCCTATACAACTGCTTTAATACATTTTAAGACAGTATAAAGAAGGCTGGAGTACAAGGGAAGAGCTGTTATAGTTACAAGTAGAAGTTTATCTCTCTAAGTTTTGGTCTGCCTTTTCCATTTTCTGCATGTAATTTCTCATTTTATACTGAAAGAAAGGCTCGTTTCCATTTTGCTATTCACACACCCCATTCCCATCACCTTTTGCATTATTTCACTAAACGTTTTAAGAAAAGCCGTTTTTGCTTATGAAGAGTTGTCCCAAACCAGCTGCAAGTCCTTCTATTTTTCGTGGAGAAAACACTCCTCTATCAGGACACACGAGAAAGCTTGATAAAAGTCAATTAATTTATCAGGTCTATTTTAATCCCAACCAAGGAAACACAGCAGTTGGTGCATCACATAAATGCAATGTGACCACACTGTGGTTTGACAGGTATCTTGACGCAAATAAGCAAATGTACAGCAACCCCTCTGGGCCCACCATTCTAATGCTGGTGTTTTACCTGCTACACCATCAAACAGATGATGCAGCAAGGAGGGCTTTTTCCTTGGGAACTGAAGGACCATTTACAACTTCTGAGTCACTTAAATGTAATTTATGGGAAAAGACTGAGTTCCATGAAAAATTAGCGAGTAGCTTAAAAATTACTCTAAAAATCCTCTGAGACACCCAACTTTTAGGCACACAAGAAAAACAGCAGAGAAAAACATGCTTGTGTTGAACAAAGACAGTTCATTAAACTGGGTACGAGGAAGGCTGAGGTACCATAAGGATCCAAACAGTAGAATGATTTAAAAAAACTATATCAGCATATAATAAAAAAAACCCAACCAAAAAACCAAATCAAAACAACAAAAAAACCACAAACAAATCCCAACCCCCCAAACAAAAACAAACAAAAAACCAAAACACCAAACATTCACAGATAGAGTCCCCTCCATCTGACCAGAACATTAACTGCAATTACAGTTTAAAATGTGCTTAAACAAAGAACTCATGAGAGGTTTTGCAAAAAATCAGATTGTATCATCTAAAGCAGAGGAAAAACTTGATTAAAAGCTAATACCTTTTTGTAAACCAAACGTGTTACACTTGAAGTTTGTACATTGAAAAGTAATTTCTGTGTCAAGTAAAATACAAGATATCTTACCTTATCCTCTCTTTACTTGCACGTTTCTGTGAGGATATAACATAGTACTGCCTTATAAACTGGGAATGAAAAATTATCTCCTTCAGTATATACTTTCAACATTTAACAGGTTAGTTATGCAGTGCTTTAAATGTTTATTTTTTTATCATTTGTTGCTTAATTCTGTGCAGTGATGTGCCTTTTTTATGGCCACATTACATATACCTTCTCATTCGGGGGTGAAATGTCAGTTGAGATCTTCCCTGCCACCAAACTGGTTACTCTCTCTGAGAGAGAGTAAATTTATAGTTTTATAAATGAAAAGTGAGCCTAGGGAGATCTGTCTCGATAGAATAAATTTGGCCTGTGAGATGCTGTTAAAGGACATTCCCAAGCTAGTACCCAGTCCATCCTCCACCTTTGTAAACTGCTCCCTTTGTCTGCAATTGCCCACCACCTCCACTGCAGCTACCAAGACACACAAAAAACTAGAAGAACCAGAAAAAATCTGCATGTTACCTTCATGTAATTTAATAAAGCCAGAAAAGGCATCTGATAAACAGCAGGATTCTTCTGCCTGCAGAGTTAGGTGTTGAGTGTGACTAAATGATGGTCAACTCTATTTGTCAGTGTCCTTTCCCTCAATTATCTGAGACTAGTAGAATTTTCAGAACTGGGTAGATAGTTGTCTTTTTCTAAAACAATGCTTAAAAATCCTGCCTCAGTCTGCCCTCTGCATGGAATAGTGAAGTTACCAGACTTCATTCACCATCTTTTGTAGAATTTTATAAAAAAATAACAGAAAATCTGTTGGATTTGTTTGCATTTTTTTTCCCATTGGTAATAACTGACTTATACAAATTACATGGGAAAAAAATTAGGAGTCATTAATTAATTAAACTTAGAAAAACAACATGTTAAAATATTTCCAAAGATTTTACTTTTGCCTCTCTTCAGTATCACAGTAAGAACAACAAGCTTTATTTATTTTGGAATGACTTACAATTCATTTTCCTCTAGCTGGTTATAATATTGTTCAGTCTTCTAATAGCTGCGAAGTATCCTTTTTTCAATAACAAATTACACAATCTATTAGCAAGTCGGCTGTTTCTCTTTTTTTTTTCAACTTCCATGAAGGCTATCCAGCTACAGTAATTTATTTTCTTCTTACTTCTAAAGAAAAAATATACCCATGATAAACAGCAGACAGAGCAGACTTCAAATACTGTGACTCTTGTAAATGTTCGGGTCTTGTTCTCCTGTTGATTTTACAACAGGGTTAAAACATCTCAAACAAAATTTTTAAAAGGCATGTTTCTGCTAGAGAGGACGGAGAGCACTATTTACATGCCCAGTTTTCAGATAAATTATGTTTATAATAAAATCTGGTCTGAAACATCAGAATACCAGTAAGTATGGTGTGCCAGAAACACATACCACCATCTCATGGCACCTCAAACAGATTCATCTAGTCATTAACTTCATATGTGTCCTGAAGTGACAATATTTTGTATAAACAGCTCTCTTGCTTAAGAAAATAATGTGGTTTTGTTGAGTAGAAGCAAACATCTCTCCTGGTATGTAGACAGATCACCTTTTGGAACATCTATACAGTACACTAAGTTTTTGTAATCTGTACCTTATATGTGGTTTTCATTAAATACTGTCTGTCTACCATGATGGAACACACAATGATAAAGTAGTTCTAGTAATTTTTAAAAAGCATATAAAGCATGTTCCTCTGACAAAAAGGGAGAGGGCTGATATGCTTTGGCTCTTCACATGAAGAACTACCTAATGCTCAAGTAATTAAGACATTTCATAGCCAGTTCATTTTAGAAAAGGAAGGCCATGGTTTAATATCAAGAGGATTAGTCCACGAAAGCCTGAGGAAAAAAGAATTTAATTTTTTTTTAATAGAAGACACAAATTGAAAATAGAAATTACTATTAAAAAAGAAATCACCAAGTGTTCTAGAATAGATGCCCACATTTTGATTTTTGTAGCGTTTATGTAACTAAAGAATTGAAATTCAGATTAGGTGACACAAGGCAAAAGATTACTATCCTCTTCTCATACAAAACACAGATTGTTACGAATTTATGGTCAAATACATTCTTTGCTGTCAGATGTTCAGCAATTGTGTTTCTAGGAGCCACGGAAAAGCCCACATGCAACACCATATCTGCACTTCTGGCATGACTAAGGGAACACATATTTCGTTTCCATACGAAAGTTCTCTCTTTACTTAGGTTAGCAGCAGGAGTTATTTTAAGGAATTACACATTTCCCTCAGTGTCAAAAACTTGCAGGCCTCAGGGTCTCTTGCGGAGGTAAAATAATCACTTAGCAGACAGTTCATCAAATTCCTCAAATGCTGTTTTCTATGCGTTGAATCAAATCATTTAATTTTTACAATGCAGAAAATTAATTTACCCATTTTAGCCTTGTCTTTACAAAAAGAAAGACCATGCTAAAAAAACAAACGCCCTGCCTTATAACTTTTACTTGCCACTGTCATTTCAGTCCCAGTAACACCAAGTTACAACTCCCACTACAGTAAATATATTATTTCTTCATGTATAAATTCTCTTCTCTCTCTCCCTTCTTAGCCATTTTAATGTCCACATTTCTTTCCATCGTCCCTGCTGCTTAACTTTGGTCTGTTTACTTAGGTAACTCTTACTGAGTAAATACAAAACTAGTAAATGATCATCTTGTAAACATAAAAATGGTATGCTATTATCTTCTGCATTTCTCATTGATATGCTTTTTGCCAATTCTTCTTTGTCTTTCTATTTACCACTGGTAAATAGACTGGCTCCAAACCTTACCACAAGAAGTCCCCCCCCCCAAACCAAGGGAGAAGAGGGGAAAAAAACCAAAAGAACCGAAAACGAGAGAGAGACAAAGCAATATATATAAATATATTTACACTTATATACAATTGAAATATATATACAATTTCACAGGGAAAAGGGAAAGGGGAAGGGAAGAACAAAACCCGAAAATAAAATATATATATATATATATCTCCCGATCAATAGCCCAAGGTCTATCAACTAAAAGAATTAGCAAAGAATATCTTACTACTCTCCTTGGGACAACGGAGAGTCACGCTGGAATGACTGCCGGCAGCCTCCGCCTCCCAAGGTCGACAAGGCCTTACCAGGCCTCACTCTCCAACCCGGCAGACTCAACAGCAGGGAACCCGCACCTCCAAAGCCGCCAGAAGGAAAAAGAGAGCGAAGGCCTTTCCTCCCTTCTTCTTATACCCCGGCTTACGTAAAAATCGTAGGGAATACCAGGTAAATCTGGGCACTTCCTTGGTTACAAATTGGTCACCAAGGAAGGCCTAGGCCAAACTACCACAGGACTAGAGTTAATTCATCTAAAATTTTCTCCAAATGCCTACTAAAGACATTCTTTTCCCAGTATAAATTGTAGGTAAATACTACCTAGTAGTCCATTTACTACTTAAAATTAATAACCCACTTATCTCTATTCCTCAGCAGAATGGACCTATAATACTATTTGACTGCTACGAGATCAATTAACTATCACATAGTTTTCATTATATAGAATCATATGACTTTGATTACAATTAAAAAATATTTATTATCAATAAATATAAGAACATCTACTCTTACACAGCAATGTTTCTTAAACAATGAAAATGCATTTATTTTTAAAGTATAAATTAATTAAATGTAATCTTCAAATCAATATTGAGCTGCAGTAAGATTACTCTTCTTGGGAGTAAAGTCTAATTAACTTGCACTAAAAGTAGTCAGTTTAAAAAAAAAAATAATAAAATCTCCTCCAGGGCTGAATCATGAAATACTAAAAACTTCATTTTCAGCCCACTGTGAAAGGAAACAGTAAATACGTGTTTCAAATAGGTCAGCTGGATTATTTTCTGTAAAGATGATAACACTACTTGTAAGAGCCACGTTTTCTTGGGCGTTATTATTTTGCAAACCCTTTTGTAGAAGAGGCAAAGCAAATAAATGTATCTTTCAAATGAGACATCAAGCTTTTAGAATTAGTCTCTTCACATTTCTGGGTTTTCTACATATTTTAAAAATAATTGTGTAAAGCAACCGGGAGGCCTACTCAGCACGATGTCAATTTAAAAGAAGGAAACAACATGTTTTTTTGCAAGATTCCAAATCAACTTGATGTCCAGGCCAGGAACAAAGAACCACCATGCTCTCAGATAACAATTTAATAAAATTTGTGGCATCTGAAGCAGCAATCTTTACCTCAGCATGATACTCGCAGGCAACAAATTTAATAAAATGACCCCAATAAAAGTTAATCAGAAATGTTTAAATGTATTGGCAATAAAACAAATTTTATGGCCAGTAGAGTCAGTTCTCTTCTGTGTGACAAATGAACTGAGCACTGAAAATGGGCGACGCATCAATACCATTTCAACAATGAAAAATGCATGCAAGTCAGGCAGGAGAGAAACTCCACACAGAAGGAGCACATAAATGACTACAACACCCACAGCACCGCACATTTTGCACTGCACTGAAGAGAAAAACAACCAGTGGTGTTTGCTTTTCTTCAGGATGACCATAACTTTACCTAGGCTACAGCAACAGGTACTCCAGTAACATCTGCTCTTTAATTACATCCCAAATGCAGAACAAGTACCAAACACCAGAAGAAAACAGCCATGGTCAGAAGGTTTGCAGGTGCACCTACAGGACAAGGAACTAATTCTGTTCTGCTCTCTACCATGTAAGTTTGAACAATTACCAGTATGAACCTCTGAAATTTGTAACATACCTAATGTGACCTAACTAACTTTCTTGGGGTTCGATGAACTAGATTGAGCTGGTTAATATTACATGTATGCAATACATTTCAGGAGTATCAGAGAATCATTTCCCACAGCAGAGGTGTTGGAACTAGATGACCTTTAAGGTCCCTTCCAACCCAGGCCATTCTATGATTCTAAAATTTTTAAAAACAGCATCAGCAGCTGCATCTAGTTCGAAACCTCTCAACTTGTCATTTGAAGTTGAAACTGTAAGTTCTTCTCCCAGGCAACAAGCAACAGGACAAGAGGAAAACACCTCCAGCTGCATCAGAGGAGGTAGGTTGGACACTTCATGGAAAGGGTGGTCAGGCATCGGAAGAGGCTTCCCGGGAAGTGGTAGAGTCACCATCCCTGGAAGTGTTCAAGAAATGAATGGATGTGGCACTGAGTGCTGTGGTTTAATTGACAAGGCGGTGTTCAGTAAAAGGTTGCACTCAATGATCTTGAAGTCTTTTCCAACCTTAATGATTCTATGATTCTAAGTTTTCTCCCTGGAAAGAATCCATTACCTTTTCCATCACAGCAATCATCCTTGTGCCATCTAAAAAGTTTCTAAAATTGTCTCCAGTAACAAAGACAAGCTTTGTACATCTGTTTCAATATATTTCTCTTTAAGAAACTAGTTAAATTATGTTCAGCTCTAGTTGCTCTTATTTTAAGGAAGCAATACTGTACAGCTTTGCTAAATGAGATGCAGATCAGAAAGAATGACAAAGAGCAGGTTTAGGGTAAAAAAAAAGTAAGTAACAAAAATCTTCTCTATCTTGAATACTTGATCCTATGATTTTGCCTTGAAGCACAAGATGCATTACGGCCTATGAAGAAGTAAAAGAAAGAATACTTCATCTTGTGAGGCAAAGAAGCTGAAATGAAAGATTAAAACCAATTACCAGTCTTGTCAAGTCCACAGTATCTTTAGAAAAAAATCCTGTCCACTTTTTTCTTTTTCTTCTACAAAAGTGAGGTCAAAAAAATGTGTTCTGCTTACTGAGCACATGACTGACACCAGCTTTTTTTTCACCACCTTTCACTGTCTAGTGTCTTAAAACTAGAAGAAAGTCACTACTAATAAGAACTGATATGTGCAACATGGAAATCACGTTTCAGGATGCTAAGGGGTATGTATGCAGTGTCCATTTTTATCCCTGAGTACTTCAAACCAGAATACAAAATTGTCATAGTTCCAAAATATTTTAAAGTACTTTCCTACTGTAAGAGTTACTACTTTGAGTTATCTTTCTGAAAAAGCTTTTCATACATACTACTACAAAGGATGCAGCCCATAGCATCGCTTCCCTAAAACATAAATTAATTTTCATATGCCTCTTCAACCAAATAGCTGATGTATCCTTTTCCAGGACATACTAACTTCTACTTACTCCTGTCTTCACAATCAGCATGGACAAGCAGGAATTTTACACAGACGTAGTTAAAACAATAAAAGGATAGCTCAGATTATTTTATTGATAACATAAATAAAGGCCACTAGGAAAAAACTAACTAAAAGTTTTCTTTGGGTGACAGAGAAGTGTGTTCATGCACTAAAACAGAAATATAATTTTATTTAATGCTCGTCAGTTCTAAGAGAGACAAAATCATGCCTTCACAGGAGCACTGTTAGTTGGTTTCTACCTCACCCAGAATTTCCAGACCATCACCAGCAGTTTAGCATCGAACATAGTAACTCAGGCACTACAGGACTACTGGTTTATGACTTCTCCAAGTGACAAAAACAAAAGGAAGAAGCTTTATGACACCTGCATGTTGAGAAGAATGGGAATAAAGTCAAGACTTCAACTCTTTTCATGGTAAAATTCTGGTCTTCAGCATCCAAAAGAAATGGACATTTTGCAGTGCTCGTAACTCAGTCAAAAGAGCATTTTGTTACCTTTTCCAGTTCCCTACAGCTGCCACCTGTAAGACCACAGTTCAAAGGACCACAGGGGGGAAAAAACACAGGAAAGGTACCCACACAGCTGAAGAGTTGGAAGAGCAAAAAGAGAGAGAATCAATTCTTGCCTTTTGTATAGGGACGTTAGTGTTGTGATGTTAGACATTCCAAAATTTAAACGTTTCTCCCACAACTGCCCAGGCATCCCAAGGAAGTTACTTCAATTCTTCTATGCATCAGTTTCTTTAACTGTAAACTAGTGATAGTCTACCTCACAGAGAGGTTACGAGGCAATTAACTGATCATAAAGCATGCCAAGATCGTCAAATGAAAGGTGCTATGCAAGTGCAGGGTATTAGTCTCACACTCCAGGTACAAATCATTCTCTTATCCCACCTTTTACCTAGTGTTGGCAGCTTTACAACCATTAAAACTCTCTACTACATATGTTGGCTCGGTTCCCCACAGCAGACATCTCAGACAGTGCACTTTTGTGGTTCAGCTACCTACACTTCCCTGCATAAAACAGGGCATTTGGTTCAAGACATCTGCAGCCTCAGGTAGACTGCCCAAAAATACACAGCCTGTGAGCCACATACAGACTGTGTTTTTGGCTGCAGTACCTGAGATCCATGAACCTTCTGTCAGCTGCATGTAACGTGTTGCCAGATACCATCTAATGAGTATAAAAGCTGTAGCGTAGAGGAAGCAAAAGGACCACCGGCACCCTTGCAAGTTTAACTTTTAATTGCATATTTTTCAAAACATGTATTGGTTCTATAACCAATTAGAATGCTTACACTTCATCCATCATAACATTATTTAAATAATGTATTAGATGAAGACTTCCTTCTAAATTAAAAGTTTGGAACAGGCAGTAACATAAACACCGGAAAATTCACGCTCATGATCACCAGTGATACGGATCCAGTAGAGGTAGCAAAAAGGACGGTGCAGCAAAGAGACAGTGCTTTTATCTGCCTGGTCTGCAGGTCAGAAGATCAAGTAGAGAAAAGGTTTCCAAGCAGGAAATGCAGGGGAAAAAGAGCAGCAGTGCAAGCAAGGGCAGATCTGCTCTATGTTAAGAGGACAAGCTGGGGGAAGGAAAGAGAAAGATCAAGGAAGAGAGTTGTAAATCAACTGTTCCTCTAATGCCATAATCTGGATGGGGGATGGGAGAGACTTTTTAAAAAAGAGGTGACAGTAAAAATTGATTTACCATAGAGTGATATTCCATACAAAAAGACGGAATAAGACACAAAACACTTTATAAAAGCTAAAGAAAATACAGCATTTGCAAGGTTCCAGATAGGACAGAAGAACAGCAGTGTCGAAGTGTGCACGTGTGGATGACATGATGACAACAAAGCCGATTCAAAGACAGCCTGGTGGGACACTGCAAAGGAAATGCAAAACAAACCATAATGATGATCAAAGTCACACAGCACTGGTTAAATTCACTTTAGTCCTGCATCCACTATAGCTTCAAGTTATGATTTACTAGTATAAACAAACTCTTTCTT
Organism: Neopelma chrysocephalum; assembly: GCF_003984885.1. NCBI lineage: Eukaryota > Metazoa > Chordata > Aves > Passeriformes > Pipridae > Neopelma > Neopelma chrysocephalum. Next base: position 3,242,352 of record NW_020897725.1, read on the forward strand.
TTTTTTTTCCTTCCAGCAGCTCAGAAGTGCTTTGCAGTTCCCCAGGCCTGAAACCAAGGTCCCTTTCCATTCTTTTCTTCCAAGTCTCTTTTGAGTAATTTTCCCTTTTCAGAGAGCCAATAGCAATACCATTTTATAGATGTTCAGTGCGCTGTACACCTTTCCCTTACACAGAGACAAAAAGAACCAGGCATATACCTTTATGGAAGTCTTGACTGGAGAAAAACATTCAGGAAAGAAAAATACCAGCAGCACTTCTAAATAGTTAATACTTTTTAAATTAAAAGACTGCTGATGTGTTTAAAAACACCTGATCAATTATGTTGTTCATATCATGATATATTCATTCTATTCCTATATAACAAAAAGCGGGAAGGTGGGGTGATGTTAACCTATAGGAGTTTGAATGGATTTATAGACAAAAAACATTTAGTGGTAGAAAATAAATTTAGTGAAACATCTTGTTATTCATCCATGTCTACAATTCTTTTAACACTTTTAGCCACATCTTGATAAAAACAGAATGGTGACCTTGCATTTATCAAGATATGACAGGGATCTTTGATGAGAGTGGAAGTAAAATTACCACTTTACACAACCATAGGATATGCTGAGTTGGAAGGGATCCACAAGGATCACTGAGTCCAACCCTTAGCCTTGCACAGGACCATCCCCAAGAGTCACACCATGGGCCTGAGAGCATCATCCAAATGCTTCTTGACCTCTGTCAGGCTTGATGCTGTGACCACTCCCCGGGGGAGCCTGTTCCAGTGCCCAACCACCCTCTGGGTGAAAAATCCTTTTCTAATATCCAATCTGAACCTTCCCTGACACAAATTCAGGCCATTCCCTTGGTCCTGTCTCTGGTCACCACAGAGAAGAGATTGGTACCTGCCCCTCCTCTTCCCCTCATAAGGAAGTTGTAACTGCAATGAGGTCTCCCCTCAGTCTCCTCTTCTCCAGGCTGAACAGACCAAGTGCCCTCATCTGCTCCTCAAGGCTTCCCCTCAAGGCCCTTCACCACCCTCATTGCCCTCCTTTGGAAACTCTATAAGAGCTTAACATCTTTCTCATATTGTGGTGCCCAAACTGCCACAATATTCAAGGTGAGGCCACCCCAGTGCGGAGCAGAGCAGGACAATCCCCTCCCTCAACTGGCTGGTGATGCTTTGCCTGATGACCCCCCAGAACACTGTTGGCCCTCCTGGCTGCCAGGGCACTGTTGACTCATATTCAACTTGATGTTGACCAGGACCCCCAGGTCCCTCTCCCAGCACTGCTTTCCAGCATCCCATTCCCCAGTCTGTACGAACATCCAGGCTCGCCCCGTTCCAGGTGCAGAATCCGGCACTTCCCCTTGTTGAATTTCCTATGGTTGGTGATTGCCCAGTCCTCTAATTTGTCAAGGTCTCTCTGCAGGGCCTCTCTGCCTTCAGGGGAGTCAACAGCTCCTTCTAGTTTTGTGTCATCTGCAAACTTGTTCAGTATCCCTTCCAGTCCTGCATCCAAGTCATGTATGAAGATGCTGAAGAGCACAGGACCTAAGATGAAGCCCTGTGGAACCCCACTAGTGACAGGTCACCAGTCTGATGTTACCACATTCACTATTACCCTCTGTGCTTGACCTATGAGCCAATTGCTCACCCAGCACATGGTGTGTTTATCCAGCTGTGGGTTGGATATTTTGTCCAGAAAGATCCTGTGAGAGACAGTATGGAAAACTTTACTGAAATCCAAAAAGATTACATCAACTGGCTTCCCTTGATCAACTAGGTGGGTTACCTTGTCATACAAGGAAATCAGATTTGACAAGCAGGACTTCACTCTCATGAAGCTGTGCTGGCTGTGACCAATGACTGTTTGTCTTTCAGGTGTTTTTCAATACCTCCTAGAATAATCTTCTCCATAACTTTACCAGGCACTGAAGTGAGACTGACAGGCCTGTATTTTATGGAGTCCTCCTTCATGCCCTTCTTGAAAATCGGGACAACATTCACCAGCTTCCAGTCAGCTGGGACCTCTCCAGATTCCCAAGACCTCTCAAAAATCGAGAGGTTTTGTGATGATATCAGTCAGCTCTTTTAGGATCTTCAATGAATCCCATCATGCCCCATAGATCTACACAGATCCAGCTGGAGCAACAGATCCTGCACAAGTTCAGGGTCAAGTGGGAGTTGATTATTCACCCAGTCATGGTCCTCCAGCTCAGGGCACTGAGACCCCCTTGGTCCATCATCCGTGTTGAAGACAGAGACAAAGAAAGCATTGTCTCTATCCCTGTTTGTGAGGTGACCGTCCTCATCCTGTAATGGGCCAATGATATTTCCATACTGCCTATTGCCCTTAATATATTTGAAAAAACTCTTTTTATTGGCCCCCACATTTCCGTCCAGTTTCAACTCCAGTTGAGCTTTGGACACATGAATTTTCACCCTACAGTGGCAAGCAGTATCTCTGTTTTCTTCCCATGTCACCTGACTCTACTTCCACTGGGCATACACCTTCCTTTTTTGCCCTATTTCCAAGTTCAGCCAAGCTGGCCTTTTGCCTCGCCTGCTTGACTACCGACATTCAGAAATTGCCTGCTCCTGTGCCCTTAGGAGGTGATGTTTAAAAAGTGAACAACACTGATGGACACCAGACTTGCAAAAACATTGTCCCAAGGTGCCTTACTCACTTATTCCCTGAACAGTCTGAAGTCTGCTCTCCTCATGACCAGAGCTGAGGTTTTGCTGGCACTTTTCCTCCTGTCAAAAGATTTTAAACTCAATCGCTCTGTGGTCGCTGTGGCCAAGATGGCCACCAATCTCCACTTCGCTCAAGAGATCCCCTCTGTTGACGAGCAGCAGATCAAGGAGGGCATCTTTCCGAGTTGGCTTCCTTAGGACCTGTTCCATTAAGTTGCCATCCAAGATTTTTGGGAATCTTCTGGCTCAGGTTGTACCAGCTGTGTGATGCTCCCAGTTAATTTCTGGCAAGTGGAAGTACCCCATAAGGACAAGGGCAGTTGACTTGCTAGTGTCCCTTAGTTCCTCAAAGAATAATTCGTTGGTGTCATCATCCTGGCTGGGAGGTCTATAGCAGAGTTCCATGATGACATCCACATTATTTGCTTGCCCCTTGATTCTTACCCAGAGGTTCTCAACTGTGCCAGTGCCAGCTGTGAGCTCCATATATTCTAACCCTTCTATTACATACAGTGTCAGCCCTCCGCCTCTTCTGCCCTGACTATCCCTCCTGAAGAGCCTGTAACTATCCAACAGGGAACTCCAGTAAAAGGACTCATCGCACCAGTTTTCATTTTTGCCAATGATGTCAAATCTCTGGGATCGGGCCAAAGCTTGGAGTTGCTTTTGTTTGTTCCTCATGCAGCATCTATTAGTGCAGAAACATTTTAGGTGTGGTACATTGTAGCTAACACCTGGTGAGGTAGATTAAGGTTTCCCATTCATGCTCTTTTCCTCAAGTTTTGGCACACCATCCCATGGCTCATCACTGGCGAGCCTGGTTTTGTCCCTTCCCCCTTTCAAGCTAGTTTAAAGCTCTGTCAATGAGCCCTGATAGCTCCTGTGCTAGAACTTTTTTTCCCCTCTGAGATAGGTGCATCCCATCAGGTGACAGTAGACAAGGTGTTGAGTAGATCATTTCATGGTCAAAAAACCTAAAATTTTTCCAATTACGCCAACCTCGGCACCGTGCATTGACCTGATAGATCTGCCTGTTCCTATCATTATTCCTTGTTACTGGAAGGATCCAGGAAAGCACTACCTGTGCTCCTGATCTTTCTACCAATTGTCCCAGCCTCTGAAGTCTCTTTTGATTGCCCTTGGACTTCTCTTTGTTATTTCATTGCTGCCAGCCTGAACAACCACTAGTGGATAGTAATCAGAGGGTCTTACTAGACTGGAGAGTTTTCCAGTAATGTCCCTTACCCAAGTCCCTGGGAGACAGCAGACTTCCCTGTGGATTGGGTCCAGTCTGCATACCAGGCCCTCTCTTCCCCTTAGAAAGGAGTCTCCTATTACAACTGCCCTTCTTCTCCTCTTAATAGAGGAGGTTGTGATGTGGGGTACAGGTGATGCTGCTTTAGGAGGTCCCTCTATCCCAGAAGGACCTTTGCTCACCTCATCAGTTGTCTGGCCTTCTAGTTTCAGAGCCTCATACCTGTTGTAGAAGGTGTCAGTCCTACTTGCCAAATTCTGAGAAGGAGGAGGAACATTGCTCCTGGTATGTGCAGTGACCTGCTTCTAGCCCTCATCTTTAACAGACTCTTGACCAACAGTCCTCTGACTAATTACTCTGCAAGGTTCTGAGCCCACCTGCTTCTCCACTACAATGGAGGTTCGAGACTCCCAAGAGTCTTGAGACTGTAGTGTCTCTGAAAATAATCAGTTTCTCTCTTGCTCTTTCACTCGAATACTACGAAGCCTGTTCACTTCTTCCTGTAGCTCCTTCACCTGGTGACACAGCTCTTCAACCATGGCACCTTCTGCAAAATAACCCTTTGTTGGCCCCAGACTCACAGACAGGCATCAGGCACTCCTGGCAACCTGCGACCTGCAGAGCTGCAGTAATAGTAACCATAACAGTTGCCTCTAATTTTCAAAAAAACAGGGATGGGCCTCTACCTGAGCCAAGGATCTGCAATATGTTACTAGGAAATGAAAACAAAGAAGTCTACTTGAGCTGAAGGCCAGCACTTTTCCTAGAAATGGTCTATACAAAGTGTGCTCTTAGAAGTGACAACTACCGTTTTTATCAAAGTTTACAATAAACAAATCATTGCATCAACTAGTTTCCATACCTAAAACACACACATTTGGCAGAAAGACTTAAAAGTATGGTGGAAGTTGTGTCACTCTCTTAGCCAACTTAATGGGGATTGGGAGTGTACATTAATATTATGCTTTGACACTTGAATATAAAAACTGACTGCTACCATTTGCTTCTTTTGGACAATACCTTTTAACATTAAGCAGAGTGCCACATTTGAGAACTGATCCAGACAGAAATAGACCCATTGACGAAAGATAGCTGACAGTCTCTGAACTCACAGGGTAGGTCCAGGTAATCCCAGGCAGTCACCAATCTGTCCCTGTTTATGTGGCACTTTCCAGTTCACACCTGTACAAATGAGGGCTCAGCTACAGACCTGGCTGGAACAACCTCTGGTGCAAAGCATGCAAACAGGACCCCTGCCTGGCCCAGAGCACAGCAGCACCAACTGCACCCAGCCAGAGCCCCGGACAATCACAGGAGCACAACTAGGAGGACTTACAGGACTTCATTCCGCACAAGTCAGTCCAGCATCTCCCGTGGACACATGTTTAAAGAGGTTCACTTAAGCTTTGAACTGAGTTAGAGCATAGTGACAAATGATGAGACCTCCTGAGGTAAGGGAAAGTGAAAGAAGCAAGAAGGTTATATATACATTGCATGCATATGCCCTCAAAATACAGACCTACTGCTATTTTAACTAAGATTACAGTACTTCTTTGAATGTAAAAAAGTCATCGGTAAAACTAATTAAAAATTTAGTTCAATAATTAAACTTTAGTTGCTCTGAAAGAAACTGTGGACTAATAAAACAGCTGCATGCATGTATTTAATGAACATTAAATTTTACACTAAAATTGCTAAAAAACATTAAGAAAAAAATAGATTTTACAGTTAAATATATAAGGAAGCTTTAACTTTTGTAAGTAATCTGGAAACAGAAAAAAAAAAAATCAAACATTTAAAAGTGGGGAGGATTTGCCCCATCCTCCCAAAATCACCTTTCTTGTTTTACAAAGGAGTGGATCTTAAAGACATTTGGGCATTACACTGTGTTTACCATGTTCACATCAACTACCTTCCTCTGTATTAAAAGGGAAAAAACTGCAACACATACAATTGAATAAAATGCCAAATAACAAAAAGTAAAATATTATTTTTTCTTTATACTACTCTGAGATATTTGAACTACAAAGGTTGAAATGTTTTCATGCAAATGTTGGTTTTCCATTTCAAAACCATACGTATTTTCAACAAAATCAAACCACCTTCATATCAGCCCCTACAAAAATTAAGACTTCCACCTATACAGGGGTGTATTGAAAATAACACTAAAGTCAATCAACAGTACTTGAAATGCATCAATTTCAGTAATTTAAAGTCTCTTTCAAATTCAGGATTAATAGGATATCAAAATTACAGGGACCGAGCTAAAATCATCTGATAGCTGTTTTCTCCCATTATACACTGTTTGTAGCAAGCCTCTGGCTAACCCATCCTTCACAACCTCCGCAGACTTCCACTCAACCTGCCCTACTGCACCACTACTCTTACACTGTTTCTCACTGTGACTCACCCTTGATACAAGTTTAACCCACTGCTGCTTCTTGCAGCCATCCTGGACACAGGAAAAAAATCCTTTGCAGAAACCTTTTTCTTAATGGAGTCTTAATCAAATGTCCTTTCACTCTGTCTACACTGAAGAAACCAAAAACACAATTAATCCCAATTAAAAACTACTGTCACCATTACATTAAACACTAGTTGGTACTTAGTTATATACTAAAAAATAGGAGGGGCAGAGGGAGAGAGAATTTTCAGTAGCAGATAACTAGGTAAGAAAAGCAGTATTGTTAGAGGCTGAATAATATGCTTAAGTATTCACGACCTAATCAAATACTCAGGTGCCACCAAACAAGCAGCTCTACTACCTCTGCCTCAGCAAAGCCTCAAAAAGTTATAACCTACACAAATTACAACTTGTATATAGTGATGGCTTTATTTCATGTCTGCAAAACTGCATGAAAATTTTATCAAGAGAAAGAATAAAGACAGATCTTTCCCCTATTCAAGTTATTAAGATGGATCAGATTTTATTAATTTATTAGCAAGAATGAGTGGGATCAGAGGCTAGACCCAAATGCTCCTTCTTTCATGTTGAAGTGCCATTTAAACACAAGAAGAGAAAGCAAAGGGAAATCTTAAGGAGCATGTCTGCATTGTACAGAGGGCTGTGCTGGGAACCCAAGGCTGGACAAGAACCTGGCTGTTTCACAGTACAGAGCTGTGCCCAGGGCCTCCAGCCGTGCTTCTTTGTGACACCAGCTCCTAAGAGACATGGCTGCACCACACCAACATTCATTCATTCATTCATGGCTAGGCTTCGCGAACGAAGATTTGGGAAGGGCTCTACCCACGATTCTTGCAAGCGCGTTGGTGGCTAAAAAGGCCAATACGAGAAAGGCAAGTCCGGTTGCAAAAGACACAGCAGAAAGACTCCTTAGATGGTATATTCTGCAAGGACCGCACACCAACATACACAAGTCCTTACTGACGTCTACCCTGATCCCTCTGTCGGAGACGACAGCACCCCATTCCATGCGAACTCCTCTGTCTGCTCCCAGCAAGCCTGAGTTATTATCACTCTCTCCATGCCATGATGTGTCCCAGATCTGCTGAAAGTCATCTGCTGCTCTTTCAGATTACAGGTCTTGTTTAACAGGTGCTTTTGTTCCCAGGTTGACACACTGAACTAGCATCTCTCCCATACCAGTTCACTCATTTGAGTACTGCCTTGATTTTTGCAATTCCTCTTTGTATTGTGTCAGATGAAATCTAAATCACAGCAATGACAAGGAACATTGATGCTGTAAACAGACACCTTTAAACAAAGTTGTGATCAAAGCATCAAGTAGCCCAATAAAACCCAGGTGGCTCTACCTTATCGTATGCTGTACTCATTATTTCAAGTGGCCCATTTAATACTTTTTCAGGTGTCAACAAAAGAAGGTTTGTGCCAGTTCTTTCATTTCTAGCTCTGGTTATGTATCTGGTGCCTTTTGATAAGAAGGTCTAATATTAAAAAAAAAAAAGAAGTTAAAAATACTAATTTTAAACTCAGGCTTTTTGCCAGAGTTGACAAAACCACAGAAACCAGTGTGGCTTTGTATTATTCACTATCTACATAAAGCTTAGCTAATTATACAGGAATACCAAATGAAGCATGTTTGCCATAGTTTTCTGTAGGTCAATGTGTCTGTCCTGGAAAGTCCAAAAAATTCAATGGCAACTTTAAGAGACTTAACCTGCAAGTTTCATTTAAAAACATGGTCAAAAATTTTAACTACTTACGAAAGTCTTTACCTTTAAAATTACTATAAGCTCTGACAGCAAGCAGGCAAAGAGAAAAAAAAAGCTGATTTGACATTTATTCTTCATTTTAACTTGGTGCTTTATGCATCCAAATACATCAATTAATTTTGCACTTGAAACATCATAAGAAAAACGTTTTGGAAGATTCAGTCAAGCATCATACAATAGAACACTGTGAATAGGAACCCTTTTTCAAATGTCATTTTAAAACATAAAACACAAAGCTCAATTTTCTACATTTGAGGATAGAGGGACCTTTTGTTTTTAATTCTACACCATTGCATCAAAGTAGAATTTTACAAGGAGCTCCCTCATTCCTCACCCTGTCCTTCCTTATTTCAAGTAGTGTCTTGCTTCCTCTGTAAGCACATTTTAATTTCTGACCCACTATTTCAACTTCTTTTCAAACAAAAGAGTAGATAAAATTTCTGCATGGAAATCAGGTTTAGAGGTCTAACATTTTCAAAATGCTATGGCATTTCACCTTCCAAACCCCCATTTGCCTTTCAGTTATAACTGAAATTTCGGTTTCCAAATTAGCCAGGTAGAGATGCCAACAATATTCCACTGAAAGCCATTAAGACCTGGACACCTAAACTCCAGTGCTGTTTCTAAAATGTTTGAGCAAGTACGTGTTTGTATAATGTTCAGGACACCCAGAGCCAGCTGACGCCTCTGGGCATGAGCACAGTAAAGCATAAATCAGGTCGCGCTTCCCAGTTTGAGAGCTACACAGCTTTCAGGGTGGGAGCACTAACCTCGTTCCAATTTACATCTAAACATTTCTTATTCCCACTCCTTATTCCATCTCCTCAGCATTCCTCACATCTCCAGCACTTGGTGCCTATTGGAAACCATCACTATATGCCTCCAATTCTAGTTTCTGGAAATCGATCAAACCCAAACCAATCCTCAACTGTCCTTTAGTCTTCCATCAGTTATACACCACCCAATGATTCTGACACTGAACTAATCCAACAAGCAAGCACATGACAGAGGGGGTGTGTGTATATATATATATATGTATGTATATATGTATATGTGTGTATATATATATGTATATGTGTATATATATGCATGTATATGTGTGTATATATATATACAGGCTTGCAGGGAGATATTTCATTCCCATTCTTTTGTTTTGAAATTATTCTTCCTATTCCTGAGGAGAATTGTCATGTTTGGTCTAATTTCTGAACAGTTGATGCTGCAATCTTGCCTTTCTTGTACGTGATGGAAGCTAGGTAACTAAACAGCAACACATCAAGTCTAGAAAATAATCCTCAGTAGAACTGAAATAACAAAATATAAAAAAATCCTGCCCTTATAGCTTTAGTTACTCCTTGTAGGACTGAGGAAAATGTTTTTCAACTGCAAGAACTGCTAGGCTCAGGGGACGAAGACCTTCAGAATTTCCTGAGTAACAAAGACCTCCATTTTTACGAGTGCTTGTTGTTCCACTGCATGAGAAAGGCTGTTGAACCTCAGTGTGTACCGGGAGTGGCACCCAGTGTCCAAACTGCATCCTTACAACAGCGTCTTCAATTCCCTTCTCACTCTTCCCTTGTTCCTTTCTGCCAGGCTCCTCAGAAAATCAGCAGTTCTATGCTTAAACTGTACATATACTCTAAGTAAAGCAGTTTACATAAAGTTTTTGCCAAACTGTTTTAATCAACAGTGCATAGATGAATCAAATTTTCAACTATTCAATGTGGAGAACAACTACCAAGTCCGGTAAAATAATTCAATTACATCATACAGCTACAGATTTAAACTCTGACTGAAATCAACATTTGTGTAGACTATGGTCTTTCAACTGTACTCAACAACTGACATCAGCCACAGGTTGATTTATTTTCGATCACTGGTACTGCTTTAATAGCCCAAAACAGTCTTCCTAAACACGTTTTGTTAGAGCAGAAGTACAAATCATCAAAAGAATTGGAAAACTAAAAATAAAAAACAGAACAAACCAATCAACAACAAATAATTTTCACGTTCTGCAGCTATGCAGGATTTTAAAGATCATCTATTGTGCTTGGCTAAGGCAACTGAGTAAAAATGAGAGTAACAAATCTAGCAAATAAAGTTGTTTTGTTCCTTCCAAAACTGATCAGAGGGACAACACTTACTTTTAAACAAGATTTGACACCTGGACTAAGCTATAAAGAAAGCTTCCCTCAACCTGCTGCAAAAGCTACAATTTCTACCTTTTTCTTTCTTTCACTATCACAAACAGTTCAGAGTTGCACAAAATGGATTAAGACAAAACATAAAACAGCTATTATTCCATCAGTAAGTAAGAACACAGTATGGAGCAATACAAACTGGTAAAAAGAAAAAAAAACCCAAAAAACACCAAAAAAGAACACGCTGGGAGGGGGGGCGAATGTATTTCTATCTACACGTGAAAGCCAAATTACAAATTACAAATACCCCTTTCAGTAATTTTATAAAACTTCATCTGGTCAGTTTTCCTGTTTCACTAATATCAAAACCTAAACTCCAACATAACCTCTCTCCCCTCAAACAATGAAGCCCAGCACTATCTGCCTCACGTGTGTGAGCTGCAGGAACATTACCTGCACCTCTTTGGAGTCAAACACCTCACAGCCAAGTGAAATTCTGAGTTCATTAAAACATAAAGATTAGATCTCGGCTGTACGGCAAATCTCTCTGAACAAGCTTTTATTTCTCAACCAAAGGCACAAAACTGGCACAATTTAACGGTTTGCCGGCAACTCCAAAACCCCGATGTTCGGTGTCTGTCGTTCCTCCCTACCTTACCCCTCCAATTTCTCTGCTACATAAAAGCACACCATAAAAGCTGCAAGACACTCGGCACAGAGCAGGTTTTTATATGTAAATATGAACACATGAACACAACATATGTAAATATATATATATATAAAAATATATACATATACATACAAATATAAATACATATATACACACACACATAGACACTGAATACCATGTTCAAATCTTGAATTATTTCCCTGGTAAGATTTATTTTGTTTCAACAAGACTTCCACTTGCAAAAACATGCACACACTGCACAGCAAATATATCTCTTGTTAGGTGCCTAATATGGACAGGGAAACCATTTTGATTATTCTGTGCCTGCTTATGCATTGTCCTACAAAACAATAAGATAGAACAGCAAGAAACTAGCAATTAAGAGAGTCTGAATGCACATCGGGAATCACTAAAATCCACACTAGCCAAGTCAGGAACAATATGACTGATGAATAGACCATATTATATTAGGATTGTTAGCAAGTGTTAAAAAATTATCCTTAGCAGATGTCCCTTACGACCTAAATATATCTCACAAAGAACATGCCTGTCTTGTTTTCTAAAAACTTTTAAGAAATCCTTCCGTTTCTATTATCGACTAGAACTCCACGCTGCTGCATGTTGGCTATAAATATGTACAGAGGATTTATCACACTAAACCTACAAAAATGTATGAGTATTTCACTGAAAAGTAAACAACCTATTTTAATGTGTATTTTTCTACTGCATGAGTTTACGTTGTACTGAAGCATGTAATCCAATAAAAGAAATCAAACTGTGTATTCAGCAAACAGCGAAACAAAAGACAAGCTGCAAACTACAGCAGTTTATTGACTGACACACCACAAACCAAAATACAGTAAATGTCTTGAAGTTAGATGGGTGAGAACCTTATCTGCACTAAATACATTTTGTGGATACAGTCAATAAGGAATTACATAAATTTAAGCTACTATACATTATTACATGTGCAACTATGCACACCCTGCTCTTCTTCAGTTTAAAGAAGTTATTATTTAAATAATAAGGAAGTTAAAGAAGTTTTTATCTTCTTAGATTTTGCTGATATTAAGATTCTATACATTGGCCTACCAAACTACAGAAATAAGCAAGATTTGCTCAGTTTGAGCTTTCTTGGTTTCTCCATATATTTTTGACTGCACCACTGGATTTAACAACACATACTAATCATAAATAAATAATGCTAAAATACAGATATAAACTTAAACTCTATTAAAGATTTTTCTCTCTTCTATCAAAGACTAGTATTTATCTAGAAAGTCTTTTATGTTTCATAACTATCGTGAAACCACTTCTTATCTCTTTAACTCCAACTGCTGCAGTAGGTTTCCTGTCAGCAAAACGGATTTCAAGTCTGTTCCTGAAGTATTCAATTCAATATTCAGTCCTGAATCTTGAGCTAGTTTCATGTCTGCCTTTATATCAATAAAATAAACGCAAACCCTATGAACAAAATAGGTCCAACTTGGGTTTAATGTGTACTATACTTTGAGTATGGATCATTTTCTTAGAGACTAATGCTATATAATTTTTCCAGATTATGCAGCTGAGAAATCCATAAAACATTATAGAGGGAGAAATAAGAACCACAATGATATTTCTTAATTTACTGCTACCACTTATTTCAATAAGTTTCTATCAGTTTTCATCCAGATGTATTGATTTGAATTGCTTTTCAATAGAAGTATAGGCATTTCCTTCATTTTGGCTCTCAGGAAAAAAAATACGGGATTTGCTCATTTTGCTGTGCTTTCCTTCAGCTCCATCAAGTTTATTACAGCATTCTTTGGGAAAGGAAATGGCTAAATACTTGCATTAGCAAAAAAGGAAAGGAGGGGGAATGGAAAGAGGTAATAAGAAGGTGTTAAAAGAACTCCCTCTTCCTCTTGGTCCAGTCCCATTGGGAAAAGTGTTACCAAAAGAACAGACGAGCGTAGAGTCCAAATGTATGGCCAAAGCTCAGGGCGGTCACAAGGACCACAAGAAATGGGTCCCTGAAGGAAGACACGCAAAAAGCACAGAGTGTGATCCAGGCAGTCCAATGGAAATGTCCACTCCTGTACCACATTGTCCAAGATGAGGAATAATAAACAAGGATGAAGAAGTTGAAAGTTTTTAGCAGAACTGACCATGCTGTCTTCACACAGTTTGGGCTTCTTTCTGGATGAAGCTTTAGTTCCTCCAAACACAGAGGTAGCCTAGAGCCACTACTTTGCTAACTTCAGGCACCCAAGGCAGCCACCTACCTCAGCTCGGCAAGATGAAGACAGGATCTAACCAGGATGTCTATTATGTCCTAGCAATTGCCTGGAAAAACTGCTTCTTTAAAATACAAATGGTTATCTCCAGACTTTTTTCCTGAACTGTAGTACAGGAAAATCCGAATGCTTAGCAAAAGAGAGAGTACATCTGGAAAAAAAAAAGCCAGCAAGTTTCACCTTTGCCATATGTTCACAGAAATACTGTTTCATAAAATGATCTGTAGTAGAATGACAGAAATTTCTCATCAGTCTCTGCTTTTAATAGGAACTAGCACATTAGATACTGTTTTCCATAATATTCCCACAAGTTAATGATAAAATACAAACACAAGGTCATTTGCACCTGTGCCATTTAAAGTGTGTGGAAATACAAAATATTTTCATATTTCTGAATTCTTGCATATTCCCCAAACTGAACAAATAAATTAAAAGAATTTTTAAAAATTAAAAAACCTTCACATTCTTTGTAACTCATCAAAAATAATTTTTGAGTACTCAGGGTAAATAACCTGCATTTTCTCTCCCCTAGTAAACAGCAAGAATGAGGCTTAATGTTTTCAAATCACTCTCACAAACTACAATACAGGCATAAAATTCAGATCGATGCCTGAAATCAAATAACAGATATGAAATATCTGAATATACTGTTATTATATAATTGGTTATCCTCTTCTGTGCACTTTTATGTCTTTAGTTAAAGTTGAACTGATTATAGTAGCAGAAAAAAATCAAATTCAGAACAGCTTATTTGTAATATTTTACCTAAACTGCAGGTAAAAGAAATTGGGCTTTCTTACTGCTGACCACATAAAAATTAATGAGTTTCTTCAAGTCTCACAGAATTATATGAAGCATCCATATAACAAACTAAATTATTGTATATAATGATTTTAAATAAAACATATAGCTAAGATAGAACACAAGCTATAAAGTAAAAAACTCTTGGCTTCAAGCTGAAAACTTACATATAGTGAAATGTTTAAACACGTTACTGAGCTGGATACAATCTTCCAGCTTATTCTAATATTGCTAAAAGATGAGATTACATACAGCAAACTACCTACCTCTGAAAACAGATGCTTCTTTAACTTAATTTCTTAGGGTTAGTAAGTGAACATTCTTAAGCATAATTTTCAGTAGAGTTCAGTGTGTAAGTTTATTAAATATGTTAATAATATCCTCTGCAATTGTGAATTATGGTGGGGGGAAAAAAAAATCAAACAACCTATGACAGAATTTCAGCAGCCATAAGGTTTTTCTGTTTAAAATTACCCAAGGAAAAATGCCATGAAATATGTTTCCTTAAAGAAAAAAAAAAAAGGCTAAGAGCTAGTAGAACATTTTGCATTTAAAATCAAATTACACTAGGTTCTTTTGCAGCAAAATGTCAATGGAACCTGATTTAAATAAAACCTTAATATTCCTTGTACTTTAAAGAGCAAAATGATCTCTTTTTGGATACAAAATTAGGTGTTGAACAAAAGGATTAACCTACCACTTTAAAGCATTGCCCCTACAGTAAAAATCAACTTGAAAATCCAGAAATGCAGTAAACAAAGCATTTCAGGCAGTTTGTGCAATACTAACAGAAGATGAATAGTTGATATGCAATTTTTAAGTTTGCACAGTCCAATAGTATAACCCCCTTAGATAAGCCAAGAAGTTCCATCACAAATGCTGCCTTCCCTTTCTTAGTTACGTGTGGTAGAACTGGAAGTGAAGAAGCAAACCCGCAGGACAAGCAAGCTCCTGTCCTGCTTTTAGGATACATACACATGGAAGTGTCTGAATCAAATGCCCTTCATGTACACTGAGCCTTCGAGCACACAGCACATCCAGGCTGATTTAAGAACAGAAAAAAACATTGAGTCGGGGTAGCCAGTGCATTCTGTAACATATTTGCTGTATTCATTTGTATAAAAGATTACATGCACGTTATCAGATGAGACCACTGTATCCCTGTGCCGTCCGCAGGCCCAAGATTCCCGCCGGGAAGGCAGCCCCGGTGGGATCCGTGCGCTGGGCAGGAGCGCCCTCTGACGGCGGCTCGGTCCGTGCCCGGATCCCGGAGCTCCCGAGCGCGGACGCGGGGACACACACGTACCCTCCGTACCCTCCCTCTGCTCTGCTTGACGGAATTGAAAGCGCTTTTGCACGGCACTTGTTATTACAAAAACACACTTTGGCACAGACTGCCGTATCTGATAAAGATAAGTCCACGTGTCCGCACATCCAGAGCCTGCACCTTGACAAGTAGCCTTTTATCGGGATTTCTTCTTCCTTGTCCCATAAAGACAAAAATCTCCAGTCAGTAGAGGTAGGTCTGCACAGTATGAAGACTTAGGCAAAACATTTAACATGCTGCATGCCCGATACTCCACTAAATCATTACCATTACACAAACCATGTAAATATTAGTTTCCTTTTAGGAAACAAATCAAAAGTGACAGGTAAAGTACAAAATAATTCAGGTGTGATTACCAGTTTTATTAAAGAACCTTGATTATGTGATATATCTTATTTGATGATAACTAAGCACACCTAATAACTAACCTCTTTGTCCATCAGTATATTCCAAAATATACTGGCAATCCACAAAAAAAATACGGAAGACCAGATAAGATTGAGTTTTTTACAACTCACTATCCATCCTCTATCATAATCATCAGAATTGCTTATATAAATTAATCCTTATCAAGTCTACTGCCTATTTCACAAATTCATCACACCCTAATGATAAACAAAAAAAAATCCAACTTAAAATTCAACATCCTTTTTACATAGAGAACAAAGAGAAACTTCATAAATGCATGCACAGACCTGACAGGCTTTTGCCAGCACTTAGTAATTGGAAAGTCAACATTTACATAGTATGGTTTTTTTCCTAAATTACTACAGGCCTTATGAAAAACATGGATGAGGACTTCACATAAAGGACTACAACTGGAGTCCGAATAAGGCTGTGATTTAGCAGCTTTTGGGTCATCTGTTCCTGTCTTTACTGAAATAAAACTCAAATTTCATGTAACTTGATTTCTGCATTTCATAAACATTTTCTTACAACAGAAAACAACAGACATGAGCTGCAACTCTTATACCTCAAGAGAATAAACCTAAACAAACAAAAAAAAAAGCCCCAATAAAAAAGGCAGCTAAAACTGCATCTGCCTATTCAGGACACAGTTACAGTTACTGAGCGCTCATGGTCTTTCCTGCACCAATATAAGAGAAATACAAGATATGATAAAACTTTTTACTTAAAATGTGAGTAATTGAAAGTTGTTTCCATAAAAAAAAAAAAAGACAAAATTTATGGAAAAGAGATGAATCAACAGTGCTAGGGGGCTGTGATTTAATGACATCACAACTTCTACTGCAATACTAGCAAAGGAAGGTGACGCTCAGAGTTCATTTGTTCCCTGTTGGTATATATGTACTCTCTGTGAGATTCTGGTTTGACCATACAGTGGTTTCAAGCACCTTAGGGCACTCAAACTGCCCCTCCAGTTGTACTCACACAGTTGTTTGTGGAGCCAAATTATTAACATGATGGAACAAAAAAAAACCAAACTCCAACCCACTACAAACAATAGTCTTTTTTATGAAGATGCTTTTTAAAAAAAGCCAAAACAATACATCCAACACCCCCACACCTATGCACTGACACATAGTATGCTGGGAAGCCTAAGACCTTCTATGACTCTAGCCTTGAAGCCCTTATAATGTCAAACTGGTGCAGGAGACCACAGGCTTCAAGAAATGCAATCGCAAGAACAAGGCGTCCAATAGAAAGGGAGGGGGCCTCAATAGAGACAACACTTGCTGCATCCTCACTGCTGGTAGACAACAGTTCAAAAGAACATGTTCAGCTCACTGCTTTATCTTAATTTTCCTCAGAATGTTCCTTTTAGCTACCTCACTTCAACAAGGGGGCTCCCACCTTAAAAAGGACACAGAGGTACTGAAGCATGCCCAGCAAAGGGGAATAAGGCTCTCAAAAGGTTTTGAGAACATATCTTAGGAGGAACGGCTGAGGAGCTGGGTTTGTTTAGTGTCCAGAAGAGGAGGCTCAGGAGGGACCTCATCACTCTCTACTACTACCTGAAAGGAGGTTGCAGTGAGATGGGGACTGGTCTCTTCTGCTGCACCTGCAGTGAGAGGACCAGAGGAAATGGCCTTAAGCTGAGACAGGGGAGATTCAGATATTAGAAAAAAATTTTTCACCACTGTTGGGGTGGTCAGGCATTGGAATAGGTTGCTAAGGGAGGTGGTGGAGGCATCCTGACCTGGTTCAGTGCTTGAGGGGTTACAGTGGCAGTGCTGGATTGATGGTTGGACTGCATAATCCTGTAGGTCTCTTCCAATCTTGATGATTCTATGATTCTACTCGGAGCCCTCTGCTTCTGCAAGGGCCACGTACCACAGGTGACTGTGCTGGCAGCGCTGCAGGTGAGGCTCAGCAGTGCAAACTGCTGCCTCTGGCCGAGTAAAACCGTGAAGAAGTGCTATTTATGCACTGCAACACGTTTCTCCACATGAAACTGCATCCATTTGAAGTTAAAGAAAATGGTGGTTTCATGGAGATGTTCCACAGTGTTATTTCTAGTTGTTACTGACTGATTATACAACTAAATTCAACCCATAGCACAGAAAAATACAGGGAATAGAATCTTTAATCATCTTGATACTTCTAATCTGTAAACTGAAAAACAAAATGAACCTTCTCAGGTAAGAAAGTAAAAATCATGTTGGGGGGCAGAGAGAGAAGGCAGCATCAGCTTTTCATCTGTAGCATTTCAGAGGAAATCTAATGAAAACTCTAAACAGTTATAAAAGAAGAGAAAGTTACAACCATATAGAACTTATTTTGATGTATAATTATATAACTGTCTCAAAGTTTCTACTGGTATAATTACCACAGAACTTAATTTATTAGCTTTGTAACTAAGTTACTAAAATATATTGGGCTGAAATAAATCTGTTTCAAAATAATGTCTCACAAGATCAATGAAATACAAGTTGTATATTTCATTTTTAACTCTTGGATTTCCAGGAAAGAAATATAAATTTCCTTTAAACAGGGAGAAAAACTACTCAATGAAAACTATTGAAGATAAAAACAATGAAGTGAAAAGAACTGCACATGTTGCTTAGAGACAAAATTTATAGTCACGAAAAATACATTTATTTCTCAGGAAGAATACACAGAAAATAATATTTTTTTGTAAACCTTAACTGAAAGAAAGCAAATCTATGCTCAGACAAAGGCTTGGAAGTGTCCTAAAGTGAAAGTGCTTCTCATAAAAGTACCTTCACAAAGACAAGCTGGAATACTGCATCATTTCACTAAAGTGCCTAAGACAAAAATCCTTACAACAGAAACCTGACAGAAACCCTAAACAAGAGCTGAATCCATCAGGTGCAGGATGGGAGAGGGAGGGGAGAAGCAGGGAGCACAGGAAAAGGGGTTGTACATGTAGATCACTGAAAGTATTTCCATAAAATTAAAGATCTGTGTCTTGAAAAATAAATTTAATGCCTAAGAGGATTTAAGTGCACCAGCAATAAGGAAGCACAATTACCTGAAAAGTAAACACTTAAAAGTCCAGAGTGCAGCCCCAAAATACCAAACATTCACAGTGAAGCATCTTATGCTGAAGACTCAACAACATACCCCATTTCTGCAATTTTTCTCCACTTGCTCCACATCATCAACTACACTTCACCTGCAGATTTCTAACAGAGCTGGGTTGAGCCTTCCCATCCCCTGTAAAAATCTCGTGCTGCAGCAGGCCAGCCTAAGTGTTTAAGACTTCCCTAACAGGAAAATCTCACAAAAAAAAAAATACACTTTGTAAAAAGAATCATAGGAAGACAACACTGCAGGAGAAACTTTCTAAGATGAAAAACACCTGTGGATTTGTAATAAGAATTACCTGAAGCTAAAAAAACCTCATGTTTTCCACAGTTTCCAGAAATAGTCCAATTTAAACTGCACTAAAAAACGTTCTTGCACTAAAAGAAAAAGTTTGAGTATGCTTTTTTTAAATAAAAAATTTAACTTTTGACAGAATTCTGTAACGGCAAATAGTCAAAATTTGATATTATCTCAGGCATTAGCAGCGAGGGACAAAATGGCACCCTAACAAAAGCATAACTAAGCATATCTGAAGAAATGGTTGTTGACAGCAAGTTAGAACTGCATCTTCACCAAACTGGTTCATAAATGTCATGTACACCTATTTCAAGTTCAATTTAAGGATACTTTCTCAGCACCTTCAAAAATGTGGTTCGTATTATATTTGCACAGTTCAAAAGAGGGAAACATTCACTCAAATGTGTCTTGCCAATTACCCAACAGTTTGTTTGCTCAGATATCACCCTCTTACAAAAGCTCAACTCTCTTAATGATCACCTCGAGACAACAAGACAAATTAGTATTTTTCAGGTGACCTGTTCCTATAGCTCTTGCAAAATTATATAGAAGAAATTATTTTTGGGGTATACTCATTCAATTTTCAGCATAGCAGATTAGAAGTTTCCCAACAGATAACCACTCTGTGTTTCCTCCCCTCAGAAGGGCAGCTAGGGTAGTGTGTTCACTCAGTCAGTGCAACAGTTCGTGCCTCAACATAAGATCAAGGATGACAAAACTCTGCTAAGAAATGCTTTCTGCATGATCAGAAATTTGGAATTTTCGTAGGATTGTTCCTATTTCAGAATGTTAGACAAGGGTGAAAAAAAGTAACAAAAATATACACTAAGGCAGAAGAAAAGACAATACAACATTAACAGAAGAGCACAGCATTAGGTATTATTCTGTGTGACAGCAATGCTGAAGTGCTAAGGCCCTTATATTTTCCCTCCGTATCTCTGGGCCTGAATTTGTGCAAATATATAAAGCCAGTTATCATACTGATGTAACATACAAGTCCTAGGGGAAAGAAAGTGCCCTGTTTGGTTCAGTTTTTAGCATCCTGAATTTTAAGGTTCTGGCACATAACAAGAGATTTCTCTGAATTATCTGCATCTAGAAAAAAAGAATCTTTTGAAAATCTGGCAGGATGCTTGCATAGGGAAACACAGCTCCAGGGAAAACAAACAAGGAGTATTTATAAAACATTATTGTTTTTCACATTGGCAAGACAGAAGAAAACTCTGAGGAGCCTAAAAAGACACTGAACACTCAAGAGACATTTTGTTCGGGTTTTCATCTTCCCTAGGCTCTACCACACAGGTTAAAGGTCTGAACAGGCCCCAAGTAAAGGAATGCAGAACAAACGTGAGCGCTGTGCATTTCCTGAATGGTTCAGTCTATTTAACTGTATTTCACTGAGAAGAATACAGAGAGAACACCCCTGTGACCCACACAGCAGAGACTAGGGAAGATGGAAACCAACAGACAATGTCTCCTGAGGTTGGCTTACAGGGTTCAGCAGAGCCAAGCTCCCCTGACCTGGCTGCAGACTCCCCAGCACTGCTGGAGGCAGCATCAGCCCCATTGCCACAGGCTCCGTTCCCACTCCGGCTGCTCTGCTTTCTGTGCCCGCAGCACGGGAACAGAAGGCTGACAAGTAAAGGGATTCAGGTAAGGAAAGCTCCACCAGCATTGACTTTGGACTTTACTTAATGCCAGGATTCTTGCCTACTTGCTGAAAAAGGGAAAAAGAAAGACTGGTATCACGAATAACTTTCAGGCAGGAACAGTTGAACTGTGCATACCAGCTCACAGGCTTACAGCTCAGCATGATATCCATCATACAGTGAGAAACTGAAACTATGAAATTGTCTGAAACTAAGAAATTCATTTCACCTATCAGCTACATGGAAATAATTCAGCCATTTTCTACAGAAAAAACATGAAGCATGGGCTCCAATTAAGAATTTAGATTACTTTAATCCTTTGAAGAGCTCTAGAAGAAAAGGAATCTTTAAAGCATCTTTTAGGCCTTAATAAAATACAGTTCTGACTCAAGCACCATGTCAATGTAGGAAAACTAAGACTCCCTTTTGTTTTGCATTTTCCTTATAGAAAACTCTATAATCCCACAAAAGAAGCAATAAAAGCCAGCTAAGAAACCTTACCAAGTTGTAAAGAATTCTTAAAATCATCTCTCCTTTAAAGGCAGGGTTCAGGATTCTTTTGTTATAAGATAAAATATTAATTTAATAATTCCTTATCTCATTTTAAGCAAGAAAAAGCAGTTTATACTTCCAGATTAAGCAATCTTACTGAAATTTAAAACTCAAACTGAATTATCAAAATTAGATAGAATCAAGCTTCCAACTGCAATTACTTTGACTATATTGCCTCTTTGGTTACTCTTGAAGTTAAACTGACTCTCTTTAAGCCCTAAAAGAGAAGTTTTTCTACCAGTATCATTAAATACATACACACATGCATATATTACCAAGATTGGAATTGTAAGACATTTAAATTTACTCTAGAAATTTTATGTCATTCTGTGTCAAGCTAATTACATTGACTTGCAGTGTCAATAACAAAACATCACTAGGACCACTAGGATCAGTAGGAAACACTGAGACAGAGAGAAACCACCAATGCTACTTTCTAGCTCACTTTGAGAAGCAAGAAGACCATCCAGATTTCCAGTTAGCCAAAGCCTCTTACACTTGGAAAGCTCCGCTCTCCAGGCTTTCAATGAGTACATAACACATAAAAATAAACCCACAGAGAGGACTCTACATGCCGAGCTACATCCATATGTGTGTATGCACACATGTACACACAGCCACTTCCATAAAAAGCTTTAAAGTCTATTGGAATTCTAGACAGGAAACTAATGTACCTTCCTGTGTGGACAGTCTTACCCTAAAGCATGTCCATATAATAGAGTATTTATCACAATGACTTTCCTTATACAGACAAGCTTTAAGTTGGATAATCAGGATGGCATTGCAATTATCCCATTGATACTTCACGTCATATTAAAAATCTCTCTGAGTACATACAAGCTTCTGCTTACTGTTAGGGAAAAAAACCCTTTTAGCCCATATGGATTTTCTTTTTTACCTAAAGTTTTGCAAAACTGTAACCATTACCTTCATCAAAGTCTGCATCATCTTCTGTATGCTGAGGAAAAGGGAAGCAATTTGTAATTTCAAGTCTGTCATCCACCACAAGACCCAGCAGCACTCCTTGGACCACTTCATTCCCTTGTCCTTCTTCTTGGTAATGTTTAATGATCTTTAACACAACCTAGAATACAAGACAAGAAAATCATAATATGCAATGCATTTTTTTGGTCCTCAAACTACATATCTGGAATTCTAAATTTGTTAAAGTGTTGCACAGATTAGAGCTGCAAACCAAGTGAGCTACTGGCTTAAACACCAGCAATTTTAATACAGGTTGAGGAATAGGCAGCCATTCTAATATTATAGGAGAATAAAAAAGTCCATTAAATGAACCATCAAAATGCAGTTCTAAACCAATTTTCTGAAACACCATTCTAAAATGAAATATTGATCTTTTTTTACTTTACCTTGTTGCTGTTAGCTTTTAACAGTATCTTGCAGCACCAATAAGCTCCCTCTTGAGGGAAACACCGCACAAGAAACTAACAAAAACACCTTGAGTAACTACGCAGAAACTGGTAGGAGTTTTGTAAAAGGTGCAGACCACATCAAATTTCAGTTGCATTAACCTTTAAAATTACACCTCACTGCAGTTTTACTTCAGATACAGTTCAATTTATATGTTGTAAGCTGTGTCATAGGGTATTTAAGAAAAATCAATGATAAAACAAAGAAAAAAAGATGGACAAATTACTCATAATATTGTTAACAATGTAGTTCGCACTTCCTTCCGTAAATCTGAACTCTACAATGACTCATTCTCATGAGACGATACTGTAAATTGGAACAGTATGAACAAATCCACTCAAAATAGTCAATCATTTGCTAGCAACAATTTACACTCAAATAACATTTTATGATCAACAACAAGAACTAGAACAAGGTAAGACATCAACCACAAACACAAACTTGAAAGAAGTTATGCTTTGCCCATGTTTGTTACACATAAGTGGGGTTTAGTTCACTAAACCCTAATCCATCCATTTAAACACAATAGAAAATGTCTGATGGTTGTTTTCATTAAAGTAATACTATCTTAATGTCTGCTGGCAAACACACTAGTTTAACAGATTTCAGCTCAATCACCCTGGGAACAGATTTTTTTATAAATACTGGTATTTAGTGAACATTCTACAGAGGTGGGAGGAAAAAAAGGAAGTTAAGCTCATACTTGCACAGGAGGAACACATATTTGTCCCTAGCTTTCTCCTTGGTTGACTCGCAAATGTCACAATTTTTAAAACACCATTAATGTATTAAAGCACCACAACACAGGTTAAATAGAAGAAAATGGAGACTAGAATAGAAATTCTTTACAAGTTCACTGTCTTCTTTGGCTAAAATGGGAAAGTAAGAGTTTCATACACAGTCTGCTCAGGGGCAGGGCAGGGGTGTAGAACTGAAAAGAAGCACCTTTTTCCAACTAAGTTGGATATAAGTATCAAACTGGACTAACACCCACTCATTTCTTGTTTATTCACAGTATCACTCAATTGTGCCTCCTGTTGCATCTAGATACACTTGCACTGGAGATTCTCAATCATCGGTAGAAAGCACTATTTCACCCCAATACACATTCACATCTGTCACTCAAGTCTTTTGCCACCACACCTTTTTATCCAATTTGTTAAAACAGGTCTACAGAGAGACAAAAAGATTCTCTGGTTATATACATCTCATTTCATGGTAAAATAGTAAGGCAATTAAGATCAGTGGGTGGTGAAGCAGAATTTAACAGTGATGGAAGCAGTACAGCAAACACCTGTTTGAGACCACCTGGATGTAGAAGATGAATGTACCACAGAGCTAGCACATAAATAATATTCAACTTGTATTTAGGGTAAAGTTCAGGTTTATCATACACTTGCCATAAGCTCTGACTTCCGCAGTCAAGGAATCCATAACTAACCTGCCAGATTACAGCACAGCAAGCTCTCTGCCTCCTATAAAATTATTCTCAGCATCTTTATAATCTTGTAAGCTTCACCTTTTCCACTTTTTCTCATTAGCTGCTGAGCTCTCTATGCACCCTCACTGTCCCTACTACTGGAAATACTATTTGCCTGTTCAATTTCACTCCAGAAGCATTTGTGATACGATGCCAATTTTACTGCAGTGTTCCTGATGATAATTACTCACAGAAAGCAGCCACAAATGAAACAACCATGGGCTGTTACAGAGTATCAATGATTTTTCAATGACAGAAAACTACGATTTCAAAACTGCTAAAGGTTAACCAAATACCCCAATTTACAATTAAATTATTACTAAGTCTGCAGTTTTTGATCTCCAGCCTGAAGACCACAGCAGACACTATCCAGGGAGATACAGACCCCAGGGATTTAGGCCTACCTGCAACCTTGTTTTCTAACGGAGTCTGAGAAAGGCAGCAGAGAAGGTCACTAAATTCCGTGTTTATGACTGCACTGGAGAATACATTAGCTACCAAAATAATTTATAAAAAGATGCATCTAATGACACATTCTCTTAAATTCAGCTTGAAAAACCTGCCATCAAAATACTACCCTAAGACCAAGCAGGAAGTGCGCACTGAAACTTATACTAAAAAAAGACCTTCAGGTGCAAAGTAAAACTATTTCTCTAGTAATAACAAGACCAGTTTCAAACTCTAAAAATGTCATGGTCATTTATTTGCTAGTCTAGATACAGCAGGAAGAGCTGACCACTACACAAACAATGCCATGACATCTGATACTTCATATTGAGTAAACTATATATATCCCCCAAAAAAGAGCACTAACTTGTATCTAGACATTTCAGGGGAAAAAAAAAAAAGACGTTACATTTATGAAGCTCTGGAACAGAATCAGAATAGTTTTATGGTCTGAAAATACATGTAAGAAATATTAATATTAATAATGCAAGTAACACAACACACTCTGAGAAATACGAATTTTTTCAAATGACATCACTACACCAGTATAACCCATCTCTCATTCAATGCTGATTCCCCTTACGAACACTATTTACAATCCCCATCCATCTATTCCTCTAATAATAGATATTGCCCCCTTGTACAAGTATAAATGTTTTTAAATACCCTTAGACCCGTCACTGTTATGCCACTGCTACACAACATTAACAGTAACCAACCACATTTCAACTGTTACTTTTATTTAAGTAATGCAGCTGGGCAGCCAGAAAAGGTTATGTCCTCAAGGAGAAAATACATCAAATAACAAAAAAAACCAGATTTCTAAATTTTAATACCCCGAACACAAGTCAATAATTTAGCATGATTTAGTAAATTAACATATAAGAAATATTCAGGTACATAACGACTCTTTAGAAAAGGATATACAAGTAACTCCTACATAAAACTCAAGAGTTCCCCAGCCTTGTAAATTTAGTGTTCAAAATACCAAAGCATTTTAATCACTTGGAGTAGCCACTTGTCAGATTTTAATTGCCGTTAATCCTCAAAAAAACTTGCAGTTCAGCAGTGCTCCTAATCTCCAGATCTTCAAAGCACTGTTCCAACATTAAGAATGAAGTCATACTACAAAAAAAAAAAAAAAAAAAGACGCCATTCTGAACCTATTAAGAACATCAAAGATACATATTTTAACTGTATAAGGCCAAATTTTAACTTTGGCAACATCCCAACATCATGGTTGTTAATTTTCGAAGTTTTACCTCATTATAGAACTACGTGTAACATGAACCCTCAGCTGAAGCCTGGTGAGCCTTTGGGGGTCCTGGGAAGATCCCGCTGTAGGGACACAAATATGCCAAGATGTACATTTCTGCATTTCTCTACAGAGAGACAACAGCAAATCAAAGCACTGAGGATTCATTTAGGACTGGGTTCCAGAGAGCTGAACATCACCACACTGCAACCAGATTTCCAGTACCTGTGTCGTCTCTTACATATGTGAAATCAAACGAGAGAGTTGCTGTTAGCCCACTGGATACATGATGTGACACACTGATCTGCAATCTTAAATCAAGAATTTAAATCTTTTTAAGTGTTTGGGGTTTTTTTGCCACCCCAGAAAGCTTTGTGGGCACAACCACTAGCACCAATTGTCAGCATCTGGGGAGAGGATGAGGAGAGAGTCTAAGTTAAGACCGTGTCATGTTTTCAAACCAAACATAACTGACATGGGCATCCATGTGGAAGGTGCCATGACACTCACATCCTCTCAGTATTTAACACCAGTGAAACTGGGAGCAACATTTAGCTTGGCAAGAGAGTCTTGAAAGCTATCACTGATAATAATGTCTGATATATTTTGAATACATCCATACCACACAATGAGTCTTGTCCATGAATTCTTAAAACTCAAACCACGAACTTTTATATTTAAGTGTTACAGCATGAGCAATTTTACTTAAAATTCTAGCATAAGCCAAGTTCAAGAGAGAACTGATAATGCAGTTTTGTAAATGGATCCATCTCAACTATCATTACTAACAGTGACTCATGCAATTGAGTTTGACTTGAGCTAACCTCCAAGATGCCTAGAATCAACATCTACCTGTTACACATAAAATGCATATCTGCCCCTTCTGGAAAGAGAGTTGAACTGTTTCGCAATTAATATCCACATGAAGACATACCAAATTTTACAAATCAAAATTTTCACTAATTTAGTGGCCCTGTCTCCTTCCTCAGGTCACACTACACCAAAAGCAAATCTACAACTGGTGTTGTGCTGAAACTTTACCAATTCGCTATGCAAAAATAAAATTTAATTAAATAGTTCTGAAATTCTCAAGTAAGCATAGAATGGCTTTGTTCAATAAACAAAGACTTAGAAAAAAACATGAAAAAACTAGATGTAGTGAAACATGGACCACGCTAACATTTTTAATAGTTCTAGATGAGGTTTTTACACACTACAGATAAGTGCTTATCCTATGCTTACAAAAGACAAGTTCTGGAAACTGACCAAGCAAAAACTTGCCTTGAACTGGTTTGTCTCCTGGCTGTAGCACCACTTGATAAGACAGTAACAGAAAGACTCAACTTTCCTGCCAGGAGAAAAGAAACTCCGAAGTAAATTAAAGATACCATTGCAACGATTAAGAGTAAGAAAACATATGTATAATACACATAACACTCTCCTCCAGATGATTAAGGAGACAGATGTTTACAGACACTTCGCAGAAACCGGTTCTAGAAAGCATCGTGACAGATAACACGTCAAAAGCACAAAATCAACAGGTCGATACCCTGGTCTCATAGGTGCTGGATATGAACAAGAATAAAGCCATGGCATGAGGTCAACACTAAGCTGAGTGGTGAAGTTGACAGACCTGAAGGACAGGATGCCATCCAGGGGGGGCTGGACAAACTCGAGAAGGGGGCCCACGGGAATCTTATGAGGTTTAACAAGACCAGTTACAAGGTGCTGCACTTGGGTCAGGGCAAAAACAGGCTGGGGATGAACAGAATGAGAGCAGCCCTGCTGAGAAGGACTTGGGGGTGCTGGTGGATGAGAGGTTGGACATGAGCAGGAAAGGTGCACTCACAGCCCAGAAAGCCAATCGTGTCCTGGGCTACATCCAAAGCAGTGTGGGCAGCAGGGCCCAGAGGGAGGTGATTCTGCCCCACTACCCCACTCCTGTGAGACCCCACCTGCAGTGCTGCATCCAGCACTGGAGTCCCCAGCATAAGAGGGACATAGACCTGTTGGAGTGAGTCCAAATGAGGGCCACCATGTTATTAGATGGATGGAGCAGCTCTCCTATGAGGAAAGGCTGAGAGAATTGGGTTTGTTCAGCCTGGAAAAAGAGAAGGCTTTGGCATGACCTAATTGTAGCCTGCCAGTACCTGAAGAGAGCCCACAAGAACATTGGAGAGGGACCTTTTACAGGAGCACGTACTGACAGAACAAGGGGAAATGGCTTCAAACTGACAGAAGAATAGGTCTAGATTAGATGTTAGGAAAAATTCTTTACTGTGAGAGCAGTGGGGCACTGGAACAGGTTGGACAGAGATGCTGTGGTTGCCCTGTCCCTGGAGGTTCAAGGCCAGGCTGGATAGGGCTCTGAGTAACCTGACCTAGTGAAAAGTGTCCCTGCCCATGGCAGGGGGGTTAGAACTGGATGATCCCTAAAGTCTCTTCCAACCCAAGCCATTCTACGAAACTGAAGATTAGACGTGAAACTGAATTTTACATGTTATACTAATCTTCAGAAATTTTACAATCTCTACTGAAAAACACCAAATTCACCTAAATGTATATTATAGCTAATCTGCTGAGATCTTTGAATTTTTCTAGATTCTCTTATTCAACAGTGCTGCATTTTTGACCATTCCTGACATGGCAGAGGTCTAAACTTTTATTCTTTTCTTCTTCGTGCTTAACTTTGGAATAAAAGCTCTTAAACCATTGGACCAATTTTATTTCAGGAGAAGTAAAAAAAATAATAAAAAAAAACCTGTTTTCCATTAAGACCTTCAACATCTTAAAGTAATTGTTTTGCCAGATATCTTCAGTCCTAACTAAAATTGGTGGCCAAAAAAAAGGTATTTTAATTCCCTGAGAATAATCAGAAAGATACTTAATCTGAACATCCTGTCCAAAAATCTAAGGCCAAAAGGACAAGACTGAGTAGACTTGAAAAGCAAGGCAACTTCAGAAAAATTTTGTTTTGAATAGCAACTTCAGAAATAACAAGCCTTAGCCCTCACTGTTCTGTCCAGGAAGTGTAACAGTCATCTTTTGGACAGAAGACCTCGAACGCCCCACAATATTTTACCTTTATCTTGACTTGCTAGAGTCTAAACACCAACATTTATAAAGCCTTTGAAAATATAGTTCTTGAAATAGTAAGCTCACATTTTATGTCACTCAACAGCTAATTCAACACCAGATGTTAAAATCTTACTTCTGAACTTGACAGAAATTTGGGGCTTAAAAACAGTACTTATATAGGAGGCATAACGGAATGACATGTGCCATTTCATACCATTTCAAGTGGGAGCAAACATCATAATCTCCTCTTGACAAGAGTGGAAGTTTCTTGGAGCTGAGCCTAAATTCACCAACTATAAACAATGCATATTGATCTGAGGTGGTTCTTGAGCAGAGGCTGCTACATACATTTTTGCACTGAAATTATAAATTATAGGAGTCTGTTGATTTTGTCTCATGCAGGTCCTCAGTACCAAATGATTTTGGAAATTCATGTTAAATTGAATGGAAAATAGTCTATCTTGAGCTATGGGGGGGATGATGCTACATGCTTCTATTTGAATATTTTTGAGTATTAGGAAGCGTATGAGAAGCATTCAAACCTTTTTGTTCCCTGGGTGACTTATTACATCACTTGGTACAATAGAACCTGCTTAGTTTGTAAACCTCAAGATTTCAGATGACCCAACTACAACAGAGAACATCAGCAACCTTGCTGCTCCACAACATGCAGGAGGCTTAAGAAAACTACTGAAATCACATCAGACTGTTGATTTAACAAATATTTTCTGCCTACTACATCTTGGTTTAGGAACCATTTCATTCTGTAATTATAGATGGTTTTCCATATTACCTCTTGCTTATAACCAACTAACTCACACTAACTAGCCCTCTAACACTTTCCTGCAGTGTTTGGTTGGGGCTTTTCCCAACAGAACAAAGAAGGTGATAATATTAAGCCAGATATAACATACCGTGTCACTTCATCTCAGTTAGTGGCTGATTCAAAGCACAATTCTAAGTCAGTGACAGGCCATGAAGCATTTTATCACTCCTTCCTGAACATTAACTGTTTATATGCACTGTTTGGGGCATGGCTGGAAAAACTCTACCTTGCTTACGCCGAAGCTCAGTCTAGGAAAAGTAGACATTTAGTTCATTTTTCACTTTCTGTAATTCTCTTGCACAGATTCTGTGCAGATCAGCAGCACATTCAATGCAAACTGAATGCAAGCGTCAACCACCACCAGGAAATGCCCCACAGAAAATACTTGGTAAGTACCCACTTCTTCAGTTGCTTTATCTCTCTTTTTAAAAAGAATTACTTCCAAACTGCTGTGATTCAAGAGCTCTAGAACTTCCCTTAAGCGAGAGGGAAACCCTCCTATCAGGATGCAGAGGGCCTTCCTCTACATCCATACAGCCTCCCTGCCCCTTTCAACAGCACCAGCCTTCCAACAAAGGTGGTCATTCTCACAGTGCGAGTCCAGATTCCCTACAGACACTGCCAAGTGATAGACACAGACACTATTTATTGGAAGCACACTCAGCTGCTGTACATATGGATTAGCTGCTCACCCATTCTGTTACTGGGATACTTTAAAAGTCATAGATATTTAAAAAAAAAGACAACATAAAGCCTATTAAAAAAAGCTACTCCAAATTATAAAAGTCACTGATTTCAGATAAAACAAGACACAGAACATGAAACAAACCATTTCTTAATACCTAGAACTAAAACTGGTAAATACCTTATCTAAAATATAAAACGGAAAAGACAAACTGAGACACACAGGTAGGTGAAATTCAGCCTGAAGAACTGAAACAGTACAGACATTGAGCCTGTTTCTGTACAAGTACAACATTAGAAGGAAGATTACTGTGTTTTGGTTAGAGGTATGCTGGTTTTTCATAGGCTGTGTTTTTCCTTGACTCTGCCAGGAACCTGCCTTCATCAGCTAATGTCTTGTAGGTACCATGAAATATCTGCTTAAGTCATTTATTTACTCATGTCCAAGTGAGCTGCTTGTTCTTGCAAAGGGAGGAAGTTAAACACAAATGGCAGTACATCAAAGGAAAAACTAATTAAACTGCGGAGAAAAGAGAAGTTTATTAAAACATAGGAAAATACTGGATGTTAATCGAGGTGTGTTTTACCAAATAGACCCCAATCTCTTCCTGATTTTGATCCCACTATATTTTGGGGGTTCTTTCATACTGCACAGCAGTTCAAGTTAACAACCATCCCCATGGTTAATCACAAGCCTTTAGTCCATTTAAATATGGCCTCAATGTAAGTAAAAATGCACCATTACACTTGTGTATTTAAATTCTCCATTGCTGTGTTCACACACTGGTATAATGTATTTCTCTGCAATACAAAGTTTCATAACACATTTCACAGTACATGCATTCATGCACATTCCCATGGAAACCGTCAGGGCCACAGGCACTGTAGAATCACTTCCTTGTAGAAACATTTCTGTAAGGCAGCCCCAGGACCTCAATCCTGCACTGGCAGGGCATTAGATGTTATTAGCACACTGTCAGGAGGCAGTGATAGGGCAGTAATAATATTAACATCCAAAATTCTGCTAGTTACAAGTGGGATGGAGCACTTCCCCAGGACTAGTTAGTATATTGTTTCTCCTATTTCCCAAATCTCACTGAACTCAAATCTTCTGAAAACATTCAGTGCTTCAGGCAATTTTTGTAAATCGCCAATACAATTTATATTTATTATTTTTAATGAATTCAATACTTAACCATCATTTCAAGAATGAAAGCTGATGAATACACTCCTTCAGAGCACAACATATGGAAACTATATAGAAGCGGTAGAGGCAGGCACAGTTTCAACATTTTCTGCTCGAAACACCAGAGCCTTGCGCTCACACTTCACCATACAGTCGATACATATGTTCTGTCTATTAGTGAATCACCATCCTTCAACCATTCACAGTGCTCACCGAGCTGGGCGTGTATTTGCAAGTATAAGGTTTTCTCTTCGGCATCAACTTCTAGCAGCTTTCTATGAAAAGATTTGACGATGACAGCCAAAAGCAACAGTAGCAACTTCATTTAGCAGCCTGTTCTTTAATCAGACTGTGCCAGATTGTTACCATTTTGAAGACAAAAACTGCAAGATAGTTACCCTTACCTATTTGAGCATCAAAAATTAGTAAAATAGGGTAGACCTAGATGGGAAGCAGGGAGTGGGGGCTTATCTGAGACTACTGATCTTTTTCAAGAACCATATCCTGCACAACAAAACCAGCATATATATAATACACTATTTAAGGGTGTGTCTTCAAAGCATGACTTCCATATGCATTCAACAGATGCTTCCAAGTAACCAGTAAAATCCCTACCGGACATGACTTCCATGTCATTTTAATAATTTATAACCTTTTACCCAACAATCTTTTCCACATTGAAGCACTCAGCCTTTTTGGCAAACACTTGGTTATGTGCTAAGGCAATAGAGACAGATCCCCCTAGTAACAGTCAGTGCAATCCAGAGAACCAAGCCTAGAGAGTCTCAGTTTCCCTGAGAAAAAAGAGTAAAATTAAGAAAAAAACACAGCAAACTTGAACGTCAGTGATTGCTGGTAAGTTTCAGCTTCCCTATCTTTCAAAAGAGAGATTTGCCATATGAAAATTACTTCCAGAAGAGTTCCACTTCTAATAACAGCTACTGTGACAGTGAGATTAAAAACAACCATTTTAATTTTATCACTGAGAAAGCCAATGGAGAAGGCAGTAGAGCTTTCAAATTGTTCCCAAGGAGTGATGACAGCTGCAGTAAATACCCTAAGTGTCATCTAAAGTTTAAAAAGCTCTAAAAAGTCTTTATTTCTTTTTTGCATTGATAGTAATGTAATAGTAAAAAACCCCCGAGTCCTAAGTGCTCAAAACTCAGTCCTATATTGAAGGATTTTGTCAGAATTCTTCCTCAGCTACACATAAAAAACCCCAAATATTGACAAGTGATTTGCACCTCCAAGATCCTAAACACCAAAGAACACTTGCCTAACACAACCAGGTATGCATAGTGCTTACTGCACAGATATGGGCTCCATGGAACAGGAATGATGCCAAGCGAACAGACTGCAAAGCAGAATATAAAGTGTGAACAGAACAAAGGCAAAGACTGACAAGTCTTATATGCTCAAAGTAACATCCTAACACTCATTTTCCAGAAAAACCCCAAATATTTATAAAAGAGAATTAGCCTGTTATTGCATGCATACAGCAAAAGTCAGCTGCATCTTCAAACCCCAGTCTGAAGAGAAAATAAGCCTCTGTATTAACTTTAAAATTTGATTAAGACAAAAGAAATTAGTAAAATGCTTACCTGAAATAAATATTCATATACAAATCATTCAAAAATATTCCTACATTTATGTTTAGGTAACTTTGTGTATGCACATTACAAAAGACATTATCAAAGTTAAGTTCCATTGTCATGGTTTTAGATTACTGAATAGCTTTCAAAATACTAACTGGAGTATTTATTATACAAGCCTGATTTTTTCTTCCATTTAGTACACTAACAATTTATTTACTTTTCATTAAGCTGATGCCATTCTGTTACATGGTAACTCTATCAAACTGCTGAGCACTGTTGTAAAGCCAGTATCACATCTCTGCAATGTTAATGCTGCCAGAAGACTAAAAATAATATGAAAGAACAGCATGGTCAAAGCTGTACCATCACTGAGAACATATTTTGAGCTTCTGTGTAAATATGGAAAAACAACATACAAAGTAACCATATCCAAAAATATCCAAATACAAATATCCAAAAACAAGAAGCTTGCTCCTCTTCCTACAAGGTCTTTCATAAGGTCTGTAAGATTTAATTAAAAGGTGGAAGAAAAAGTCCTAAGGCGGAATAGAGTATAGAAGTTGTTCACTTCATACACACCATCAAGGGCCTTTCAGTATCTGCACATGCTGATTTCCTCCCTGTGGCCTCCTGTACCACATACACTTCCCTCAACTACACCATGATGTACATCAGCTGCAAAGGTCTAATTCTCTTACAATAAACTGAAAAGCAAAGGAGAACATTTATTAAGGTTTCAGTGTGCAAGAGGACATAATGCACTACCTCAGCAACAAGGCCAGCACTTGTCACCTCCCCACTCATAGAGTCAAAGTTAACACCTAAATAGGATACAAAGGTAATGCTTATTACCTGCTGTGTTTCAGATATAATATTCTCATCACTAAAATATAGGAAGTTATTTGAAACATATTTGGTGGAAATACTCTTTTCCTCAGTATTAACACAACCAAATAGAAATCACAAGAGCACAATTTACTGCTTTCACAGAAGCTATGCATACACAATTACCACATAAGAGACCAGCCTGATATGCACATGAGAGAGACAAATATAATGAGAAGTTTAACTCTTAATGACAGCACTGAAGAAGGCAACACATTATTTCTTCTTGCATTGAGCAAAAAAAGAAAAGCCTATTTTGAAATAAGATTTTCCCCTTATAAGTCTTGAAGTGTAACACTGCTCAACACATTTAAGCCACCTCCACATTTAGATTAACTCCTTTTGTCAGCACACCAGTTTCACGGTATGAAGCGA
The DNA here is from genome assembly GCF_003984885.1 of Neopelma chrysocephalum. NCBI lineage: Eukaryota > Metazoa > Chordata > Aves > Passeriformes > Pipridae > Neopelma > Neopelma chrysocephalum. The sequence continues at coordinate 3,276,959 of NW_020897725.1, forward strand.
TACCAGATGTTCTGGTTTTAAATGCCTCACTTGAGCACACTTACCATGACACTTATGAGATGCCGAGTGCACCACTGCACTCTTACAAATCATATAAAGTTTCTGCTCTGTTAGCAAGTATACCTGCTATCCCCTGACAAAATCTGCGTCCTCACACCATCACGATGTGGGTATTTTACCCACTGCAGTTTAAGAAATCTTCACTAAGCCTGAAAAGTGTTAAATTCCAAGGAAGTTCTTGCCCTTTCAACTTACCAGCACACAATAATGCTTTCTCTTCTGAATTTAAGCACAGATTATATGTCAGAAGTTCCCCTCTGGGTTAGACTCATGCAATTCATTGTACATGAAGATTAATAGCATATAAAACAAAGTGCCTCTGTCTTCTCTATGCTTCAAGGTATCCATGAACACATTAAGCCAGTATTCACTTCACACAATAACTCTCAGAGCCAGCATAATCTGATCTAATTTTTTAGGGAAACAGGTCAAGGAAAAGTCAACTAGATTAAACTTCAACTTAAAATTCCATTTTAACTCCTTTGGAGAACACACAAAACACAATACAGCCTAAAGGATGTTATATCCTAAAATCCTGTTTTACAGCTCTGCAGTGTCAAGAAACTGTACAGAGAAGAGCAGGCAGAACACACTGTCTGTGCATTCTTCAAAAAGGGTACAGGAGAAGGGGGGAAAAAAGGCAGAAGAAATGCTAGGAAAGGCACAATATTTACAACTTAAGAAATGTCAGGAGATTTTTAGCCAGTTCAATACAGGCTTCACTGGTACTAAAAACTACTCAAATACTATGGATATTGATTGCTTTCTTTCCTGGAGTGTCAAAAGTTATAATTTTAAAATGTGCTTGAGTAAACATTTGCAAGATGAGCCTCAAAAACTGATTTTCAGCAATCATGGTACCTTATTTCATTTACTATGATCAAACATATCACCCCCTAAAGGGCTCCTCACCCAAGAAGCTAACTAGGCTTTCCCTATCCCTAGCTGGGAATACAGTTCAGTCAGTCCTACATCTTTAGGGCAAAAATGGCTGGTAATAAGAAAACATGGCACAAACAACCTAAATATCACAATTATGAGTAACTCTTGAAAAAGAATTCAATAATGATGTTAGGGTGTTTTTAAAAAGGTAGACTCACACATTCTTACCTACATTTTTATAAATCAATAAATAAATAAATAAATAGACAGATAGATAGATAAACCCTCTGCATACCACAGGTAAGAATACAAAGCACTGGGCATACTGCACCATCACCAAACTAGGGATGATGCAATGAAGCTTAAAGTAAAAATCTTTGATTAAATCAGTCATATCTGACACAAGAGAAATATCTGCACTACAGCCACACTAGTGCTGGAGGTGCACAAATGCAGACAAGGCCTACAACTTCTAACCATCTTCTTGACATACTCATGTTTTAGCCGATGTATGTTTGCATTTAATATAAATAAACTTACAAACATACTTTAACTTAAGCGCTATACAAAATTTAAGAAGGACATCTAAAGGTATATTCAAATACTCACAGAATTAGGTAGCTGGAACAAATACTGGATGTATCAATCTTCTCTGTATGTGAGAATGTGAAAGTATGTTTAGAAAGCTTGTTATTTCAGAGGAACAGTAAAGTATAAAATCTCCAATATTTGTAGTGAAGGATGTTACCTTAAAACATAGCACATAATGATGCAGCAATACCTACTTTCGGGCCTCCCTTTTAAATTTGGTACAATACAACATCCCAGAGTTAACTTCTTATTATAATCTGAATAACTCCTTATTTCATTACATATGGTGTAATTTGGATTTAGATCAAGTGCAGCTTTTCAGCTAACAAACTAATAAATTTAGAAGTACTGCCATGTCAAGAGTAAAAACAAACAATGAAATCCTAACTAGTAAGATAGGCTAAATTCACATAACTTCTTGAAATATTAACGCTATTAGAGTAATTTACTTTGGTTTTGATAATTAGAAGATTGTATTGTTTTCTGATTAATTTTTGAGAAATTTATAGCAGACAGGAATTATTTGTGCATACAATTATATTGGGAGTTTTGAATAAGGAATGCCTTTTGTAAGGCACAATAAGCAAAAGTGGGTGCTGTTCTTCATCCCGTGTAGGAGTACAGGAATGGCTACAACATCACAGGAAATGGACTTTACCCAGCTGCTTTTACAACACAGGAAAAATCATTGACTGCATGTGGGTCCAGAGCCGTTGATGTTGTTAAACAAGCCATGTTTGACGTCCTCTCTTTTTGGAACTGGTCGTATTCTGAATGATTGAACTGAACACATCTTGCAGTTTAAACCACACAATAAACAGAAAGATGAGATTTCTGCTGTTCCTTTTACAGAATATTGTGATCTGCTTTTGGTATATTTAGTAATAAATATTAGTAGTGGCAGCCTGTGCTTGTTCTAGAGATCACTGTATTTAACTCATCCCTAGTGAGTGAGGAAGTGTAGTCTTGTTACTTTGTGAGAGCACAGTGGAATATTAGGAACATTTTAGCAGATTTCAGTAAGATACTTGAAGGACTTGCAACAGAAGCCCCTTTGTTTACAAAGCAAGCAAATTTATGCCAGCATTTTGCTCCCTCATAGGTGTCATGGAAGTTTATGAACCACACTGTCAGTGTCCTGAGAACACTTTTTGTAAGACATATCTCCAGCAGGTGGGAAGGTGAAAGCTTCCACCTCCCTCTGTAGGACTCCATGTGAGAGGCACCACTGAGCTGAAACAGGAGAACACACAAGGACAAGGGGAAAAAAAAAGCATGAAACAGAAAGTACTCAAAGGCATTTGCTGGACTGTAAGGAGACCATCAGGGCCATTCACAGCTGATCTGAACAAACAGCAGCTCACAAAGCAGACTATACATCTGACAGAGAACAGTTTTGAAACACCTGTTCTCTTTATTTCATTAAAGCAGGAACAAAACAAATCAGATTTAAGAGTTGTTATCAAAGTTCAAAACTGATTGCACAGAAATGGAATTAAGGCTACAATCTGTATCCTGCTCTTAACTATTCCCTTTTTCACCGTTCTCTTAAACTTGCTAATAAACAGCCACACATCCACACTGACTGTCTGGCACCAGCCTGAGCAGGAGCAGTCTGACATCCACTGCTGGATTTTTAGGGCATTTCACAGTCAGTTTTCACCACTCCTTGAAAATGCTCCATGCACCAAAGTCATGGACACACAGAAAGTTAGACAGGACAGTGCACAAAACTATAATTCAAGTTTTCTCTTTCACAAGACCTACTATACACAAATAAGTTATTCTTCCTCTTCCCAAATATTTACTCCACTATGTAACTCCAGGACAAGGACTGAAGACTTTCAGTAATAAATGCCAAGCAGGTTCTAAAGTTTCTCTCAAAACTATGATGTTCCTTCTCATGACTAGGACACCAATTCTCTCTTTCCTGCTTCAGCTGCACAGTGCTCTGCTGACATCTGGCAAAGACAATGAAGTAATAAACAGTGCTTCTGCCCTTCAGAAGTAACTCTTCCTTTCTGTGTCATTAATAGTATTACCAACTGATAAGACATGAACCAACACACGAAGAGGCAGCAGCAAAGCCAAGAATCAGCTTTAGGACATACTCTTCTATTCCAGGTCTGCATAGATTGTCTGTATCAGGATGACTGCGTTCTCTGATATGTCCCTCCAACCCGCCAGGTTACTTTATTTCTCATTAAGCAAAGGCAGCCGGTGCTGCAGCCGTGGCAGGGACAGCAAAAAGCACAACGGGGAGGGAAAAACCCGCCGTGCTTGTCACCTCGTACACCTGCGCAGCTTTCTGAGTGTGTGGCGAGTCTGAGGCGTGAAAGCTGGAACCGGCAAACACGGGCACGGAGGCGGTGGAGCTGAGAGATGAGAGGGGGCATTTAAAGGCAATATAATTTATTCTCTGCCCTGGCCCGGCCTTCGCTCACACCGGACGGGAGCCGCTCCCAGCCCTGGGACGAGCAGGGGGAGCCCGGCACGGGAGGCTCAGCAAGAGGATGAGGCCGTTCCTGCCCTTCAGGCGGCCCCGCTCCCGGCACTGCCCCACGGACCGGCCCCGCCGGCGGTTCCACGCGGCCGCTCCGCCCGCCCCCCGCCCGCGGCGGCCCCGGGCCCTCCGCTCACCAGCCCGTCGATCTGCACTTGCTTGACGGCCGAGTCTCCCGCAGCTGCGGCTTTGCCCTTGCCCTTGCTGGTGCCGAAGCCGCCGCCGGCAGCGCCCGGGCCCTCCTTGCGCGACGCCATCGCTGCCCCCGCACGGCCGGAAAGAGAAATGCGTCGCACAGGAAGCGGCCAAATGGCCGGGGCGGTGCGCAAAGAAGCGGCCCCGGGCGGGAACGAGGCCCTGGCTCGGTGTGCCCGGGGACAGCCGTGCCCTGTGCTTTGCCAGCCCGCGCGGCCCCCCGGCCTTCCTGTCCACAGAATAAGGGGATCGTTTGCGTTGCAAAACACCTCCGAGATCATCGAGTCCAACCTGTGACCGATCACCACTTTGTCGACTAGACCATGGCACTAAGTGCCACGTCCAGTCTTTCCTTACACATCTCCAGGGACGGAGAGCCCACCATCTCCCTGGGCAGCCCATTCTAACGTTTAACAGCCATTGTTGTAAATTCTTCCTGATGTCTAACATGAACCTCCCCTGGTGCAGCTTGAGGCCATTTCTTCTCATTCTATCACTTGCTACCTGGGAGAAGAGACTGACCCCCACCTGGCAAGAGCATCCTTTCAGGTGGTTCTAAAGAGCGATGAGGTCTCCCCGGAGCCTCCTCCAGGCTGAACACCCCCAGCTCCCTCAGCTGCTTGTGGGACTTGTGCTCCAGACCCTTCACCAGCTCTGCTGCCCTTCTCTGGACACACTCCAGCCCCTCAGTGTCCTTCTGGTAGTGAGGGTCCCAAAACTGGACACAGGATTTGAGGCCTCACCAGTGCCGGGTACAGGGGGATGGTCTAAACATCCTGAAGTACCAACTACTTGTTCAATTCCCAGGAGTGAGTTTGTGTTGTAGTAAAGGTTAAGTGTTGGGTTTGCTTTTCTGCTCTATTTTGTTTGAGGTCTAGACACTATGCCAAATATGTGACCACATAAAAATTTACCTTTTCAACAATGTAGTTGACACTAATTTTTAACTAAGGAAGGGAAACATACTTCCTAAGGCAAATATGAAGATGTATCTACATTTTCCAGCAGACACAGACTCAGCATTTGCCTGTTCCTATAAAATAATTCTAACATCACTTAGAATATTCCCTACCAGCTGCCTGCATTGGTGCTGAAACAAATTCAAGCAAAGACTCTGGTGTAATAATCATCCGAACAAGTGAAATCATATCCTAAATGCCCCTGATGTCACTGACTAGACCTGCATTGACTCTAACAAGAAACCTGGACCCCCAGCTTTGCTAAGGACACCATGTGATAGATGTCTAAAGTAGGGTGAGATGAATCCCACTTTACATTTTCCATTGGGGAAAAAAACTCTTAAATGGAGATTGAAGGGAAAGTTTAGAATTGCAGGATCACTGAGGTCAAACGTACCTTGTGCCCCAAAGAGACTGAAGTGCATGTGCAGCGGGTGTTGGTCCAAAAGCAGTTTGTAGAGAGACTGATGCAAGAACTACCTCGAGTTTCAGAGCAGTTTGCTGTGGCCAGCAAGCTCAGCCATCACATAGGTGTTGCAAATTTGAGTCCTGCCCTCAGCAGGTTTCCATGACTGAAGGTTGTACTCCCACTGGCATTGCCTTTTGAAGTTTTTTCTAGAGAACAAAGTTGTTTAATTCAATATTATTATTCCACTGTGCTGTTATATTCACATGCATATCCAGTTTTAATTTACAAATATGATCAAATAGTTTTAATTAAAGAAAACTAAGATTAGGAAATAGTATTATAGTAATATAGTAGTTTTCAGCTCCAGTCCATGGACTGCTGGAGATCTGTGGGCTACTTCAAAGCTGCTGTTGCAAGGTATTTAAATGAAAAACATACCTTTTGTCAGGAAATGCACAGTGCTTTACCACTGGCATGTTCTTAGGGATCTAAAAGGGAATTAGAGCTCCTGGGATAAGACAAATGTGATGTATTACTTCTGCCTATGAAGTTTTGGAACACAAAGTCAGTGTAATTTTAAAAAGAAAAGAGAAAAAAAACAAGTAGCTGCAGCACAGAACATCAGCATATTCAAAGAGGTTGCTGTGGGCACCCGAAATAGCCCTATTCAAGGGACTGGCATAGGGCTTACACTACTTAATGTACTGCTAGAATAATTCAGTCAACTTGGTTAATTATGATTAACATGAAAAATTAAACACAAATATCAACTTTCTACTTTGTAGAACTCCCCAGATCACTGGAGGCAAGAGGCCATAAAAAATTTCACCATTGAAAATACTGAATTCTTGAAAAGGAGGCCATGAAAAGGATGTCAGAGTGAAAAATTTTAGTAACATTGCCCAAGCTACTCAGGAAAACCACTGAACACATTAGAAAATTCAAGTAGCGCACAATTTCCATTAATCATTTTTAAATTATACTCTAAATTTAAAAGACAGCTGGAACCAACCAGAACCTTTTTATTCCCCAGTCCTGCTTAAGTAAAAACCTTGGTGAAACTGAGATGTGTCATCTCCCCCCACAGCATCTCTGTACCATATCAGGGCTATGAACAGAACTAGAGCTGCTACTTATCTGATTAGGGTTCAAAGATATAATCCCTTCCAAATCATCAGACTGACTTTACCTTAAGGGCTAAACCAACTTGAATTTCATTTGTGTATGCTGCAGGCTGAGACCATTCACCAGAGAAGGGCTAACCTGCAATGACTTGTTACCACTTGGTAAATGGGTCATGTCTGAATTCTGTGGTTTTTTTCCTACCCTCTCAGCAATTCCAAGTATTTCTAAGCATAATGAATACTTTAATTTCATTATCACAAAGTGTAAAGGAATAGGGAAGAATCACTTAGGATATACATATAGCAGTCTGTACTTGTACTGAGGCACAAAAACACCCCAAATACAAACCCGCACTAATAACTACAGTTGTCTAAACCAACATTATTATGTTAAAAAAAAATGTTTCCAGTAAAATACTCTCCAAAACTTAGTGGCAGAAGATTTCCCTAGCACAAACTTAAAAGTGCCTTGTAATATCTTGAAGTTTTACAGAAGTTTCAAGTTCATAGAAGTTCAGTTTTCTGAAAGGGGTGAGGTATCCAGGCTTAACCTTTAAACATCATGAAACACAGGTATGTGGCACATCTTTATAGGAATACATTGGTGACCTTTCTCAGTGTCCCATCATAGGAAATGTACCTAGAGCCAGTGTGATGCTTAAAAATGAAGTCACAATCTAACATCTTTTCTGCATAAAGTAAGGCTTATATTTGGGAGGAGTGTAGTGAATTTAAGGCTGTACCTAATCCCTATGTACAAGTAAAAAGCTAATTCTACATAATTCTATGCATGTCATGGAACCTGCTCTTTTCGAAATCCCTTTCTTATTCACAGGACACCTTTTGATAATCGCCTGTCATTTACATACCACTCTCATAACACATAGGGAGAGTGAAAATCCTAATGACAAGAGGTTCTTCTGTATATCTGTGGTGGGTTGACCCTGGCCAACAGCCACACACCCACTCAGCCTCTCGTTCACTGCCCTCAGGATGGGGGAGGAAGTGGTAGGATGGCAAGAATACTTGTGAATCACATTTCCAAAGCCATGAGACAGACAAGATCTCTCAAATGCTCAATCTTTTCTATCCTTTGTTCCCCCCCCTCCCCAAAAAGGGGGTCAGAAGACCTCAGGTCTCCTCAGCAGATGCAGTTTTGCCAGGTGTGTGCTTGTGTAACTCTGTAGAACCTGTAGCTGCAGTTGCACTGATCAGTGCTGCATGCCATGCACAGGCAATTCCAAATGTCAACTTCAGCCTCAGGAAGCAGCATTGCGTATAAGCCTTGTGTAATTCATGAGTTTCAGTTATTTGTGTTCTGCTGACCACAGCAATTTAAGACTCAAGGAAATGAAATATCCCTGGGCTATCAACCCATGCTAAGGAAGGTTCTCCCTGATAAATGAGGCTGCTCTCCACACCCACTGTGTTCAGATACCACTGATCCCCAGCTGTGACTCACTGAAGTCAGGCCCTTTGCATACCTATTTCTACAGCATCTACAACATTCCGTTTCACTGCTAAATAGTCACCTTCTGAAATGTCAGATATTCATCCAATGCTTACTACTTTCCACAGAGTAGCTCAATGGGAAAATTTAAGATCAGGCTACGTAAATGCATGAGCATTTTGTGCCAAAGAATTTTTCAGTACTATTATTTCTCATGAGGCTAATTGTGATCGTAGAAGTTATTGGTACCAATACAGAATTCTATTCCACAGTTTTTTCTAATTTTCTTCAAGAGAATCAATGTGAAGAAATTGGTTTTATTGGCTTTTTTTATTTGAAATAGGAAATGGAAAGTAATAAGGTGCAGTAGTGATAGAAAAATGGTAAAAGTGGGAACTGCAACAGCATAGAAACCCCCAGGGACAAACATCAAATGCAATAAAGCAACTACGGGACCAGAATCTAAACTTTGAAAATTCAATTTATTTTCTCTAAGAATGGAGGCTTCAGAGGCTATGCATGGTTTCAACCATGCTCTTACACAGGCAACCTTTTAGCATTTTCTAGACTAAATATAAAAGCATTATATTAAAAAAAATGGACAGTAGCATAATAAGGTATTTCTGCAAATGAAGGAAATATTAAAAAATATAAGCTCTTCCCTTGGGAAAGTTTGGGGTTTTTTTCACTGTTCAAGGTTTTTTCTATGCTTTTTTCAATGACTGTTTTCCAATAAATGTTTTTAGTTACCTTCTTATTCACTCTTTTTACGTTCCAGGTGTTTATAGATATTTTTTATTATTAGTGGATCATTTACTACAGCACCTCAAACCCATTACCATACTACTAACAGGAACAAAAAAAATGATCAAGGAATTAATGATAAAGTTGCCTACTTGAAAATGCATATGATAAAACAAACTCGGACATTTTAACTGCTAATTTTGGTCTGTAAAACAAAGTCAAGTTACTTTCCAATGTTATTGTATGTTTCTAACAGAGCCAGACTCTTCCTAGAGTATCAAGTTAGAAAACTGTGTAAGCATAGAGAGCATATATGATCTATCACCACAATGTAAAGATTCCACTTCTCAGTTCCCAGTTAACTGATTTCTCCCTGAAATCAATGAAGGGGTGACACACATAGTATCTCAGACGCCTGAAGTCAATTCTCTTGCACAAATCAGAATTTTGGCCATAATTTCTTGTTGGAGGTAGGCTTCCCACATAATTTCCCTTTTGATGTCAATTTGTTCAGCCTTCTCTTCGTTATCAATTAATGCACCTTCTGATTCTTGATGACATGCAAGCCATCACATGCTGAATATAACAGCCTTCTCTAAGGAGAACAAGAAATGAGGAAACAAATGGAAGCAAGCATACCAAAAATCCAAAATGTTTTATGTCTTCCAAGCTTCCTGTCAGCTCCAAGGGAAGACAGTGTTTAAGAGAAATAAAATGGACTTATATTTACTTTCTGTCAGAAGTACTAAAAGGGGGAGAGAGATTTTCTGCTCAAAATGAAGTAATAGGCACAATAGAAGATGAGATGTAAAGCATCACTCTGTTCTTCCCCTCTATTTTCCTAGCACATCAGCAAGAAGATAATCTGGATTTGGCAAGGTATCTTCCTCTCTCCTGTGTTCTTCACACTTCACAAACTGAAGGTACAATTCCAATCCTGAGTATTCCAGTAAGACTTCCTATTTTTCTACATTATGGCACTTTTACATCCCTCAAGCGCTTCTTCAAGCCCTGCAAGTGCAGAGGGAGCAGTACAGCAGCATGTCACACGTGGTGCAGAATGGCAACTAACTGGTGCAGACCTTGAGGAACAGTGCAGGGAGGAAAGGCTGCTCTGAAAGGATGCCCTTGTGCGTCCTTACAGCAGCATGAAAACAGTTGTTTAACATGTACATCTTAAGGAGCTGCATCAACCAAAAATGCTGCATAAACTGAATGAAGTGTATCAGTAGTGTGCATCTTTTCAGAAAGACAAAAGATTTAGTTAAATTGGGTAATTCCTGATTCTGTTCATCTTTCATGGGAATTTAGCTCAAAGTCAAAAAAGAGAGAAAAGATGGTATAACATTTGAGAAGCTGTCAAGAATCCTGCTGATTATTTTCAGCCCTATAATTTCTTTTAGCTCCAGTAAGAAAGGTAAAGTTGCCTGCAAAATCTTTGTTCTCCAGAGCATTCTCAAAGTATGTGCTGCTATAAACAGTTACTTAAAACCTGCATTTATATCTGCTGTATTTTATTTCTTACCCTTGCAAGCCACCAGTATGTAGTGAAACTAAATATGCCAACTTCTACATTGAATATGTGCTTTGTATGATACACAATTTAAAAGACAGTTAATGTGGGACATAAAGTGATGGGCAGTTATGGTATTTAAGCCAGAAGTAATTTTCTAACTGAAGAGTATAATAACAGTAGAGCCAGAAAAGTGCAGAAAGCTTTGTCATACACAAAATTCTCATCTGCTAAGATCATACCAATCCATAAAGGAAAAACAGAGCTTGTCACAGGCATAGTTATTGTAAATCCAGATGCCGTCTTCCCTGGAGATAACAGAAAAATAGGCACTGTAAAAGATGGATGTACATGATGAAGGTTAAAATTCAAAAGCTCAAGACCAGTCTCAGGGCAACAAAAGGAGGGCCCAGTAATGAATAATATACCTTCTGAAAAATATAATTTAGCAATAAATGCTTCTGAATCTTCGTCTATGGCCTATACATGCCTCAGAAGAATTAAAGAAATATACCTAGGAAAGTATTTTCAAATACACTCCAGTGATGTTTTACTGGCCTGTGTTTATTATAGTTTTGTTTCCAAATGTTGTAATTGAAAACCCTACCCCTTTCTTTTTTTGTAAATCAGTTCATTTCTCATATTTAAGCATGGTGCTAAGATTTACTGCAGATAACCACAGAGCACATTAGCCCAAAAGAAATACATTCAGATTTAAAACCTCTGACAGAGGACAAGTTTGGGAGAATCAGAAGCTGTTTTCTCATGAAGCTACAAGCATTTGCCAAGTGCCAGCTATTAAGGTAAATCCTTGTTACTAGGCCTACATCAAAGCTCTTTTGATAAAGAAAAGCTTTCGCTTCAAGTAATCCATGTCACAGCAATTTTGTTATTTAATTCTACTACAGCAGTACCTAGCATCTCAAAACCAGAGCTGAACTCATATAGGCCAAGAGATACTCTGCTCTGCAAAGACTTAATTTTCTGCTGGTGCACATTTTGTGTGCAGTGTCACTGGTGAAGCCTGGGATGCCTTCTCACCATTTTGCAGGTTTGGGAAATTCAGCATGAAGCTCTCCTCCCACTTTGGATATAGAGAAAAAAGGTCATCTTCTTTTTCATAAATACTGTATACTTACCCACAAGGTATTAATAGTATTGATAAAGTGACATGAACTGTTTTATTAGATCAGAACTGTACCCTGGACCTGTATCTGTCCAGCAGCAATCAAGGACTTCTATTTCTGTACTGTACTTCTCTGCACTGCTATAGTACTCTTATAGACATTACTTTTAACATTAAAAATTTATTAAAAAAACTTTAAAAGAATCGCATAGAACTGAAATAAAATTTACAGAATGGTACTGCAAGTAGTTTATCATCCAATTAATGCTATCTTCTGCACAATGAAGGAGAAATCTGTGCTGCGTTTTGCCTATTACACAGCCCTCTGAACATATTTTACTATACCAATCGCATTACAACTTGTCTGTGATGATAATATTTACCAACTGAACAGGGAAAGAGTATCTCATCACAATGGTATTTAACACCCTACTCTAGATTACATCTTATTTTGCACTTAGTTCAAAAGGTAGTTCAAGCTGTCATTTACTTTTTATCTCCATACTGCAATAGCAGCTGTTATTGCAGATTCCTCATTCTAGCTGTAAGGTGTGGAAAATGTTCTTAATACAGAATAACTGCCTCTCTTTGGGCAGTTACTTAGTTGTCATCATACACATACATAAAAAACCCAAAACCAACCAACCAAACAAAACACTACTTGAAGAAAAAATAATTAATCTAAGATGGTTTTACTTCGGAGTCTTGCTGAGTGCTTTTGTCTAATACTTTAAATAATGAAACTGTGCAGTTAGATAGAACAACTGAGTCATCATAGCACTATGGGAACACATCAGCCACAGGACTGAACTTTAATAAAGACTTTTAAATTTAGGACTATGTTTAATAATGAATTTAACATATCACTTAGCTCATAATAAGGCATATATCCATGTATGTCCATAATACTCATGAGCATGTGCAACTGTCCCCTGAAGACAACTGGAAAGAAGGATTTAATAGCAGAAAAATACTGTCAACAGCACAATCGGATCCCATGGAAAATATTCTCAATTGCCTGTTGATTTGAATTTCTAGACTAGTAATCAAATAATTTATTTTTCAGTTTCTCTTAATACTAACTAACTTGCTTCGAAGCCCATATTTCTCATGTCTATTTGCTAGCAAAAAGACCAGTATGACAACTGGATATTTGCTTAAATGACCTTAGAGCAGCCTGACTGATTACAGCTAACTGGCAGGTACTTGCCATGTTTTTTCTTGCAGTACAGTTGTCCCCTGCAGAAAGATGTCTCCCGTGAAACCTGCATAGAAAGACATATGCTTCCACTTATCATTTTGATAGTGTTAAGGTATCACATTCCTTTGCCTGCCTAAAACGGGGGCATTAAGTTCAGATTTTTAATGCCAGATGTCTGGTGTGCTCATATTTTCTTTTGGAAAGGGAGGAGTTTGTGCAATAGGTTTTTGAGTGACAGCTGTTTCTCCAGACTGCAGTGAAATTAAAGTATTTGTCACTGAAAAAAAAGAAAAAAGTTTAAAAAAAAATAAAAAAGGGAATAGTATTAAAATGTAGAATATGTGCTTTTCATCTTCCATTTTGTGCACATTGAGCCTAGGTTGTGTAGCCAATACAAAGAAACAATATAAACAGGTGTTGAATAAGCCTTCCAAAGTATTCCTAAGACATCCTAAGCCTTCTAGGCAACTAGCGAGAGGATATATATAGTCTCTAGCTGCATCAGGAGAGGTTTAAGTTGGACTTTATGAGGAATTTCATCACAGAAAGGGTGATTAGACATTGGAATTGGCTGCCCAGGGAGATGGTGGAGTCACCATCCCTGGAGGTGTTTAAGGAAAGACTGGATGTGACACTTGGTGCCATGGTCTAGTTGACAGGGTGGTGTTCGGTCATAAATTGGACTCCATAATCTCAGAGGTCTTTTCCAACCTAATTGTGATTCTGTGATTCACCAAATTCTGTGATTCTGTAGGCTGATGTGTGATTAACCTACAGTCTCTGCGACAGCAATTGTAAATTTATCACTACAGTGGATTAGGAAAAAAAAACCTAAAACAAAACACGTGTGTTTCTGCTCTTAGCGAAGGACAGGAGCCAGCACAGCACCGCAGAACAGGGGGCACTGAACCAGCCCTCAGGTAACCCGTGTGTGGGACTGGGCAGGCGGGGGGGGAACTCCCCGATCACTGCCCCGGCCGATCCCGGCTCTCCGGGGGTGATCCCCCGGCACTGCCAGGCCGATCCCGGCTCTCCGGCGGTGACTTGAGGCCCCGCCCGAGCCCGGCGCAGCTTCCGGGGCAGGCGCGGCCGTTCCGGGCGGTGCGGGCACCATGGGGGTGACGCGGCAGAAACACGCCAAGAAGATCATGGGCTTCTACAGGCACAGCTTCCAGTTCCGCGAGCCCTTCCAGGTGCTGTTGGACGGCACCTTCTGCCAGGCCGCGCTCCGCAACAAGATCCAGATCCGGGAGCAGCTGCCCGGGTACCTGGGCGGCGCCGCGCAGCTCTGCACCACGCGGTACGGGGCGAGCGGGGAGCAGGCGGCGCTGGAGCTGTGGGGAGGGTGGCACCTTCGGGAGGGTGGCAGCTTCTCTGAGACCCAGCTGCCTTTTCGAAGGTGGCAGGAACTGCGGGGCCAGCGGTAACCCCGGTATGCGAGGGAGGACCGGGTGGGTCTCCTCCCTCCCCCAGCGTGTTTTTGGCGAAGTGGGAACAGCAAAGGCAAGCTGAGATCTCCTAGGCAGGGAGGGAATTACTGCCTGGCTGGAGCTGCAGCCTGCCAGTGCGGGATTGTTTCCAAAATAGCTGTTCTCAGGGGAGGACAAGGATGTACTAGAGAAAGACATGGAAGTAAAGCACGAACACGGCGTATCGAAGTCACCTTTGTTTTTGCTTGGTTGTATGTATTGTATATAATAAATTTTCCCTCACTTGTATTTCTGCAATGACAGAATAGCCAACTGCCCATCATGGAGGCAAGTAGTGAAAATACCAGGAAGATGTATACCTAGGCTCAAAAAACACACTGAGCTATCTTGCACAGCGTACAGAACTGGCCTGTACTTCTAAACAGTATAAAGTATCCAGTCGTGTCCTTAGCTGTGAGAGGTTCAGGAATGGCTTTGATCCAAACTGTATTCCTGTCCTGCCTAAATGCCGCTGCTTCTTTCAGCAGTATCTGTTGGTCTTTTTGACCATCTTTAACTTAGAGCAGCTGAATCTGTCACCCTTCCCTTATCCATCAGCACTGTAACCCTGTCATAGAAGGTCACCATATTTTTCACAATTTATCTTTAATGAAACCGTGTTGGTTGTCACAAATCAACTCCTTGTTTCCATGTACCTTAGTATATTTTCCAGGAGGATCCGCTACATGATCTTACCAGGCACAGAGGTGAAACTGACTGGCATGTTGTTCCCCAGATCTTCTTTATTGCCATTTTTAAATATAAATTAAATTTTAAAATTTAATAATAATACATTAAATTTTTAAAAATATTTATTAAGTAGTAGTTCATATGCTAGGTGATATCCAAACATAATTTTAAGGACTCAGCATATTCACTGATGTGAAATATTTTTAAATCATTTATTATAACTTTAAGTTATTACTGGTTAATCATGGTGACAACTAAGGAAACCTTGCTGATATCTTCAGATGGGCTACTGCTTTCAGATTTCTGGGTGCCATTTACGGATCATAGAGCCTGAACAACTGGGCATTGCTCATTCCTAAATAAGTCATGTCAGCCATTTGCTGTTATGAAAAATGTGAATTTATTTTTTTGTTTCGAAATCATTGTTTCTTTTGGTTTTCAGATGTGTTATAAAAGAACTGGAATCATTGGGGAAAGCACTGTATGGAGCAAAATTAATTGCCCAGAGATTTCAAGTTCGAAACTGTTCTCACCACAAGGATCCTGTGAGTGGTTCCACCTGTTTACTTTCTATGATTGAAGACGGCAACCCTCATCACTTCTTTATTGCTACACAGGTAAAAGCTCGTGGGAAACATTAACTCCATTTCATTTCAAGTGATGCTTTGATACTTAAAGATAAGGAAGCTTCCACTAACCTCAATTATGAGATTTTTACCTCATTTGTGGGAATTAATCATGTAAAACCTTACTCACTCTTAAATGTATTTGCTAATTATGAAGCAGGGAATCTTTTCTCTTACTTGAATGACTAGATTTTTTTACCTTATATGGCTATTGCTTAGTTTAGCAGAAAATGTAGAAAACATACTGACTACCTATTGACGTAAGAAAACAACTCATTAATGCTAATTTGCATATTGCTTTGTGTGCATTCCGTTCCCTTAACTGTTTTCAGAGTAGTCTGAAAAGTGAAATTAAGTGTCAAAGATCCATATACCTTCTATTTTAAGAAATTTTGAACTGTAGAATAAATAACTGTACAAATGAGAAAGGCATTTTTTTCCTGGGTTTGTTATTGGGACTGTGTGTATATATGATACACAATATATATAAAAAGGTTTATAGTAGAATTCTGTATAGCTATGTAAGATAAAAGAATTTAAGATGGTTTGTGACAGAAGAAGTTATGTTACTTCTTGTGGAGTGTTGGTCTGCATACCAGTGAACTGGGACTTTTTCCTCAAATAATGCATGTGTGCATATATATGCGGATAAAAAGGAAATTTTGATAATTTTCCATCAGAAGTACAGCTAATTAGGAGAGAAATTGAAGTTTAAATTGCTGTGAAAGGCACTGCCGTGTAAATATGCTAGTTTCTTATCTTTTTCATAAGATAAGAATTAAGTTTCTTATCTTTTTCATAATGTAATTTATCTTCATAGTTTTGTATTAAAAGTAGGTGCATTTGAATTGCAAATATAATTTAATCCCAAAATGTTGACTAAAGTATTTAATTTTGCAGGACCAGGACTTATCAAACAAAGTGAAAAAGAAGCCTGGCGTTCCTCTCCTCTTTATTATTCAGAACACGATGGTGTTAGACAAACCTTCTCCTAAATCTTTGGCATTTGTTCAAAAGTTGCAGACAAATCAGCTTGTTCCAGAGTACCAAAAACAAAGTATTGTGGAGCTTAAAGAAAAAGAAGGACTAGCAAAGCAAGAAGGTGAAAAGAGGAGAAAACGTAAAAGGGCAGGTGGCCCCAATCCACTCAGCTGTCTGAAGAAAAAAAAGAAGAAAACACAGGAGGGTCAGGATCCTTCTGCTGAAAAGAAGAAAAGAAGAAAAAGAAAGCGAAATAGAGTTAAAACAGAAGCCATGCCATCAGTGCAGAAGAATGAAGGAGAATAAGTCCATCTATGTAAACAGCACAGGGCTTGAACATTGTTTGAACTTTGCAAAAAGAAAGATTATTATGCAGTCACATGAAATTGAGTTGTTAATATTAAAACTTGTTTTTATTAGGTCTGCTTATTATCTTCTCTGTATTGTCTGTATCTTAACATTTGCGGGTTTTTGTCCTAATAATTTATTCTGTTATTTAGTAATTGGGTTTGTGACAAAATATTTAGGAACCCTCATATTTCATTATTCTCTCCAGCATCTTGGTTCCTGTCAGAATTCACATGATATGTAGCAATTTTTTAGAAATGCTTCTTGGCTTCCGTATGGATTTTGGTGGGATATTAGACTTCTTTCTAAATCAAGGTTGCTATTCCTATTAAGACTAGTTTTGACAATTAGTCTGTTAGAGAATATGAAATTGACCTAAAATAACACAATGGCTTATTTATCCTTATTGTTTGAATACAAAAGTTAACTCTTTTGCAAAGTGACCAGATGCCCTCAGAAGTCCCATCCAGACTGAATTACTCTGTAAATGCCATGTGGACTGATATGTCTGTTGATCTTCATTTATGAAGAAGATCCCAGAGGTGCAATTGTGTTGATATTCCTGACAGTATAATGGCATCTCTGGTCTGTCTGTTTCATCCGTAGTTTATTCTTAATTTTTAAATAGGAAGAATACAATTTGAAAGTGCTGAATCAAAGCACTGGCCAACACCTAATACTGTCACAGTATAGCACAGCTGTGCGGGAGTCCTGGAATACAGGGCAGCTGACAGTGATGGGACTCAGGCCCTGCTGCCTGTTTCACTGTTCTGTAAGGTTATGAACAGAACAGAACTGTTGGAGGAGAGCTGTGGTTTAACCCCAGCCAACAGCTCAGCCCCACACAGCCATTTACTCATTTACATTGAGGTGGAGAGAATCAGGAGAGTAAAAGTAAGAGAACTTGTGAGTTCTCTTGTGATAAAGACAGTTTAATAGGGAAAGCAAAAGCCACACATAAAGCAAGGCAAAACAAGGAATTAATTCACAACTTCCCATGGGCAGGCAAGTGTTCAGCCATCCCCAGGAAAGCAGGGCTCCATCATGTGTAATGGTGACCTGGGAAGACACACTGTGACTCTTGAATGTCCTCCCCTTCCCCTTCCACCTTCTTCCCCAGCTTTATATGCTGACCATGATGCCGTATGGTCTGGAATATCCCTTGGGTCAACTGGGATCAGCTGTCCCGGCTTTGTCACCTCCGAACTCCTTGTGCACTCCCAGCCTACTTGCAGGTGGGGTGAGAGGCAGAAAAGGCCTTGACCCTGTGTAAGCACTTCTCAATGACAACAAAAAGATCCTGACACTGTTTTCAGCACAAATCC
Source organism: Neopelma chrysocephalum (assembly GCF_003984885.1). Taxonomy (NCBI): domain Eukaryota; kingdom Metazoa; phylum Chordata; class Aves; order Passeriformes; family Pipridae; genus Neopelma; species Neopelma chrysocephalum. The sequence continues at coordinate 3,295,155 of NW_020897725.1, forward strand.
AAAAACACAGCTACTGTGAAGAAAACTAACTGTATCCCAGCCTAAAGCAGCACAAAGAAGGAGTTTACAAATCTGTTTCAAGTACCCAATTTTCTCTAGTAGCTATTGCTTCCTATGCCTCCTTACATGTCTGGTGGCATTAAGTCAGAAGTGAGTGACTGAGATGACATAATAGAGGCATATGCACTATAGCACATGCTATGGCATAGGTGTTCCCAGTCATCACTGCCCAGATTTTTAACTTTTCTCAGTGCACTTCTTCTTAACCAAGATGCAGTTCTTAAAAGGAAAGCTTTCTGTTTCTTCATCTATGTGTGTTTAAGCCATGTGCCCTAAACAATTCTTCAGCCTCTATCGTGTTTGCAAGGTAGTTTTTCTATGCATTGTCTGCGCAGGTTCTTGAATGTCTGGAGTACACAGCTGTTCTGTTGGCCTTTCAAATCGTGTGGAAAGCTGTTTCATAAAGTTTGAGAAACTAGCTTGAGTGATGAGTTAGCCAGTCTTAGCAAAAAGTGCAGGATCATTCCCTAGAATCTGCAGAGTATCCCTCTGGCCAGCACAGGAAGATGCACAGGACACTGCTGCTGTAGCCCCAGTCCGAGCTGTTCCTCCCAACACGGCTGTTAGGAGTGGACTGTGCTATTACTGCTCCATACAACACCACATGCATCTTGGGAATGGACGGTGAGAGACAGAAGCAGCAAGGAATGGTGCTGTCAAGATGAAAGCTTATTTGAAGTTTAAAACAGTCACACTCATCATGGCATTGTTCCTACATTGATTGCCAAAGTGAGTCCTTAGGAGACATTTAGTAACTCCTAGAAATATCTTAATGCAGCATATTTGTTTAATGTATATTGCCTTTCTCAAGCTGTCACAGCCTTTTCACCTGCACTCATTTGGACACAGTCCCATATTAATGTAGTTTTACTTCTCATTCTACTGTAAATATTGCTTGTATTTCTTCCTCCTCCCCAAACTGACCCATAGACACCACTGCTGTAAGTAAAGCTTGGAGCAGACAGCAGAGATGGTTCAACATCAAAATATCATTCTGAGTCAAAAGTATATTAAAACTCAGTAACCTTACTAAAAATATTGGTTTTAAAAATAGAGAGGAAAACACCCTAATTATTTGCAGTAGTCCCTTTCAGTGTAGTTAAAACATAAAGCTTAAATCCACTTTTTTTTGAAGACTTATAGACAGACAAAAACCTAAGTCCTGCAAAAAAAAAGTATTTTAACAGTCATCTAATGACTCCCACCTTAAGGAATTTAAAACAATATTTATCTATGTTTCCTTGGCATTTTGTTAACACAAACTGAGTCATGGTGTTGCCATTGGGAAGAACTGGAATGTAAAGGGAGTGAGCTCTTAAGAGAAAAGCTGTAAAATTTGTCTGCATAGCTGCAGCTCTCCTCCAGCAAGGTAAATAACTTGTCTGTCAACTTTGGGAGACAGCTCCTGCCCAGGCAACAAGCAATCAGACCATGTTTTGTTACCATTTTTAAATATATAAAAAAAAAAGCCCATCCAGGCCAAACTGACTGGCTGTATTTATACCATTAAATCAGCAACACTCGGAGCTGCCTGTAAGCCCGAGCCCAGCTGGATGGGCTGGCTCTGCCCGGGCTGGGCTCTGCTCGGAGCACACACCACCAGCTCGGCTGCCGGCAAACGGGCCATGTGGATGCTCTCAGGCTGTGCTGCCTCTACCTGCCAGGGTTTGGTGAGGTTTAGCTGGCCCAGGCTATAAACCATGACACGTCCCTCTAGTAATTCAGCAGTGTGAGTCACTGGGAGCATCCCTAGGCCTATGGAAAACACCACGGTGGAAGTACCTGTAGAGCTAACTGCTGTTCTAGGTGTTCACTCCATGTTCTGCCCAAAAAGCCACTGCGTTATTTATCAATAAATGGTCTGGAGCTGTGACCACAACTCTAGTATAGGCAGGGTTCCCAATACAGCTTTTCAAATGAAGTTTAGGATTGTTTTGCTGTAGGGTGTCAGACGGGTTTCAGTTTTGAAACTACAGGAAGCCAGAGGTAAATTAAAACAAACATGAACAAAAACTTCTTGGGGGCTATTGATTTCCTCTTTTGTTAGTATAAATATATACCCCAAATCCTTGGCAGTACGTCACTAAATCTTTCTTTTAAAAGAGAGGGAAATAACCAGTGTTGTAGAGTGCTATGTATGCTACATGTGCAGAGTGATAGAAGAAGAAAACAATAATATGTCAGCCACAGTCTGCAGGGCATTAATGCTGAATTTAGAACAGAGTCTCATCTACCAGCAGCAGAAGACATTTATCTAGACTGCCTGCCAATTCAATTGGCTGGATTTGTATGTTGGTGTGATCCAGTATTGCACCATAAATCACTCCCTGAGCATCTGTTAATGACACTAAATAGATGAGTTAATTAGAAGCTTCTGGAACCTGGGATGTTTATGAATCATTAAAGTAAATATGAATATGGTATGACTTGAAGAATAAATAAATGCTAGTGGGGAAAATAGGATGTCCAGAGCAGTCCTGCTCATTTGTTTTCAGCTACATTGATACACTGTGAACGACTTCTGCATCAGCTTTAGAGTGTTCCAGGAGTTTCTTGAACATGTTCTGTCAGAGACAAGATGAAGAACGTCGGAACAATACCATGATTTATACTCATTGCAGCTTTCAGATAGAAGTTTCACAAGCAGCTACTGTATATTTCATACCTCTGTGTGGGCGTAATATCTCACACAGGGAGCAGCCAGAGATACAGAAGTGAACAAATAAGAGCCCCAGCAGGTGTTATCATTTACAATTTAAGGGAGAAAGATTGCAGTGTTCAGAGAGAGAATGACAGAAAGCAAAAGCTTTTGTACGCAGAGAGTCAGTAGTGAGAGAGAGACTGCACCTTGTGATTTAGGAATGGCCTAACTAATGCCAGGAGAGGGGCTTGTGATGTATTTCTGATAATTATTATGTCTGTGCACTCCAAGCCCCAGATTTGTCTCAGAGAGCTCAGCTGTCTGCCCACAGAGGCAGTCATTTTGTAGAAGTTGCTACAGCTTGTTATGGAAGAGGCAGGCTGGGCTCTCTCAGGGGGACTTTATTTTCTGATTTCTTCTCCTGCGGTTGAGAGGGAGAGCATGCAGCTGTGCTCTGTGTATGGATACAGGGAAACAATGAAGCTGTTAACAAGAGTCCAATTAAAAACTACCCAGAGTCAAGAGCTGGAAGGAAGAAAAGAGTCAGTAGTCAATGGGATTTAAAGAAATCAAGGAAGAAAGAAAAATATATATAAGGGTTTCTGAGTATTAACTGGAGGAAAGAATTGGTCAGCAGCAAAAGGTGAACCAGAAATGGCTCAGCAGTCAAGGAGAGTAGGAAACAAAATAATAAACCATAAGCAAATAAAAAAAAAAATCATTCCAATTCCGTTAAGAAAACCTCATTGCTCTTTGTGACTCAGTTTCTGCCTTTTTAAAACAGGGAGCTGGATGGACTAAACCACTCACAGATCTTGTGTTGATAGTCCAAGAGTTCCTGCAGAATGTAGGTCTCATGATGACAAACACTCTGTGTCTTTATGATTTTTCAATATCACACACTTTGCAGCACTGGCAGGTTTGCAGCCAAATCATTCTGCTGTAGATCTTGCCTAATATTGCATGTGGCTCACTGCCCAGCACACAGATATTACATCCAGGAGCAACCAACTCATGCCATTATTGATAGGGTGAATCCATGCAGTTAATTGCTCCTGAGTGTACTCACAGCAATAGTCTGGGATAGCCAGCAGTTCTGGCTGTGGAGATCATGACCTAGAGCATGGTATGGGGTTTTTTTAAAGTCTAATCTCCTTCCAGGAGCTCAGTAAGGAACCTCAAAAGTTTCTCGTTGCAGTCTTGACGTCTAGTTGATCCAGAATGATCGTTTTGCCATGTTAATTCCTCTGGGGCCAAAGATGCTACTGATTAGACTCTTCAGGGGGGGTATTTTTTCAGACTGTCTTGGGGAAACACTGAGGAAATTTTTCACTCTGTGAATTGGCAACCATTTCAACAGGCAGGTTTTCAGAAAAAATGAAGAGAGAACATTTCTACAATTCCTGGCTCCCTCTTTCCACCCTGACCTCTCTTTCAGCTCCCAAGAATACAAGCAGGGCTCTTCTGGGGTGGTCCAAAAATCTGTCTCACCCAGCATCACACCTCCAATAGTGGCTGAAAGCTGTTTCTTAGGAGTATTATGAAAATTGACAAAACATCTTTTTGGTGCTTCCCCAAATGACTTTCCAACTTTCTGACAATTTGTTAGGGAGTTCCTGACCCCAGAAAAATATTTTGTTTTTAACAGCAGACAATGAATCTCTCTTTCACTAATTTAAGCCTCTAATTTTCTGTGGTAAGGAGCTGCACAACTTGAACATATGAAAAATACTTTCATATATGTTTTGAATGTACTACTTACAAGCTGGCCCTTGTAATGGGTGAAAGTTTAAGCAGTCATTCTTTAGTCACCCTTCCCATGCCACTCATGACTGCATAGTCATCTGTGATATTTCCCCTCATTCGTCTCTTTTCCAAGCTGATGTGTCTTCTGCACCACAAAGAGCAGCACCTAACAGGAAAGCAGATTTCAGCTTAGTCAGGCTCACTTGAAAAGACCAGAGAGTCCCTGCATTCTGCTGGATGTTCTTCATAGAAAAGCATGAACAGGAAAAGTCTTGTGAGAAAAGGCACAGGACAGGAACTCTGCATTCAGCTTTTTGTTTGCCACCATCTCCCTGCTTGAGCTGAATGCCATTGCTCTTGAACATGTGTTCGCTTCTTGCCTGTGCAATGATGGCGTACGTATTTCCCTGAGCTCCTAAGCTCTCCACAGATTGGCACCACAAGACAACTAGACAACAACATTCACAAGACAACTGGCTACTGTGCTGATATTGTTGGAAGAGCCCAGTCTTTGCCCAACACACAGTAAATCCTAAATAAAAGTCAGCTGCACACTAGGCTTATGATGGTATCCCTGTACCCTAAAATTAAGATGTAAATGATAATTTGAATATGATAGAATCATAAAACAGCCCGGGTTGGAAGGGACCTTGGAAGATCATTTGGTCCAACCTTTCACAGGTCAGGGAGCCTAAGTGAGATTATCTAGCATCCTGTTCAATCACATCTTGGAAACCTCCAGTGATGCGAATTCCACCACATCCCTGAGGAGATTGTGCCACTGAGTGATTGTTCTTACTGTAAAAAATATCTTTTTTTTATGTTGATATGAAACCTGTGACAGTGCCACTTGCTCCTGTTGCCCCTTGTCTTCTCTGTGACTCTTTGGGAAGAGACAGTCTCTGTCCTCTTTGTAGCCACCCTTTAAATACTGAAATACAGTGTTGAGTTCTCCCTGAGCCTTCTCTTCTTCAAGGAGAAAAGACCTAAGTCCGTCAGTCTTCCTTCACAGAGCAGGTTCTCCAGCCCTCTGATCCATCTTTATGGCCTCTCTTTGGACCCTCCCCAGTCTGTTCACACCTTTCTTGAATTGTGGGGAACAGAACTAGACACTCTACTCCAGGTGCAGCCTAACAAGCACAAAGTAGAGCGGGATGGTGATGTCTCTACCACTGCTAGTACTGGCCCTGCAGATGCAGCCCAGGATCTGCTTTGCTGCAGCAGCACACTGCTGACTCGTGGTCAGCTTGTCATCCACCAGGACCTCCAGGTCCCTTTTGTCGATGCTGCTCCCCAGGCACACAGATCCTGGCCTGTTCTGGGCTCTTTTTTATGTTGTCCCAGGTGCAGGACCTTGCATTTGTTAACTTCATACAGTTCCTGCTCACCCTCTCTTCCAGCCTGTCCATGTCTCTCTGTAAGATGTCTCTCCCTTCTCTTCACCACCCACTCAGGTGTCATCAACAAACTTGGTGAGGCTGCTTTCAATCCCATCATCCAGATCATTTATGAAGATGTTCAGCATCATGGGGCCCAGTATTGATCCCTGGGGTACCCTACCCATGATCTCCACAATTTTTCAAATATTGTAGGCAGTGGCCTGGCAATGGTCCTATATCTTCCCTGTGCTTCTGCTTATTGCCTATGTGTCCAAAGACTCATTTTTTGTTCTTCTTGACGTCTTTGGCCAATTTCAGGTCTAGCCGAGCCTTAGCCTTCTTGACTGCCTCTGCGTGTCCTTACATGGTTCTTGTAGTCCTCAAAGGCTACATGGCTGCATGTCTATAGCCAGAATCTTCCCCCAAGTCCTATGTCTGTATTTTTACCCCACTTGTAGACTTTGCCTCCTTTGCCTCTCAGAATATGTTCAGCCTATTCACATTAGATTTTTTTATATTAATTAACTAGGATATTAAAAAAAAGGAGTTCTACATCATCATCAGAATGCCCACAGAATTGCAATGTTTCTTTTTGCACTGTGTAGAGAAGAAGTCAGATTTATTGCTGCCCTAAACACAAACAACACCATTGGTGTCAAACTTGAGTCAAAGATAGATTTGCATGAAGATCAGTGCTATCAGAACCCAGGCAGGCCTGCCAAGCTTCTGAGATGAAGATAGTAAAATTAAAATGGGGATATGGCATTCATATAAACCACTGCTTTATGCCAGTCAGTAGAATTTTATTCCATCTATTTGGCCTTTTGCGATGTCTGGAGGATTTTTTTTCAAGTCTGTATTTACTTGTTAATGCTAGTGAGAACTAGAACATTGTTAATACATATGCTTGACAGTATCAAAATGGTAGACAATTAGCTTCAGTTATATAGGGTATCTGAGGGTTGTTTAATTTATTAGATTTTTAATTGGTCTCTGTGTGTAATGGACTAGGAAAAGATAAGAAATAAGGCCCTATAATTCATCTGAATAAATCTTGGTTCCTCCCCACATTCCTTCCTTTTCAGCTATTGATTTTTATTTTTCTATTAGTTGTTGCTGCTGTTGTTATTTATAACATATTTAATTATGTGCTTTGGAATAATTTTTGGTGGATACTTGCCAGTTTACTAATATTCACTGCCCACTACCTGATGGTGTCACAAACATACCATCTGTTCACTTGTGCCTTCCAGAACTCTCTGAAGTAGCTCACTGACTCAAGCTGCAGGTGGTGGGATTGCTCAAAATACATAATTACCAAACTTCTAAATAACAAAACTTTCATTTCATGTATGCTTTTTTAAAGCCACATTTGATTAAGGCTTTTTTACCCACCCTCCAGTTAAACACAAGCTTACCTCTGCCACAAACGTATCCGATACCATTATGCTGAAGAAGGCGGCTAACGCCTTGCTTTCACTTTTTTTTTTGTTTTTTTCTGGAGGATTTCTCGGCATCTTTTTTTCATGATTGGGCCAAAACTGTGTGTCCTGGTCCCGGGACAAATTTCTCTTGATATCCTACTATCTGCCTAGTGGTAAGCACCATTTGTGTGGTATGTCTGAGGGTGCCCCATCTTGGTTCACCCTTCTACCGAGTTTTGAATGGGAGAGTGGATCTGAAAGCTGGGACCACTGGCTCAGCCTCCCACTCATGCAGGTTGGTGCATGAGGCTCAGCTGTTTTGTGGCTGCTGTGCCCTTTCCTTTGGTTACTAATGAATTAATCCTTGTTAGAACAACTTCAAAAAAGAAGTCTCAGCAGGTTACAATAATAATAATATAATTCTACCTAAAGGGAAAATAAAGCAATATTTTTGATGGGATAGTGGATATCTCGACAGGCTTTTACTTGAACTCCCTGAAACAGCCAGTGTTATTTCTGTGACTGAAGATTAATTTCTGTGCCATTATCAAATGTAACCCTTGAGGAATTAATTGCATTCACATATCGAAGTCCTATTTATACCATCAAGCAATCTGGAACAGATAAGCTCCTTCTTGGGAAATCTCTGCTGCTCCACAATATTTGCCTTTGCCTCAGACAGGTTATGGCCCACTGGGACCTAAGGAGCTCACTAAAGCACCATTTGTAATGCAGCGTGACAAATCCCGGAGCCAGGGCGATAATCTCTGCAAACTCTGTACAAACAGTCCCTGTGCCTCAGCAAAAGTGATTAATGGGCTCTGCGGAATCAGCATGTGGCCCTCGGCATTAATTACTTCGGAGGGACACTCAGTGGAAACCCGGAGGTCTGCAAAGGATCCGGTGGGAGGCTGGGGGATTGGTGAGGCCGGGCTGGATGCAGAGCCCTGGACTCTGGCTGTGCTGTGGGAGCGTACGAGGCATCCCGAGCTCCCTGGGGAGCCCAGGGATGGCTGCAGAGCCAGCGTGGGGGCCCCAGGGTGCTGCTCCACAGGGATCCTGAACACAGGGAGCGGGGCCACACCGGCTTGGGGACACGATTGGGCACACGATAGACACTGAGCTGCACTGGCTGCAGCTCTTGTGCGCTGGTCACAGCATGTGCTGGTGGACAAGAGAGAGAACCTTCATCGAGCCTGGCTTTAGAGTGGGGTCAGGGAGAGCAGCAAGGCGGGGACCGGGGCCTGGTCCTTCAGGAGAGACTGTGGTTTGCAATATTCCTTTTCTCTCTGCTGTAATCTGTCGTGATTTAAAATTCACAGGCCCTTTGTAAATTATTGCAGTCCTGCTGCAATGAGTGAATCCGTGCCAGTTTATCTCCAGGGAAGATCTAAGCCTAAACGTTTTACAAAGAATGAAAGACGATGAGGAGAGAAGTGTGCATTTATCTTTCCAGTATGTTATCTGGGCCTCATCCAAGGGGAAAATTTCTACATCTTGTTTCAAGTCCTTCAAATCCCAGCTAGGGGACTCTGGTTAGAGACCCCCATGGAAAATCTTAATGAATTTACCATGCATTTTTTCTAATTCATTAAATATATGTCAAATCCAGTAAAGCCTGCCTGTATGTTTTCACCTTCTGCCATAGAAGTCTATGGCAGGGATATTATAGCCCACTCAGCCCTCTAGAGTTACTCAGTGGTGGCACAGCCTCAGCTGCTCTGCCAGATGTGATGTGTTTGTGCCCAGCAGGCTGAACCCTCAGTCTTTGTACCACAGCAGTGATTTCAGCTGGAAGCAGTCATTTGGTTATTCTGACTGTTCAGTGGATCCAGTGAACACAGAGGACTTCAGTGTGCTCAGATAAGAATTATGCTGACAGCACTACATCAGGTTTTGAGCCCACCCTGACTAGGATTTGACCCTCTCTCTAGTGTAATGGCCTGTGCCGATGGACATCAGGCGGGGGACTGTTCACTACCCTATGTTACACAGAAGAAAACAAAGGCAGAAATATCTTTTCCACTTTATATTTGAGGGATAAAAATTAGAGCACTTTGGCTTCTTCATCTTGTCCTTATCATAATATCCTAGTCCGTTCTTAAAGAGTGTGTTCATCTGATGGCCACCCTCCTAACTAAAACAATACCCCAAAATGGATAAACATAGGAAAAGATACCTACTGGGACACTTTGCACAGTGACAGGTGCTTAAGTAACAGGGGGGTTTAAAACATAGATAAACAAATAGGACAATTTTACACTTGCTCAAAGCACCCACCACCTCTTGGGTGTAATTTGGCATTACACCTGATTTCTGAAGGCACTGATCTGAGTGAGAGTTAGAAACTCAAAATCTTACAAATCAGCTGTGAAAATAGTACTAAAAATCGTGCAAACTGTCTGTCAGGATCTTCAAGCATCTTTAAAAATTTGGCTCTCAAAACTTCATCAGTGAAGCCTGAACCAAATCTCCACAGTTTCCACAACATCTCCAAGTTCACTGTTTCCCTTGCACTACTCTGTATTGACAAGAAAATGCATGAAATATTTGGAAAATAGCATGGCATTTGCTTTTACAGAGTATAACCTCCCAAAATTGCCAGGATGAAGACAGGACAGCAAGAATGTCACAAACGCAGCAAGGAGGCTTAGGTCTCTCTTCTGAGAAATAAGACAGCTTGAGTTTTAAAGGGACTTTAAATAAAACAAGCAATAAAATAAAGTCATTATTTCAAACTCTTCTGAAGTTTTGTCACTAATTTGGCTGATCAGTAGGCATAGAGGGCAGGAATGGCAGGGAGGGTGGTCCATGTAGGGACACTTAATCCAGAAGATGTGGAGGGAGGATGTATTGTGACATTCACGAGTGGTTTTCTAGGTGCCATAAACAATTTGATAGACATTTTATTCTGGAATAGCAAATTCGGAGTCATGGATATAAACAAAGGAAAAGTGTCTAATCTCAGGTAACCTTTCGACTTCCACTCATCTGGAGTCATTACTACAGGACATGTTTAGCTTGTGCTGGAACAGCCTCTCCACAAGGCAGATGGGTCAGAAGCACAGTGCCTGGAAATTTGTTGATGGGAAGAAGTGCCTTGGGAGGGGAACAAGCAGCCAGCCTCAGGGCAGTAGGTCCTCTTTGTACCATTTGTTTTGCACCTCACAGAAGGAGTTTTTAATCTTCCTTGGGAAGTTTCTAGCTTTTGTTGGTATTTCAAGTTAACCCGAAACCACTGGCAGCAGCTCAGCACTAAAAGGCCGTGTTACAGAGGAACCTCTGAGAACTCTCTAAATTGCATTTCCTTAACGTGAAACAGGGTGGGATTGCAATGTATCCTTGGCATGGTCCTGAAACCAAAATGATTCTTCACTGACTAAATAGTTTCATACACTGGTTAGACTACTACAGTCTACAGCCAGAGACGAAAGGGAACTGCCTTTTCCTTGAATTCTGTTCCTTGCTGTTGTGAGAGTTGGAAACAGGACTAATTTCATTGCCAACCTCAGGCTCCAGTTTGATTACTCACTGCAGTAATTTACTGATTCCATGATTTGAACCCATTGGTTTATTGATTTATTATTAATAGGAACACTGATGCACTCACAGGATTGTTCCATTTTTAATTAACTTTGGGAAATTGTAGCAAGTTTACCCTTGCTGCCTTAAAAATGAACTCCCTTGCTTATTCTTTTCAATAAACTCCATTTCAATAAAATCCACCACACCAGTTTATTCTGTTGGACAACTTCATGGATCAGGAGCGCACAATTAGAATGAAGTATTTCCAGGCCGCTTGATTCTTCCTTCACATTAATATGAATCCCTCATACAGAGTGAGAATGGCACAGAAGGGAACATGGAAAACGAAGCTGAATAGAGGAAAATGACCTTTTTTTTTCTCTTACTACTCACTTTTTCCTTAACATGCTATTCAATCTCATAATTATTTCTAACTTAATGACTGACAGGTAGAAAAGGTTCAGAAATATGACTTAGGCATGGGCAAAATAACTGTTCTCACTGGTAAATGAATTTCCAGGTGTCAGTAGGGTGGTTTTAAATAATGGCCATAGTTCATATTTGTACAGAACCTTACAGTCTGCTCTGCCTTCTGTCACATTTGATAAGGAAATAGTCCACTTAGTGTATTGAAATTTCAGCTGCAAGCCTCTGCAGAGTGCAATCATATGTTTTTAGGGCATTTTCCATCCTGGCTATCTGGTGCTATTATTGAACTTTTCAATTTGTTGCCCATGCTTCTTGCAGTGTGATTGTACCTTTTATTTCTTTCTCAGCACTCCTTCTGTTCACTGTTGCTCACAGAAATCTCCAAGACCAGGTGTCCAAGTACAAAGTAATGTTGCACAGTCCAGGCCTGTGGAGTTCATACTTTAGACAGGGAGCTCCTACACTTACTGTGTGCATCCTTCTGGCACTCTCAGAAAGATGCTGGTTTTCTCCTTCGGTTTCCCTGGTCCTACAGTTGTCTTATTTACATCTGGTACTCTTTTTTGTCTGAACTAGGGTCAAAACAACTCACTATAGGCTGAATACATGTGCTTGTAGATGAAGAGCTCTATGAGCTGGTTCTCCAGTGTGACTTTCTGAATCAAAGAATGCAGAGAAAGAAGAGGGATGAAAGACCTATTGTCTGCCTAGAAAAAGTAGAATGTCTCTAAATGAAAACATGGGTGAGAAAGAACCAGAAATTATCAGAATGTTGATGCATCTCAATTTGCCTCCAAAACTACAAGCAAGAAAATGAACTGCGTCTCAATGACCTCTAAAAGAAACTGTGACATTGACTTCTATGAGCTTGAAGCTGGTCTAATGAAATCATTCCATCAGATGTGAGCAACCAACTGGAAGAGGAAAACTACCGGTGTAAAGACCTTGGGATAAACTGTTCACCAAAGTAACAGCAACTACAGAAATATGTCAAATTCATTCAAGTTCCAAGAAGAAAAGACAACTGCTGACCACAGTGGTGCAAAGGAAAAGGTGGCTGCCAAAAAAATCAATGGTTATGAGCTGTGAAATATCCACAGCATCAACAAAACAGATTCTTTCTTCTCAGCAGCTCTCACTGGGACTTTTGCAACTTCTGGGAGCTCCCAGAATGGAGGAAAACCACTGACTGGAGGTTTTGCTGAGCTACACGTTCACACAGAAGGGAGCCTCAACTGATTACATGGCTGCTCCAAAAAAGACCTTGCTGGTCCTGTTGTTGCAGCTGGGATGCACTGGAGAACTCCTGAGATCTGCCCTGTGACTCTGCTGGGAAGGTGGGTGATGGGGAGGTGTCATGGTTTAACCCCATCTGTCAACTCAGCCCCACACAGCCACTTGCTCGTTCCCCTCCTGGTGGGATGGGAGAAAGAATCAGAAGGGTAAAAGTGAGAAATCTCATGGGTTGAGACAAAGACAGCTTAATAGGCAAGCAAAAGCTATGACACAAGCAAAGCAAAGCAAGGAATTGATTTACCACTTCCCATGGGCAGGCAGGTGCTCAGCCATCCTCAGGAAAGCAGGGCTCCATCATGCTTAGTGGTGACTTGAGAAGACAAATGTCATCACTCTGAATATCCCCCTCCCCTTCCTTCTTCTTCCCTCAGCTTTTTACACTGACAATGACACCATATGGTAGGGAATATCCCTTTGGTTGTTCAGAGTCAGCTCTCTCAGCTGTGTTCCCTCCCAATTTCTTGTCCACCCCCAGCCTCCTTGCTGAGTTTTTTTCTCCTGTATTTGAGGTGTTATTTTAATGCTGTCAATAATTGAGCTAATTTTTGATGGAAAATGAGCCCATCTGCTCTCTACTAATGTAAATATTTCATTTATCATCATACTTTTTCCGGCTTTCAAACTTATGCTGCTGAGAGAGCTCAAAGGTAATTCTGTGCATCTTGTGAGTGTGACAGAGCAAACAGAAAGGTCACAGCACTGCTAGCTCACCAACTCATCCCTCCACAAATCCGTGCTTTTCCTGATAAAGTGCTTTACAAAGTAATATTATATACCAAAAAGATTAAGCTTTTTAAATGAAGGAAGAAGCTGTGTAACAGCTTAGTGAGCAGTGGGTGAACTGGGGAAAAAAAAGGCCTGTTTCATATCATATACAATGGAAACTTTAGAGCATGTTGTAGGAGACAATTGGTTATTTTAAATCTTGTACAATGGACCACCGATACTCTATTCACATATACACACAAGTAAATTATATGATACTTTGTTTTTTCTATCTCTCAGAGAAGAGTAAGAGGCTGGGTCAACTCACCCAGAAGAAACACGATTCCCAAGAGTATCCACAGCTTCAGTTCAAAGCTCAGATCAATAAGGTATCCCTGTGCCTTAGAATAAAGACTTGTAAATATGTACTTGCCACCTGACTCTCTTTGTAATATAACCAGGGGGTATGTCTCAACAAGTGATAATTGGAAAACAACCACATGTGAGAAATCACCTTCCTTCAGAAAGGAGATAGCCAAAAATAGAACTGAGCAGATCACAGCCCAGGGCACTCCAGGATCTTTCCACGTGAATGAGAGTGAGTGAAAATGAAATGGCAAAATCAGAGCTGATGACAGTCTGCCTGCCTGCTAGATGTGACCTGAAAATGGAATTTAAAACATTTCCAACTACTATCACAATTCAGGCTGCATATCTTTGTTACCTGCACAGAGAAGGGCATTTTAGAGGGGAATGGGTGGCTCTTTTTCTGGCCATGCCTCTTAGTAAGCATGAGGTATTCCCAAACCCTTTGATTCAGTCTGTGATATCTGCTATGCATCTTTATGTGCCAAGCACACCCATTTCACATTGAGCAAATCATCTTAGGAGTAATGAAACTGCCATTTCCATCAGACATGAGTGCTGTGCCAGCCCTGGCTTGCTGCAAGAAAACCGGATCCACTGTACAGGTTGGAGTTTGGCAGGAAGAGATGGGCAGGATGGGTTTCAAAAAAGCAGCAGGTTTTTAAGAGCAGGAGACCAAAAGCAGGGTCTGTTTGGTTTGGTACCCTGCTTTCAACAATCATCAAGGCTGGGTGCCTGCAGGTTTGGGTAGGACAAGATATCCCAGGTATCTGGGACTTCTTCAAGGAAGAAGTCACCAAACTGACCACTACACAGGTCAGGTGTCTGTACATCAGGGTAGCTTATTTCAGCATCAAGAGCATTTTTGTTTTGCTTCTGATAAAGTATGTGAAGAATCATCAGAGAGCCCCACTGTACCTAGGTTACCTGCATACCTGGATGGAAGCAGGGTCCAAGGAAGGTGCAGTTTTGTCTGAGGTTATTTTAAGGAAGGAACAAACATCTCATCCAATTTCCTGCACTTTGACAGCAGCCAGATCCATTACTCACAGGAGCTTTTCAATGTACCTGTTGAGCAGGACAGGCTGACTAGAAGAATCTGAAGTGCAGGATTAGAGGACAGGCTTCTATTAGAGCACGTGCCCTCCTTGCCTGCTTTCACCACACCAATCACCATGGAGATTTCAACTGGGCATGGAGACAACAGGCGGACAGAAGGTACAATAGGACAACAAAAGAGGAAAAGAAAGTAACAAACTATTGAGCAGTGCTGAACCATGATATTCACCCAGTGGCTAATCCTCTGCCTGACTCCCTTCAGAGACCAAGTGGCTTCTGACTGTGACAGGCAATTTGTTCTGTCTTTTTTAAAACACAAGTACCACAATCACTTTTTCCTGTCTAGTCCAACATGCAAAAAATTAAGGGATAATCTTCCTTCTCTGGACTATGGCTTTGAGTGTAATTTGGAATTTGTAGTGGTCACTAGGTTTGTATTTCAGGAGAAAGAGATGTTTTTCTGTGTTCCTTTCTCCAGTAGGTGTGGGTGTGGGTCAGATGAGGAGGTTCCTGCCTGGACTCCCTCCTCCTCTGTCAGCTAAAGCAAAAAGGACAGCATGTAAGATAACCAAAATGGTTAACCAAATTGGCCAATGACCACATAATAATAATGTTTGAATGTTATTTGTGTTCTCTCAGTACAAGGAATAAGGAGAGAGTAAAGAAGTGGCTGACGCCAGTCCAGCACAGTTCTCTGGGGTGACCACAGTGGTTGGTTGCATCTTCCCATGAGGCAATGAAGACCATCTTTCCGCAACACTATTTCTGTTTGTTACAGCACTGGTGGTGAGCGAGAGTGAGCAGTGGCACAGCATCAGCTCCCATGGGACACAATTGCCATGTGCTGGCCAAGACCATCAACTGTCCCCTCACGACATCCAGCTCCTTGGTCCCAAACTCCAGGACCAAGGCACCAGTTAACTGAAATCCAGGGGGAGATTTCCTCTCACTTCAACAGCAGTGGCACTTCAGCATTGTTTTCTTCATGAGACAAAATGCCACACTTTCCCAGAGTGATTTTTTTTGTCCCTGTACAAAGTTTCCACTAGTATTGAGTAGACTTTCACCCACCTTTGGCCTAGAGTGGTGAAATCTCCGTACCTGGACAAAGAGAAAGAAACATTTGTCCTGTAGTTTGAATTTAACAAAGAAAAAGGAAAAAGAAAAGCATAAGCAAAAGCAAAGACACAAGAAATGGAGGAAGACAGAGCCACAGGTGAGGGGGCTAGGAAACGAGAAAGTCCTGAGGAGATGGAGTATTAGAAAGACAGTAGGTCAAAGCTGCACATTAAATTTATCACCAGGCTGTTATTTTTGTACAGTTGGGTCATCTATCCCAGGGACATTTTCTCTAAACGAGTGAAGCATATGGCAAGCTGCCCTTACAGTTATGTGCACATACAGGAGTGAAACACCTTTTCCTAATTTTTGCCAGAAATTTCTGGGTATACTAAGAACACAGGGAGATTTTTTCTGATTCCACTTACTGTAGGATCATTCTTTTCCCTGTTTTATAATAACCCTGCTATGAAGGTGGGACATCAGTTGAATTTATCGCACTTCATTTATCAAGTTTGCAAAGATACAGAGGAGACATCTCTTGAGGGATGGGAAGTCCTGATACTCAGAGAAATAAATGTTAATATCTACTTTGCTGGTGTAATTGAAATTTTTATTACTTTCAGAAACATATTTCAAGTTGGGAGGCAAAGGTTTTAGGCAGATGTTTTGGAGAAAATCGTGGTTTATTGAAAATGGATGTAAAAGTAGATTAAGTCTCTTCCCATACATTAATGAAACATTCTTTGGACTGCTTCAAGAGGTCTGGCCAGCTTATGAAAAATCTGAACTTTTATAGTCGGTTTACATGGGGACATCCTCCAGGTGAGCCCAATGTTTACATTAAAGCATCCTGAACTCTGGCAACTGTTTGTGAAACCAGGAAAAGAAAATTAAACTAGACAACTTGAAAATCCATTCTTACTGAAAAAAATATGTATGAAAAACACCCTGGCAAAAATCTCAAGTGCGGTGAAATACTATAGCAGCAGTAACTTCAGCAGACAAACTGGAACTGGTGCCTTGGAGACCTAAGCACAGTTTTGTCTTCTGCTCTTCTGGCAGTGCCCAGATAATCAGCCAAGATTTGATTCCATTGCCTGAGAGTTAGTTAATGTCTCAGAGAAAAATGCCATTCTCTGGTGTTAGCATTCTGCTCACTTGCAAGTGGACTTGCAAAGCAGGGAGGGCAGGACATCACCAGGCAACTTCAGCTGTGGTGAGTCTCTTACCCAGATAGGGTACCCTCTCATCACCAAGAGGGTCTGAAATATCCATCTCAGCTCTGTGAAGGGATGCAAAGGTGGGTCCAGCACAACTCTAAGAGGGGCTGTAGTTGACACCACCACTGAGGAGGTTGACTGTCCTGGATGCTGCTCTGAAATAGTGACAAAGCACATCAGACATTCCTGAGCCTCCAGGAACAAACAGGTTGAGAAATGACAGCCTCCAAAAAGGAAAATAATGTCTTTCTGAAGGATATCAGGGAGTGATGCTGTTTTGAATCTAGTACCATAAAAAAAAACCCCTTCACTATAGGAAAATTGTTGTTCCTCACCAATATTATTCTAAACAAATCTGTTCTGCCACATGTTCCATATGCTCTCCAACATGAACTCCTCTATAAAATTCTCCCAGCCCCACTGTACATCAGTGTCACTGTCCTTGCCTCCATCCTTCAGGTCAGCAAACATCTTTCTATACTTCACACACAGACAGTGCATGAAAGGCTCCCTACCCAGAAGGTTTTCTGGCACAGCTGTATTGGAGTGAGACATTTTCCTACCTACTGCTCTTAGGACCAAAAGCAGCAGGTTCTGCTATGCCCCTACATTCCAATCAACAAATAGTGTTTTGTACCAGAGATCAGGGCTAGATGGACCTAGATGAGCAAAGAACACTCATGTATGCTTACAACTTGATGGACGATCAAGAAAACTGGAATGTCATTTGAACACTGCTTCCATTGACTCTACAAGAGAAAACTAGGGACAAAGTGGTTTATACAGGGAAAATGCAGGAGAGAGTTCTTTTGTGCTACTGGAACTGGAATTGTGATGCTTCACTAAGCTAAGCATTACTGTGAATAGCAGATCTGTGGCAGAAGTGAGCTGGGATGGGAATTTATGGGCATAGAGAAAGAGAAATTCCCATAAATGATGGGAATCATAGAATCACGGAGTCGTAGAGTGGTTTGGATTGGAAGGGATCTAAAAGATCATCTCGTTCCAGCCCCTGCCACAATGAGGTTTGCAGAGGCCCATCTCTCAAGCCTGTCCAGGTCCCTCCGGATTGCATTCCTTCCCTCCAGTGTGTTGACTGCACCACACAGCTTGGTGCACCGGATCTCACTGTCCATGTCATCAACAACCTGTCCCAACACCAACCCCTGAGGAATTCCAGTCATCACTGGTCTCCCCATTAATAGTCCTCTATGGACTTCCTTGTAAAGAACATTCTCTGTTGGGTTGTATCCTACCTGGATAATTTTAAATGAGATTTTATATTCTCTGTCTGGAATATTTAGCTCTATTGAGTTGTCTTTGTCAATTAGGTAGTCTGCTAGTTGTGATTACCTCCAGGGCTGCTAGCCTGGTCTTTCCCGGGAAGTTTGTGCTCTAGTGCTGATCTTCCAGCTTCCTCAAGCCTCCCAAAACCTTCTGAAACCTCTCCTTGCTCAGAAGCAGTCCTCCGCTGTCCTGCCTGGCTGTAAACACCACCCTGAGAAGCACAGCTCCTTCAACAGGAAATTGGTGTCTCCTGTCACTGAGGGTTGCCAATACTTTTTGAGTGTGTGGATGACCTTGGCCTCTGGGATTTCAAATGAAGACTACAAAAAAGCGAGTTAACATAAATCCACATCAAGAAGGAACTGGGCAGTTAGTTCTGAAGTTTTGTTACATGTCTAAGTAGGAGCGTTGCTTAGATGTGGTCTGATTCTAACTAGCAGGTAGAAGGGACCCAAGAAGCCTCTCTTGCCTAGAAGACCTTTCAGATTTGAAGACAGAAGAGAAAGGGAACAAAAAGAGTCTCAAAATCTGTTTTCTGTACAACTAAACTTCTCCATGGCAAAGAAAGCATATGGTATGAATGCAGAAACTCATTAGTGCAGACCTTTGGGAGACACTACGATTAAGCAAAACAGAGCCAGATGAACATTTGAGAGAAACAACAAATTGCCAACACTGGAGAAAAATAACTGAGAGCCAAAATACTACAGTTGCAGACTCACGAAAGGGATATTCAGGAATGTGATTTCTGGGAAAGACTTTTTCCGAGGATGGTTTTCTGCCTCTGTGAGACCAATTTAGACATGGAGGGAGTAGGTTACCTCAGTCCTCAGTGGCGGTGCTGGAAGATATTTAAGTTGGTAGTAGAGAGATGATGACATTTTTCTATGGGCTGTTTCCACCTCATAGTACCTTAAATATTTTAAGAATTTAAGATTCTCCTCTGGGTTGCTTAGATTCTTCATCCTTTTTACAGTGAGGTCTTCTAAAATTAAAATACTAGTGCAGAAATGCCATGAAGGCAACTTTCCTTCTATTTCCAGAAGGAAATACAGAGTCACAGTGGAAGATAAATGCATATGACCTCACACACATCCTTCAGTCACCAGGAAATTACCTGCTTTAAATCTTCTTTTCTTGGACTTTTGCCCACAGTTACATGGCTTTCATCAAGAACTCATGCCTACCAGACTTTATCATGCTTCTAAACCCTAAGCTTGAAAAAGAAGATCTAATTTAATTGATTGAATGAAAAAATTAGAGAAAAACTACAGTTTGTAGGGAACTATTTTAGCTGCTTCTACTACATTTAACTGGGATCTAGAAGCTAGTTATAGGAGGGTGTGTTTTAAACATGTGCAAGCTCTGTGTTGTGGTGATGATTTATCAAATTATGGGTTCTGCAATCTAAAAGGTAGTGCCTCATAACTAACTTGTACCTTTTGGTTAAACAGGATTTCTTTATCCTGTGTTTGGAACAGAATTATTTTGAACAGCATTAATTAGAAGCTGAAGTTTTCAAATAATGTACAGTTTTTTGTAGCAGGCTTGTCCAATGACCTTAAAACACTATTGTTTTTGCTTTGAACGTCAGATCCAAATTTACTGTAATGTTTTAAGTTACATTGTTGGATTTAAAACCTGGTGCTAACTTGGTACTTCTCTGTTGGAGTAGGCAGAAAAGAGTCATGGATGAACATGATGTCACACTTGTGTGACATTCAGGTGAAACCAGCTTGATTTTTCTTAAGAGTACCTTTTCCTGGTGCTCTTGTCTAAGCCTTTCCCAAGTGATGAAGACCTGAATGAGCATCAGTGACTTGGGTGCAGGAACTCTGTCCTAACTGTAAGGCTCCTGGTGAGAGATGCTCCTTCCATCCTGCTTCTCACCTTTGCCACTGGCAGGTTGTGCTGTGCTGGGTAACAGAGTAGTGGCTTTCCTCTGCAGCTGTGATGTGCGTGAGGTGACGAGATGTAGGAGTGGTATGTCGGGGCACACAGCTCAGTCATCTTCACAGGGTTCTTTCACATGGGCTTCACCCTGGGTAAGCACAATCAAGCTTTCTAATAGGAAAGGCTAGGAATTTCCTCTGTCAGGGAGGAAGAAGAGTGGAACTTTGTAGTCCAGGTGCTTCTCAAGTGCCATTCAGAGAGGAGTGTCCTCTGTGCATTCTTGCACAGTGCATCCCTGAGGAAAATGTCAGCTTCTGTGGAGCAGGCAAACCCCGAGTTGAAGGCTGCCAGGGAACTCTTGGCAGCTCACAGTTGAGTACCAGACTTGGGGCCACTGCATAACATTTTCCCTTTGGGCAGAAGAACACTCAGGCCAAGTTTTCTCTCTCGGAAATGGTGTGTAAGCCAGTTGCTACGCTACAGGAATCCGACAGCTGTGGTACCCTTCTCGCATAGTGCTGCCTCCTTCAACCAGGCACAACCATTAATACATGTGCCCATTTTCTTCACAGTTAGATCACATGTACTGCATTGCCATGTACCCAGGCATTTTGCAGCTCAGCTCCTCTTACAATAAGGAAGGAAGTGTCAGTTCAAAAAATTACTGTTGTTTAGTTGTTAACTAAAACCACATACATTAATACAAAAATAGAAGTACCACACTTATGAGACAAGGGCATGTAACCACAAAAATCTAGAGAGTAAGGGTAGTCTCATCTTTCCTTCCAGTATGGTAAGCATGTTTTGATTGTGATTTTCCACTCATGATACCTTATTGTGCTTGTGAAATAAGGGTGTGCTTTGTTTCACAGTACAATGAGCACACGTAGCCCTGATTCCAGAAATCTGGTCAACAGAATCACAGAATCAATTAGGTTGGAAAAGACCCCTGAGATCATCGAGTCCAACCTATGACGAGACACTATCACGTCAACTAGACCATGGCACCAAGTGCCACATCCAGTCTTTTTTTCAACACCTCCAGGGAGCATGACTCCACCACCTCCCTGGGCAGTCCATTCCAGTATTTAATCACCCTTTCTTTCATTTGATGGAAAAAGTCTTGGACCTAAAATTAAGCAGAAAACTCTTTGTTCCTGTCAAAAAACTGGACCTCAGGGATGACAGAAACAGAGGGGTTTTGAAGAAAGACAACAGAGACAGCATGTTCATGTTTGTACCTGTGTACAACATGCAGGTAATTTTGTCATATCCTGCTTTTGTTTAGCGGGTGGGTAATTTTGTCATATCCTTGTCCTAGCAGCCATACTGCAGGCCCTGCCTCCCATCCTGCTAAATCCACGTCCACAGCTGGCAGACCTTATGTCTCCACCTCATTGCAATGAAAACCTACAGTTCTCTCACTTTCAGCCCAGCCTTAAGCATTAAGAGTCCTATGGCTCCACTGTATGTATGCCCAGCACATCTGGCTGGATTTGGTACCCACTGTGTTTCCCTCGGGGCGTGAATGATCTGCACATCACACTGAACCAGAAGGGCCCTTTCCTAACACAAATGGCATGACTAAGTCATAAGAATAAAGTGCTATAAATGCAAAATAATTTTATGTAAGGCTATGTGTGCACCCCTCTAGCTAGACCTGACACTGCTCCCTGAGGAAGGCTCATTGTCCTCCTTCCCAGCTCTGCCTGTTGAGAGCAACCTGCATCTGCCCTCCAGGGAACAGCTCTGAGTGACCAAGCTGCACTGAAACCTTCCTCCATGGCTGTGTGCACCAGGGACTGAGCTGCTTGCTCCATTGCACCTCACAAAAAGCAGCTTCTTGGTGATCAACAAAACCTGCCGAACACCTGCAACACTCTGATGGTCATGTCACCCTGCCAAGGGGATAGCACAAGAGAGACAGGGATGGCTTTGCAGCTGATGTGAGGATGATTCAAATATTCCTGATAGATTCCTCTTGCATGTGGTGGGACTGTTCTTCTTGGGTTTGGTTTTAAACCTTTTTAGTATCAGCTTTGAACAGAGCCTCCCTGTAATTCCACAGGCTCAGTTCTGAAGGTGAGAGATCCCAGGGATCCCAAGCCCAACTCACACCCCGGGGAGCAGCCTGCCACAATTAATGAACTGGAACTGCTTCTCACAGATGTGAAGATGAAAATTTGCACTGGAAGCACTGGTCTCTTCTGCACTTAGTTCAGCCTTGACACATGACCAAGGAAAACCTGCAGCTTGCGTTGCTAAGTAGCTGCCATCATAACAAATCTTTTTGTGCCTTTTCTGGCTCATTGCTGCCTCCCTCAGCATCATCAAGACTAGGTACAAGTTTGCATTCATGTAATTACAAAATGCAAAATTAGTTTATTTGCAGGGTTTCTCATCACTTATTTCACCAATCAGAGAAACATTCCTAAGCATCAAATTTGGCCTTGAAATCCAAGTACTAAGCTGCTTCTCTTTCTATTTTTTCTCACTACATTGACTGTGGTTTCTTATTCCTTAAACATCAGCATTTCTTTTGTTTTGGAGATTAGTCCCGTAGTCAAGGAATACGAGAAGCAGATTAATTTGTACAAAGACAGATTTAGCTGAACTTTTCTGCAAAAATGCTCAGCAGTGGAATGGTTTATGGTATTCTGATCCCTTAGTTTCAGAGTTAGCAATCCAGTGCAATGTGTGGTACAAGCTGCCAGTGGAGCTCACGTTGACACTAATTCTGGCTTACTCTCCAGTAATGTGAGGACTGGATATATTACCTTTCACAAAATGAACAAAAAATTAGTGCAGACACATCTGCTGGCAGAGGCTGGACTTGAGCTCTGTCATAGAAATATCTGATTTGAGGGAGTACTTTCTACTTCTGCCTTGGAAAAGCAGAATATTAATAGTGGTGTGCAAGTTGACGATGAACATGCCAATACACCAGTTTTAGCCAGGCCTGGGACACCTGAATTCAAATAGCAATATTGTGAATAATTTTCTTAGACTGATTTAACACACACACAAAGTTGGCACAGCCATCCAAAAAAACAACCCTCACTCCTTCCCTTCTCTATTCTCCTGCCTGGTTCTTCTTGTGTTATGCTGGAATAAGTTTCTGTATGGCTGCCCAGTGTGCAGGATGTGAGAGTTGATCCAGCTGGAGAAAAATAGGTTTCTTTTGGTGGGTTTTACCCTGAATCAGGTCCCACCGTCCTCAAACCTAGAAAACTAAATTGTACAAATAATTGCCAGCACTACCTGGGCACTGCAAGGCAGGGATGGGGAAAGTATTCCAAAAAAGTAGCAAGAGTTTAATTTAGAGAGGAATCCTTGCATGGAAAACACTACTGTCTTTAAACCCCCATCTGCTCCAGAAGGATGCCAAGTGTCATGACCAACTCTGTGTTTCTCATAATTTGTATTCTTGATCAATGTCAAACAACATTTATAAACATCCATAATTAAAGGTCAACAACAAAGTCCTCACTTATTAAATGTTAGTTTCAGGCTATGTTATGATGTTTGATGTTTTTACTGAAAAGGAAAGTTGGGCAAACAAGAAAAGCAGGGGGGCTGGGGGAGGGAGAACACCCAGCTTGTGACAACCAAACTACCTGTTGTATTCTTCCTGGCTGCTGGGGAATAGCTACGGCCAAATGAAATTGGAGGGTGTGTTCTCCCAGAAAGTTTCTGGCACTTCATTCTACTTATAACACAACATTAACATTAGTGTTTGGCTAATACAAATGTTTTCTCCTAGCTGACTTTTTGTATTGTTTTTTGATTCTACATGAAGATGTTCTAAACCAAAGAAAAAGTAAAACCAGCTCCTGTGACAATGACCAGGGAAAATCTTCCTCTATCTCCTGTTCTTGTCTCCTCCTATGGATTGTCATACAGAGGTCAGCAAGAAATGCAGATAACTGTCCTTTCTTCCTTGTGTGTCTTAGTCCTTCAGCTTTTCTATGTTTGTGTTGCAGAAGTTCACGGCATATAGTCCAGCCACTCCTTGGAGGTGTTAACAGAAGAAAAATATTTGGAAAAGCACAAAGATGAATGCAACCCCTTGAGGAAAGATGTGGCACAAGTAGTAGACACTTGAGAGCTTTAGAAACAGAAAAATTTATCCAAATCCCACTCGCCCCACAAGGAACATTAAGTACCCGCACACAGACTCAGGTGTAGCAGAGGGATGAAAATACAAAGTGAAGAATAACCCTTTGAAATTTGACTTTCTTTGCCGGTGTGGGACACCAGCTGGAAAGACCAAAGCAGAAAAGGCAATCTTGTGTCTAAAAACAATGGGCTCAGCTCAATATCCACAGCACTATTTATCTGAGCCTCCAACAAAGTCCCTGCAGCAAAGTTGCACACAACAGCTGCCAGGTCAGTTGCTTAACAAGTTGGTTTAAAATCATGAAGCGTGAATTCCCGTGATAGCTAAAATTATTGGCTAAAGGTAAGTCTTATGAATTAGGAAGAGTCCTCCACTCATACCCTTCCCAGAAACAGAGCACTATTTAACCTCCAGCTGTAGATAACATCACCTGCCTGACTTCTTCCCTTCAACCCCAGTTAAAGCAAGAACAGAGCTCTCTCAAGGGAGAGCTGGAGCAGTATGTCTTCAAGGTGGTCAGAGACACAGGGCAGGAATTCATTCAACAACTCGATCTCCTTGAAGGAATATTTCCTTAGATTCATGAACTGTTTTCCTTTTTACCCACCAAGGAGCAGTAATTTGGGAAGCAGGGCATGCACAGTACCCCTGCTGTGAACAGTTAAGCTTTGCAGACAGAACAAACCTGCTACCAATGGGAAGATGGAGCACGGAGAAGCATTTATAGCAGTTCCTTCCCCTCACTGCTGCAGTGCAACACTATAGCCAAGCACACTAGACACAGTCCAGCCTGACTGGGAAAGCAGCAAGGAACACATTTTACAGTAATGTTATCAATCAAATCTAAATCCCTCATGTGACAGCTTTCTGAAAACTAGATGTTACTCACTGAACTGCAAGAAAAATGGCTTCCTACCTAGTAAAAACTAAGTGAATGCTATGGCTAATTCCTTTAAAACCATTTAGACATTTGTTTGAGGAGGAACTATAATAAAATGCAGATGCTGTACTTCTTTACAAAAGTACTTTAAAAAAAGCCCAAACAACAGCAGTTATAGGGCAAACAAAGAATGCTGTGTAACAGCCTTTCTGCATCTCATCATCTGTGTCCATAACAGAGAAGGGAAATATACTTCTTGTGGATACAGGAGAAATATAGAGCACAAATGCCCTATAACCAATCCTTAGACCTCATTGAGCAGCTGATTGGTGTATTACCACAAAGCCTCCTTTCCAAGAAATGTAAGCCTGTCAGTACTACTTGCAGACCATGGTCAGAACTAGTAACAAATACTGTACATGATAAAGTGGAGCTTGCATTCAGTGCCCCGGATTATAGGGTCATCAGGCACACAGGTTTGTGCAAAATTTATTTGTCATGAGTGTTGACCACAGTAGTGTAATAGAGCAAAACTGATGATAAAAATTTACCAAATTTTTGATAGAAAAGGCAGAAGAGGTACCTTTCATTCTAGTCTGAGTGCCCAAGTCCCTGTACTTCTATCCCTTACAGAGCTTGAACCAAAGGAACATAAGTCGCTATTCTCCAGTGCAGGCAAGCTGTATCTACACACACAGGGGCTGGCTTAGCACAGGCCAGCCTGCATGCCACGGGATGGGCCCAGCTGCTTCCACAGGTCCCCCAAAAGCAGAAGTCGCTTGTGTGTGGAGCCTGGACTAAGCTCACTGGATCCAGGCTGGCTCTTCACCTTCCCAGGACAGCCCCTGTGGATCAGAATTCATTGCCCTGGCCTCTGTATAAGTTCTGCAGGTAACCATGTGACTCCATGGGAGATGCTCTGCGTTCATAGGCTTAGATCCAAGTGTCTGGATCTACCAGGAGCACATAACTTCAGAGGCACTGACACATCCACATGCAGAGGCAATTCCAGAAGCAAGGGAACAGCAGAACTAAAAGAATTCAAGCTGGATATGTTCTGGCATTCAGAAGGGACAGGCATGGAGATGAATCACATTTTACACACAGTCTCCCCTGTTTTTCCACAGACATTCCTACCACAGAATACCTGAACAAAAGCACAGTACAGCCAGTAGAATAACCCTTCCTAATGGTAAGAAATCTATTTACATATTCAAGCTTTAAATCTCTCAAAGAGCTAAATCCTTACACATTCACTGCTAACACCAAAATAACCAACCTGTAAGTGCTCAGTCCCTCGTAAATCAATGCAAGGTGTTCAAACAAGACGCAGAGATAACACATAACAGCTTATAACACAACTTTTATTAGAAAAGTTATACATAACAGCATCAACTATTTTCAATATTAACCTTGAAAAGCAACAAAAACAGACTAAAAATGTGTAACAAGAAACTAATGACCTTCTCTATAATTAAACATTCAAGTTATCTACAATGTCTCTTTTTACAAAGGGGAAAATTATGGTTTTACAGGCACATCATGTTGAAAATAAAGCTGCAGTAACTTTATACAATTAACTTTTTAAGGATTATTAAACCATGGTCATCATGTAGTCTCAGAGTTTTTCAAACATTCACATAATTTTACAGTTGAGTATACACTGAAATTTCAGAGTCCCAAAATTATTTCACAAAAGTGCCAACATTAAAATCAGAACCTTCAGTGTGAACAATTTTGCCCTAAAAAAAGTTAAGACAGGTCTCCATAATCAACATATTCACATAATATTTGGTGCTACCTGGTCTAACAGTAAAGCTTCATTCTTTAGAATTAAAATCAAATGGGACTTCTTTTGAAAAACTGGTAAAATGTTTTGAACATAGGAGTGTAAATTATCAGAACAAATTGATACTAAAACCATAAATATATCCTAACAGCCATTAATGTACTACATGATTAAGTGGAATAGTGCCCATTTGTACTCTGTATTCAGTTTGTTGCCCTTTTGGTACAAGTGGTATCTGAATTCATCAACTTTTCTTAATTCTTATCTTCGTATGCCCGCTTAATAAAGAAATCAGATAATTTACAATCTAGAAGTCTGTTTTAAAAAGTCTGGAGTTTATATACAGCTCTAACAAACCTAAAGCATTATATCTTAAAAGTTTAAATGAAATGACTAGTTTTCATTTATCACTTATTAACAGTAATTAGCCATTATCAGTAGTGGACCATAATGACGTGGTAAGTGAAAAGGAATGTTTTGTCTAAAATGCTTAACACGTTCTGTCCTTTCATGTATCACGTGGAGGAAGTGCCTTCCACAGACACTCGATTCCCCTTAGCATCAAGGGCTACAAAAATCTGACTGCAAAAATGCAGTGACACAGCAAGCTGACATATCAGGCACTACCTTTCATACTGGCAGCTTTAGGAGACCCACGGTATGCACAAAGATCTAGAGAAGGGGAAAAAAACCCACTACTATGAGAAGCAGGCCGAACATTTCAGACGAGTTTGGCAAAGTTTTTAATCAGACAATAGGTTGGCCATTCAGGTTTACTTGTATAGGTTAAAAATATCTATTGAATCAACTAGTCAAATTACTGTAAGACATTTTCATTGATACTCAACATCACATGCACCAATATTGCACACATCTGCTCTGAGGTGTTAAAACAATCTTAATCTGGGCGCTTGAGCAGTCTGGTTTCTGCTGCTGGAAGTCAAGTCACCCACCCCAGCAGTTTCACTAAAAATTTGAGTGGTAAAGTTAAAATACAAACCCCAAAATAACCCCAGAAGAAAACCAAGGACTTTATACAGACAATAAAATCTAAATTTTCTGCAATGGTCTTGTGGGCCCTACAGACAGGGCAATACGCATACACACTAGTGAGATGAGCACTAGCTCTGCTCTACGTAACCATTCAGATAATATGAAACCTGGGACCAGGTGTTGCAATGATGTCACTGTAGGGCTCCTCCTGTGTCAGCTCTATTGCTTGTTGCTTTTTCAGTACCAGGAAACTGTAGAATTTTGCAGCTGCTTGTTTTCTATTTGTATTTCTGCACAGCTCAAGCAAACTGATGGATTCTGCTCCAGTCTTAGCAAGAGCTCTCTGAAAAACACATTGACACCACAAATTAAACAGAGAACTACACAGAAAAAACATCTCTCTACCCCAGGACATTGTGAAAGATTCAGAAGAACTTGACATTGGATGGGCACATTACAACATGTACATGAAAATTTCTATATAGATCTTATCTAAATGAAACCAAGTATGCTTCCCAGAGACGTGTGAAAAATCACTCTTGAATCTGCTGAACTTATTCCAGAAACACTGTAGTATAGCATAAGATTTTCTTTTTGCAGCAATAACTAACCAGTCTTATTTTAATACAGGACAATTTTTTTAATAGGAGAAAAAAAAATCAGATTTTATTTCTCAAAATGAAAGTAACTCTAAAAACAATCAAATAAAATTTCAAGAGCTAATGTTCTTTAAAAGATACATAACTTTCCCAAGGTGAAAGTCTGTTTACTTCTAAAACTCCTTTGTTTGTCTGAAACTAAGTACACAAAGCTGCTTACATTTTCTCAAAATCTTGGCAATAATACATTAAAAAACAGTAATTGTGAAAATACATATTTTTTCTGGCTAGGACAACTACTGATATCATCAATTTAAAATGGAATCTGCTCCGGAATATCTACTAGATTTAAAGATATTAGGCTGGCCAAACCAAATTACTTTAATCAGATCTCAACTTTGAATCTCACTGCAGACTTAACGTTTCAGTCATCCAGAGCAATGCCCTTTTGGTATAAGGAAGAAAGAGTTGAAAAAGCTAGACATGGTCCAAAGAGAATTCTGAAGCTCTTTTCAGACATTGTGATGAAACACTCAGAGAGCAAACATTACACAACATTACCAACTCAACATCTGTGTACTTTAGATACTATTTTTAAGCTACAGTTTTACTGGTTTCGGCTGGGACAGAGTTATCTAAACTTCAGAGTTTCAGAGCCATCTTCACAGTAGCTCATGTGGTGCTATGTTTTGGAGCAAGTAGGCTGGGGGTGCACAAGGAGTTGGGAGGGGACACTGCCAGCACAGCTGAGCCCAGCTGGCCAAAAGGATAATCCTTGCCATATGGCATCACGCTCAGCACATAACACTGCAGGAAGGACAAGGGTGGTGTGTGAGCATTTGGGATTGTGGCATTTGTATTCCCAGTCACTATTACATGTAATGAAGCCCTGCTTCCCTGGAAATGGTTAAATGTGTGCCTGCTGTTGGGAAGCAGTGAGTGAACTCCTTATTTTGCTTTGCTTGCATGCACCATTTTCACTTTACTTATTAAACTATCTTTATCTCAACCCACAAGTTTTCTTGCTTTTACCCTTCTGCTCTTTCCCCCATCCCAGCAGAAGGCAGTGAGTGGCTGGGTGGGGCTGTGCTGATGACCAGGGTTTTTTGTTTAAAGCAGTCTTACTTAAACTACCAGTATTCCTGCAGGTGTGCAAAAGAACTGACTTAAATCACATTAGTTTACAATGTAATCTGAACTAAATTTAAGTGTATTAAAATATCATAAGGGATATTTAGGAGTTTGAAATTTAGGTTGTTTGAAGATATAAGCAAGTAATTCCTATGATAGAACTCTACTAACATTTTCCAGAGATTTAAAGCTTTTCCTTGATTATATCTAATTTTGAGAAACTTAACAGAATACACACTAGTACTAAATCTCAGTTTACTGAAAACTCTTCTCCCAAAGCCACCATACTGGAAATTCAGAGATAATGGAAGTTCAGAGATACAATACTGACAATGACATTTTATAAGGAAAGATGGAGCCTACCAACTTCACAAAAAAAGCAAGGATGGCTTTGGAAAACAGAAACAGTGGAGAGTGATGAAACTGAAGCACTCCAGTGACTGCAGAATCTCTGAAATTGCCAAAATGTTCACGGGAATAAAGGGGTAGGAGCTACAAACTTAGCTGAAAGGCAAAGGTAGTCCAAGAATACGTGAAGGACACACAGAGGCCTATAAGCAAATGAACAGTGGTTTGTGCTTCAGTTCAAGTGCTCACAAGGGGTGTTCAACCATCGTATCAGAAAAAAGCTCCTGAGTTCCAGTAAGCAAGAATCCATCCTACAGATAGAGTCTGTGCAGACTGAAGCCACATCCTGGAAATCAGACAAGGTCAGATTCCCACACTTGTTAGAGATTCAGCTTCTCATGGTGTGGAATTTTTCCAACTAGCACAGCCAGGAGTAAACATCCTGTAAAATGGTTTTAGCCCTAGACCTTGATGGAGTTTGCCTAGGGTCACACAGCACAAAGTCAGAGGTATTATAGTTTCATTAAAAACACAATCAAACTCAATAACTTTAAAATTTAAATTTCTGGGAGTCTTACTTGCACACCAAGTGTGGACATAAAGGTTGAATAACACCTAAGCAAAAAATTTTACTTCAAATGTTCTTTGGAATAAAATGACAATTATATGAACATAGATTTAATTTTAATTTAATTATTTTACATAGATTAAATCAACTACATGCATTTTTTCCCCTCTAAGACATAACTGATATTTTAAGCTGTAACATCTACTGCAAAGAAAGCTCTTTCTTAACTTTTTAACTCAGGTCAAAAGCATCAGTGGGCATACTCAAAAGGTACTTCAAGAGAAAGCAAATGATCGTGTGTACCTGAAGACCATGGAGCATTTGTTGAGTCCTCTTGTTCCATCTCCTTTCTTCTTGATCCTGATCACCCCCTGTGCCGTCTTCCTCCTGCAAGCAGGTGTAAAATAAAAGGTGTCATTGAAGTTTGTCTTGACAGCCACAGAATATTAAATATTGTAGCTAAGAGACAACTTAAGTTATCACATTTTAAGACGTGGCTGGTTTTCTTCCAAAAGGTACTTTCATAAGGCAGCATAAGCTATTTAAAATGAACAACAACATCAAGTTCAAAACTTCTTGTACAAGGCATGATAAATATATAGAGTGGTTTAATCCAGCCATGTGTGAGAACAGGAGAACCCTCTAACTCAAAACAGAATGTATATATAATTTATAGTACAAAATAACATAAATATTATAAAATGGTCATGAAATACTTTAAGAATTTACATTTCCAAAAGCAATTATTTCCCAAGGATAGACTAAAGATTTTTCTTATGCCATTTATTGAATCCACAGCCAAACACTTCTGGGAAACACAAAAACTCTTCTATACAGAGTTCTTACCTCTTCTTCTTCCTCCTCCTCTTTCTCCTTTTCTTTCTCCTTCTCTTTTTCTGGCAGAAGTTCTAGCTCTGGTATTAGCTGGCAGATGTTTTGGGGCTCCTCTGGAGGCATTTCTACAGGTGGCATTTCCAGCTGTTGTGACGGTGGATGCTGTAAAGGTACACAATACAGTTAAACCAAAGAATAATTCTGTCTGTGCTTTTACAATACAATGATGATGCAACAGACTAGTTTCACAAAATTCAAGTATCTAAATCTTAGCCATTTGTCTGAATTTTTCTTTTTTAAAAACCAAAAAGCATTTTTTTTGCTATCCATACATGTATTTTTAATTCTACTCAAACCAGAAATTATGATACCTCTATAAGAAAAAAGGCTTTCCAATAACTTCACCATCCAAACTACTGATCCCATTTCTTGGATTGGCACATTCAAATTTAAAATCCTACATAACCAGAGGCAGTGCTACATGAACACACTAACGTGGTAGAATAAGACATCTTCAAAGCATCAAAATGCTGTTCTCAGTGATATAAATGTGAAGGAATTAAAACACAGGTATCTCGCAAAGTTTCCTAAAATCTATGAGTGACTTTGGTGCTCAATTATCATTCTCAGAAAATATTTATATCAAGAGAAAAATCCAGAAAAGCTGTTTAACGGGATTTATGTAGTCAGTTTTAATAAAATTAATATACAGTACTCTCCTTGTGAATCTATACCCAGTTAAGTGTTTGCCAGCAAAGTTACACTGACACCTGAAACTGTTTCTACACAGTCTAAAATGGCTAAGCAACTTCTGACTTGGTCAAACAGCAGGTTAACACTACAGGTATGTTGACAGAGGCCTGATCTGCTCATGTGATCAAAGAATTCCCAACACACTCACTCCCCAAACTACACTGACTTCAGTACAGTTGATGCCAATTTCACAACAGGACATGGCTGAGTGGAGCAGCAGCTGCCACCCTTTTTAATAAGATAATGTAGCATCTAACAGTCTCATTCTACAGCAAACAACCTGCTGGCCAAGAAACATGAAAAGTGAGGTTAAACATGCACAAATATGAGACATAGCATAAACCAGGACTGTTCTCACCAGACAAGCATTCAGAAAAAGAATACACCTTTCATTTTGCCCTTTTTCTTCCTTTCCCCTTCAAAATATTGTTTCCTTTCACACTGCATCACATCTAGTTTCCAAGTCTACTCATAGCTCAGCTAGGAAATACCTCCAGGCAACCAGCCTTTCTTTGAAGCCTTAAGCCTGGAACAATAGGACTGTCTTAAAAAGGAAGTTTGTGCAGCTAGCACAATCCTTGCTTCAGTGGAAAATGTTCATATACACTTGCCAAGCAGAACCTGATAGCTTTGTAAACAATACACTTAATTCCTTGAAGACTTTTTCTGGAGGAAATAGTGTCATTTCTTTATCCTACATGCATTTTAAATGTTTCAGTAAGCTTTTCACTTAAGAAAAAATACCAGAATGACTACCCAGGGGCAAATGTTCTGATACTACTCCAGCGAATCTCACGTGACCATAGAAAGCTAGGGCCTCAAACCTGTCATTTCCTGCTCAAAGACACCACCCACTTCTCATTCCCCATAAAAAAACATAGTGAAATCTTACTCACGGGTAGCACTGGCTCTGGCTCTACTTGCTGCACTTTGCGTTTCACACCTGTCTGAGGTGGTGGGGGCGGCATAACAGATTCGTCCAGGTTGGTTCTGCTGCCTTCCATCATCGACTCCTGTAAACGGCTTGGTTCTTCCAGAATAGGTTCATCTATATTCCACAACAAACCTTGGTTTAGATGTATTAGAAACTATACCAAAGTCTAATCTGCTATTAATTTAGAATTGAGCACTCTTAACAGCCTGCACAGCTTTTGCAGTGACAAACAGAATTGGCACAGATGTGCATACAACCCAATCCAATACACATTTAATCCACTGGTTCAAACACTTCCTAAGCGCCCTCTATTTCTAGTAAAAATAAGTTATCTTTGGTCACAGACTGTACATCAAGCTAAACAACCATTACAAAGCTCTTTGCTCCATTCATAATCTTTGATGACTTAATACGAAGCACAAACGAAAGAGAAAAATAAGCTATGAAGGAAGCAGAGCATCTTTGACAAGACACAAACCAATGACATCTCGTTGCTGCTGTTGATGCTGCTGCTCCTCTCTGGGAACTTCTGGGTTTTCAAAGTCTTTAAGGAACTCATCAAGGTTGTCAGCTTCTCCACCTTTCCTCCTCTTTCTTAGGTCTTCTGGTACCAGAGGTGTAAGACAGCGAGTAAAGAGCTATAGAGGAAAGATTACATTATTCACTATCGCAGTTCTCAGTGTCCTTCAGTTTCATTTCACGCCAAGTAATTATGGCCTATCTTACTTTCCTATTTTTTAAGCTCCTCTCCACAGTACTAATATTAAAAAAAAAAAAATTTACTTCTCTAACTGGTAACACCAATGCTTAAAATAGTTATCTTACTTGTTTTAACGTGGGTTTTTTCCCCAATTATGAATATTACTATATCACTATCGATATGCTGATGTTTACTATATGTGAGGCACAGTCCTGAATACAGTCCATTTAAAAATGAACCTGCACAAAAACATTACCTTCAGTAGCCTGTTATTCCACAAAGGCTGTGCAGGCAGAGAGAAAAGCTTTTCAACTCCACCAGTTTCTTTCCACATCATCAGTTTCTTAGTAGGCGGTGCCAAATCCAAAGTAGTAACAATATCAGAGTAGTCACTTAATTGGGCTCGAATAGTCTTGCTATCCAGTTCTTTCACACTGTCCACAATCAGTTTTCTCTTCCTCTTTGCTTTGGTTTCTTTGACTGTTGAGATTTTTAGCAAGTAATGAAGGTTAGCTCAGGTACCACACCATAGAAGAATCTTGCAGGTTCTCTATAGATCTTATTTGCCCACATATAAAGCTACCTAAAGCATCTAAGGCAATGTCAGCTTTGGGAGAAGGACTGAAAGGCTATAAGCAGCTTGAAAGATCAAATACTAGGAATGCTGTCCCATAACCTACAAATTCTTTTGTGTAGACTCGTAGTTTTACTGAATCTACCTAAGCCTTGATGTCCTCAGCTGCACATGCCTCCCCCCCACCATGGCTTGCTTGTTAGGCTGGTGCAAACCCTGGCCATCATGTTGATTAGAGGGATGGAGCACCTCTCCTATGAGGAAAGGCTGAGAGAACTGGAATTGTTCAGCCCGGATAAAGAGAAGGCTTTGGCATGACATAATTGCAGCCTTCCAGCACCTGAAGGGAGCCTACAAGAAAGATGGAGGAGACTTTTTACAAGAGCATCTAGGGACAGGACAAGGGGGAATGGCTTCAAACTGACAGAGAGTAGGTCTACATTAGGTATTAGGAAGAAATTCTTCACTGTGAGGGTGGTGAGGCACTGGAAGAGCTTGTCCAGAGGAGCTGTGGATGTCCCAGCCCTGGAAGTGTTCCAAGGCCCAGATGGATGGAGCTGTGAGCAATCTGGTCTAGTGAATGGTTTCCCTGCCCGTGGCAGGACAGTTAGAATTAGATGATCTTCAAGGTCCCTTCCAAACCAAACCATTCTATAATCACAGAGTGAAAATACTACACCAAGTTTTATCTCTAAGCCCTGCCTGAGCTTTGGTGGAGTTAATGTGGGTGGTTATCTTACCTGTACCTCTCACCCTGCTCTAGGATGACCTTGCTTACAGCCTGGCACTCTGCAGCAGACCATGAAGCTCTGGCAACAGCTGTCTTTGCTGGTCCCAGCAGATCTGCTGGACCCCTGCTGCCAGCCTGCCACGAGAGGGCAGTGCCAGGGCTCTCTGACTGGCCAAGCAGGAAATCAGGGCCTGGAGCTCAGTCTGAAGACACAGGACAAGCTACTTTCTTTCCAGATCCTAATTTTTTATTAAAGCAGGGATCTGTTCACAATGAGCTAGATACAGTATCGGTTAAAGTAAGAAAGTTTCTTGCATTAAAGAAAAAGACAAGGAAATCACCTATTTAGTAGAAATTCAAATACAAAAAGATACATTTCCTGAACTCAGCAATTCATTAAAGCTACAAATCACTAGAAGAGCACTCAGTGTAAGCAGTCCCTCCTGGCTTTCAAACATAGTATATCAAGAACTGTGCTGCACTACAGATAGCATATTAGAATTAAAGACATGTTGAGTTCTATTTCAACTCCGTGCATTTTAACTAGCATGTCTACCAAAAGCTATAGTATTGTGCTATTATACATTTCGACTGCAGAAATTACAAACTAGTATCCTCCAAGACCATCCATGGAAGTTACCCACCTGGAAAGTACTGGAAGGCTACTGTTAGAATAAAAGGAATTCAGCACTTGATCCCTGGTTTCTCTTCCAGCTGAGAAGCAGAATCAGCAGCAGTTCTAGACATTCATTTCCACTCCATCAAGCTAAGGTAGTCTCTGACAACACAAGTAAAATATTCCCAAATAGCTTACTCACCAGTTATGTCAATAGGCTCCAGAGCAAAAGCTTCCTCTTCATTGGGAACAAGCGTTGTCTGATCAGTCATGGTTGGTAACGGTTCAACTGGATCCACAGAGTCTGGGCTGTCTGGGCCACCCACTGCCAACGAGAACAGGTACCTTGCACTATTTCACAGCATTGAGAAACTGTGCTACCCTGCCCATTCCCTCCTCCACAACCTCAAGTGATTTACCACATTTCATACTTTTGAGCTTAATATGCTTTTAAGGAATTAGAATAAAAATCAAATCAGTTGAAGAGTAATTCTAGATCTAGCCTTAGCTAATACTCACTTGATACATTATCATCATCATCCATATCATCGTGGGGAGGTTGCTCTGGCATCATTACTCCACTTTCTGAGAGCGCAGGTGGGTCATCAAAAATACCACCATCATTATTACTGAGAAGTTTGTCATCTGAAGCAACCATATGAAAGAATCAGTTTTGCATCCACAAATTCATGAAATAAGTACTGACAAATTTATAAAGAAGTACAGACAAGTTTATCACAACACAGATAAAGACAGGGCAAAGGTTAGAAAACTTCCAATGCTGACACAGAAGAAAGCAGCAGTGCTTTTTCAAGGTGCATGTCAGCTCAAATTTTGAGCTTACAGGCAACCTTTATTACAATACAATTGCCACGTATTTGCATCTTACTGGGTTTCTTAGAACTTCATTTATGCCAACACTTAACATCATCTGTACATCATCTGCACTGCTGTAGGACTCACAAACCAGAATTCTACTGCTGAAGGCATAACTTTGAGAGAGATCTTTGCTACAAGGAAAACAGCTTCCCCCCGTCCACCCAAGAACTTATGAATGCAGAAGATAGGACAGAGGATAAACAAATTTCTCAAACTTACCCAATATTCCACCATCATTTCCTTCTCCAAAATTATCATCTTTGTATTGGTCTTCGTATTCCAGGTGATTAGATTTCTCATTGAGGTGACTGGTGCTCTGTTCAGGTTCCAACAGGAGATTGGAAGCACTGGTGCTCACTAGCATGTCATCCTCAAATGCACTACCTTCTCTCATCATCTCACGATCATCCATCCCAAAGTCACCTGCAAGAATACAATTCCACTGCTATAAATGCTAAAGAACCAAGGTGCAAGAGACCTAGCTAACTGATCAGCAAAAGCCCAAATGTAAAACCAAACTTCATTTCATCTTAATTGCAGAATTAATGACAAGCTGTAAGAAATTATGTCCAGCAAACCCATGGCAAAAGTACCGTTCAAAAAATTATAAAAAAATAACTCTCTCTTCTTCAAAGCATTTTATTTTACTTATTTGAATTTATATTAGC
This sequence comes from Neopelma chrysocephalum, assembly GCF_003984885.1. Classification (NCBI taxonomy): domain Eukaryota; kingdom Metazoa; phylum Chordata; class Aves; order Passeriformes; family Pipridae; genus Neopelma; species Neopelma chrysocephalum. Next base: position 3,332,363 of record NW_020897725.1, read on the forward strand.
AAGATTCTACTAAATTTTATCTACACAGAAACCAAAGAATTCAATGAAATTCAAAAATGTTGTACCTTACACCTCAAGGCATACAGGGAGCAAACCAATACCAAATGAACACCACCATAAATTCCTGTATTATTCTTTCAAAAAAATTACTAAATTATGGATTACAGAACTGTATGCTGGGAACTAGACATTCAAGTACAACTGTCTCTAGGCTTTGATTCATATTTTAGAACACTGTTTGGAAAAGATACTGGAAGTAGTAAAGTCCTTGCCACTGACTGCTTCAGCTTTAGAAATCTCCTAATGGTTTCTGACTGAGAACATGCTTATGATTAAAGCAACACCTGACTTCATATTCACATACTTGAAAATTACAACTGACGTAGTACTTCGCTAATTAACCCGCCTGAATAATCTTCAGCTTTTCTTTCTGCCTTTTCTAGGCAGCTAGAAGTTTTCTGAGCATTAGAGGACAGACTTTCTGGAAAAACTGACCCAAAAATTAAATGTACAAAAACAAATCATGTTTGGGCTAATTTGTTCTGTGTTTAGTGGGCATTCAATAGTTATTGCAAAACCATATCTTATAGTTACCAAAAGTAGTTAGTAACACATAATAATGCATGAGATCTTTACCAAAGTCATTATCCTGGAGGATACTGATGTTGCCAACTTCTTCTCTCATTGTAATTTCTTCCACTCTACTCTGGTTCAAACTGAACTGTTGGGCCACATCAATATCACTTAAACAAACAGAAGGCAATTATTAAAAATCTCCATTAAAAAAAATTAACAACACAAAGTTGCTTAAAGAAATGTGACATTAGCTCATAAAAAGTATATTTTACACTTCAGTCAATTACTGAAAAAACTGATGATAAACACTGAATAGAAAACATTACTTAGAACAGTAAGACCATTAACGATTCAAACGTATCATCCCAATTTGTTAGCTTCTGGAAATGCATCGAACATCTCTTACTCCTTGCTATATTTGGGTTACTAATTTTAAAGACCAAATTAATAATCAAGAAAAGACTTCCTCCCCTTCAAAAGCTATTAATATAGTTTATCAAAAGCTATATTTAGAACCAGTACCAAGTTAATACTCTTTGTGGAGTATTAAGGTATGTTTCTTAGAAGAACACAGAATTGTTATGCAGTTTCAAATTAGTATTTACTCTAATTTGAACACAAACTAAATAGAACACTGAATAATACAAAGTAAACTGTATTCTAGAAATTCCATTATGAGTAACCCAAAAGGGTAACATCAATTTTTTCAAGATAAGAACCCTTCAGGTTGTATACTTGTCATGTTTACAAGTAACCCATCAGCAATAAGAAGTTTTAAGAATTAAAAGAAGGAACATTTCTGTAAAACTAATCTCGTCTAACCTGAGAACATATGTGACGTAGAGTGCCTTGCATAGAGGAAAAAAGAAAATTATAACAGACACATGAGTTTTTCAAAAGCCTCTCTAAGGACAGCTTAAACTCTGGTTAAAATTACATGCTACTATGAACCTGAAATTGTATTAATAATAAGATGGTTGCACAGTTGCTTAGTATATTAAAAGATTTAAGAATACAAGTTACCTACAGACTCTCTTTCTTCACATTCAGCAATGAGTTAGCTGTTTAAAACCAGGTTCTCCTCAACTAAAACCTAATACTATTTGTGTGGAAATAAAAAAAAATCATGCTTACTCCAGATCAGGAAGTGGTTGGTCAAAATCGTGAAACTCCTCAGGCAAGGTAATAGCATTGTAAGCAGCCTCTCTGTTTTCCTCAGGCAAATCAACAACCCCTGCAGAGAAGAACACCCAGACATGAGTCCCCATTCCTTACAAGGACAGCATTTTACCCTGTGCCTTCAGGATTGTTCACCCTGCATGAGCTTCTTGTCTTTAAATGTGTTGAACTGATGGTAAGAAACCTTAGATAATGTTAGTAGTGAGATTCAGACTAAATCCAAAATATATACCCTCAAGCCCTTGCACTGTTTGTATAACTCTCAAAGCCTCAAATCACTCAATATTGTTTGTGTGACACTATGCAGAACTGTGCAGCCAACACAGGCATCTATGTCATCACAACACTACAGGTACCCGCTACAAAAGACTTTTATCATGATGCACCATATGAGCTGGTGAGTTCTACATTTCAGTTTGGGTAAAGCAGTGGCAGGACAATTATGACTACTTTGCTAATGGCCATTTATTCAGTTCCATTAGCCCCAAAAGTCCCAGAACAGTACTAACTGTACTTGGGCCACACAAACTCTTAGCATTTTGCACATAAAAGAGCTGAATTACCTAAACCACATACATACCTTTTCTTATCCTCCAGAGATGCTTAATCTGTTATTCAGCAGGCATTCTCAGAGCATGACTATCAGACTGGGCATCACAAAACCAGTGCCAGTAGTTGGTACCTCTCCTTCATACAGAGTCTTAGAGTTCAGGACACTTGAAAGTGCATGGGAAATGCAGGTTCAATTCCTTTTGTAACTTGCAGAAGATTTGAGCTCTATGCTCTGCCTTCTGAACCACACACAACATAGGCAATTCTGAGGTATAGACACTTCAGAAACACACTCTGCCCACTGTGCTCCCCTCCACAATGGATAACCAAAGAACCACTGTCCAGAGAGACTAGGAACAAGCATGAGCCTGTAGCTTACTCATCATGGTACTTGGCTAGGAATGAAGAAACCTAGTCCATCCTTTCAGGGCTATTCCTTTTACCTGTACTTTTACCTGTTGGCTGCTTAAAATGAAACATATAAATGATTCTCAGAGCAGACAGAATTAAGACAATGCCTAAGTCACAAAGCTGATAAACTGAGAACAAAGACAAGTGTCTCAGCTTGTTTCAGGTCAGCATATCACTTTTTGCACATCTCGATTTTAAGGTGCTTCACCTTCTACATGCATGCTGTTGGGAGTGGGAAAACTGGAAAAACAAATTGCCTTGTGAAATGAAGACACATTTATCTGTTCTTATCACCCAGGGAAGTTAAACGCAATAGTAAACAAAAAATTGGCAACAGTCAACAAATTGCCACTGAAAGCTACATAACGTTCAATGCCTGAATCACAACATGAGGATCAGGAAATGAAGATAAAGGCATTATATACCTTAACTTTTCTCAAGTGACTGCTGTACTGGCTTTCAAGAGTTGCCTTTTTAAAAAACAAAAGGTTTCCTTTAAGTTCAGTTTTTAAATCCATTGCACTCACAAACTTAAAAGGGTAGAATACGATTCAGCAGCTGTGAGCATCCAGCAGCATCACTGCCACAACTACACTACAGCTGGAAAAATTTTCCCAGGCTAAAATTAAAGAAAACTATCAACTGTATGTAAGCCAAGTAATTAACTGCTGGATGGAAAGTCATTTCACATTTAAATATGGAACCCCATCTCCACGAAAAATCTTAAGGTAAGCAACAATAGAGGGGGAAATTATGTTGCACAGGTTACAGTTCACATTATTTTCAGAAACTAAAACATAAAAGTGGTAAAAAAAAGCTTCCTTTTGTTTCTTTTGTAACTCATGGCAAAGCAATCCTCACCCTTGATGGAAATAAGACCCCTTCTGTGCTTCTATTCAGTAAGACACTGGCCATTTTCAGCCAGAAGGTAAAAAGCATGCAGTGAATTTCCATTTAACATCATCCACCAACAACAGCCAAAATCATAACTGAGATTTTACTGAATCAGCATTAATAGGAAACGTTTTTGTTCAGAATTCAGTTAGAAGATGCTTTTCAGCAGGCAACTCAGCCACACAGCCAGCTGAAGCTGCACCAAAGAAAATAACCTCGCCTATTACCTTATGTAATTCTACGGACAAAAGATGGCAGAATTGTATGCCTTCTTAATAAATATATTTATCAACATAACTTTTTAGAGTGCTTAGATAAAGACAGATACCTGGACGAAAAGCCATTTTAATCTTAATGAAAGCCTCATTACAGTCTGCAAGAAGATATTTTGCTTTCCTGTGGTAGATTCTAACAACGCCTAGTAAGAGATGTCCTGAGGTTCGAAGTGCCATCTTCACCTAAAAACACATTGCACAGTCAGTGAATTAGATGTAGCCTTGCTTTTCCCTTTAATGACATTTCAGTCATCTTTACATGATTTTTTTCAATAAAATCAAATATCCAAAACAAGTATAAAAATCAGCAGAAATATGAAGAAAGAAAGAATGCAAAGTCTACATCTAAGATGATGATCTATATACTATTCATGAATGGCCTGGCAAATATCAGTAAGTTAATAGCAGCTCAGTCCAGGAATACCCAAACACTGCTCTGTCTAGTGAAAAAAAAAGGGACAAACTCCATTTTTACCACATGTTTTTCTAATATTTTGTTACTTTAAGTGTGGAAAACGTGAAAAATACAAAAAGTTGGACAGCCATAAATAATGATTTGGTTAAGTAAAATCTGATTATAAATGGTTACTTGTTATCTCTCTATCTTCTGTTCTGCAGTTAAAAAGAAAATCAGAGAGAAATACTCGAAAATGTGGAGTGCCTATAAATAAGCACTGCCACATTAAAACAATTTTAAGTTCCTTTCCTCTTTAATCTCACTGCTTTACTATGTAATCAAGTATCTGCTGTGGGAACACAAAACTGAAAAAAAAATCTAGGGAAGGACTCTTCTTAAGTTTCCAGGCTGAAAGAGCATGAAACTTGTGCTGAAGGGTACATGGACTAATTGTCTCACAGAAAGATTAAGCCATACAGGATTTAACCTCAAACTGTAAGAATTCAAAATTTGTATTGACTACAATGTCTTTCTAATATACCAGCCAATGAACATGTTACACACAGTTAAACACATGAAAGAGTGTCTATTAATTTCTCCTTTCTCTAAAAGAATGCTACACTCAATAGTGAGTCTATGAACATTATCTTCTTCTTTCTGAATTCTTCCAGAGCTTACAATGAAGCAAATCACTGCTCTGGAACAGTAAGTATCTCTGTGATTGTACTATACACTTTTTGCTTACATTCAGCAGTCCTTCTAAAATCTAGAGTAGCATTTTAGAACTGTTAATATTTGTATCAACCAAAATAAAAGAGAAAGAAAAATTTTTTTTTCAAATAGTTACTTTTTGTATAAGACATTTTTGTCACCTGTTAAGTGACAAAAGTCACAACCATATCACTAGCTCACTAGTTCAAAAATGAACTATTTAATTGTCATGAGTAGCAGAGGGAAAGAAAACCAAAAACATTTAAAAACATCAAGCAACTCAAAACTTCCTCCGGTTTCCCAGTAGAGTATTTCACATTTGAACAATCATTTCCACCCTTTAAAATAGCAACGTTAAGAACTTCATCTGCTTCAGTGACCCAAACAGTAACTACCATCTTACGTACAAGTTCTTTTCACTACAAGGTAACATTACATTAATGTAAAATAAATACCTTTGGGGAAATTATACTCTCCACGCTGCTCTCCAGGTTACATTCAAAAACATGGGCTTTGGTCAGCTTCTTATCCCAGTGGGCCGCCAGCCAGATTTTGGCCAGCGGCCCACGCTTGCTCAGGACAAAGTGGGCATAGAACATGGTCCCAGATGTCTAAAACAAAGTGCAAACCTGTAAAGAGAAAGGCAAATTTTTTTTTCTAGATTTTTTTATTTTATGAGGAACATCCTTGTAAACACCCCCTTTATCCTCAGAAGCAGTGCACATGTTTGCTTTTCAACCACTAAGGTCAGACTATTTGTTTAAAATATTTAAGAAGCCAACATTTACAAGTGGTGTTCATGTAATGGCATATATATTTATTACAGAGGAATTATAAACCAGAAAGAACAGCACTTAGACAATTTAAAAATGTTTACCATCCCTCAAGAAAAAATAACCTTGAATATATTAAACCTTATGGTAATGATACCAAATTCTCATAATGCAAAGAAACATGTCTCAGTTTTCAGTCCACAGTAGTTTTCTACCTCTTCCATTTCTTTCTACTCTTAATTCAGTAGCTACCACTATACTATAGCAGCGTATATTCTACATTGTTTCAGTAAAGCATTCAGTGCTATAAAATACACAGCCCTAAACTTTTTGGACTTCACTGTATTTTCCTAAACAGGAAGCACAATTATCTCTTCATTTCTGAATAGACTGCTTTCCATTTCATTTTTTTTTCAAGTGTTGATAAAAATGGTGAAAAACTTGACCACTTTATTCCAGAGTTCTTAAAGATTCCATTTTCTTTCTCCTTCATCAGAAAAAAACCCTTCCTTATACCTACTTATCTACTAACTACCTCCTCATGGCTGATGCCAACACATCAAACCATGGGGAAGCAGGACAACAGGATGTCTTATGATCTAAACATGCCAATTTCATGCATGATGTAACCATATGATTCAGCTCAACTACAAGCTGAGGAAAAAAAAATTTGCTTTAAAGAAGTGGAAGATTACTCACAAATAGTTTTTATAGCAATTTCTATAAACAGGGAAAATGAATCGAAAGAGAAAAACAGAAAAGATATAATGAGTGCATTTCAGTTTTTACCTCCTCCATGCCTACAGAAAAACTGACAGAGGAAGCACAGCAAGTCACAACTGTGATTGCTAGAAAAGTAAGTACAGGGGCAAGAGAAGCATTGGCATTACTCATTCAGTGGAAGCGATGCCAACCTCTAGACATCTGGGTAAACACTGAAAAATTGTACATCTCAAAGTCAAGGCCAATAATTATCTTCTTTCTTCATTTGTGTGGGGTTTTGTTTGTTTTAATAAAAGAGATTTGAAAGAGTATAAAAGGATAGGGAAAATTATCTTTGTAGTGGTATCATATTCCATACTTGTAACGCCACTCACAGGTATCATTCAACATGCAAGATGAAAACTTTAAATTTCAGCTGCATTAACAAGAGAAGAATTATTTGGATAACAGAACTAATCATCAAGCTATCTCTCTTCAACACAGACTGGCCACCAATTCCATTCATAACCAAGAATGGACACAGTGGAAAGGATTTAAATGAAGTAAAAGCAACGTTCAGCTTCAGTTCTAATTAACTCAGTATACAGGATTAAAATTACTCTAAGGAGTGAGGTGAGCTTTGAGTCATAATGAAGGTGAAAAATCACAAAAAGTTAAAATGCCATTTTTATTTGTTGAGATTCTGTGTGGGCTAAGGACAGCACTGTACAGACATGGACACAAGCAAGCTTTTCTAGGAAGCACAATTAAATAAATTTTGGAAGTCTCATTGATCAATAAACATTATCTAAAGGAAGGTATTCTACTTCTTTTTATTTCCCCAGTATTTTTTGAAAGACATCAAATTCTCTCAAAGGCCAGGAGACAATTCAATCCCTTGCATATTTTCAAAGGCCTCAGTATTTTTGTGTATGCAGAGATGTAACTTAGCAGCACAGCATTTTGGTATCTTAAGTTGTTGCCACAACCATGCAGTGCTCTGGTCATAGTAAGTCTGTAAATTACCCCCGAACATGAGGAACAGGGGAAAACACAAATGTACAGTTAACAAACCCAGTTGTATTAGTCTACCAAAAATATTCAACAACAGTTGCAAAAGAATGTACTTTGATTAGTGGAACTTGGCAGAATTATTAAAATACGCAGCATGGGTTTCACAGAAGTTCAGACATACTGTTAACTGTAACCCTGAAAACATAATTTAAGTTTTCCTGTTAAATGGGAAACACACTATCTGGACAACTTGACAGAAACAATTTATCTATCACTTTAAATCTGTTCCTCTTCATCCATTACTGAAGCCTTGCCACAGTGAAATATATGAAGAAAAACAGTGACAATCACACTGCACACAGTTTTGAAGTGTGTTTCAATCTTAACTGTTATTAACAAATAATAATACCGTAAAGCACTGATTTCCTGTCACGATGTGGGTCTCTGCCACTTCCAAATTTCAGCAGTATGGTATGGTAATACCTGTGTTACAGCAAAGCCCACCTTTACAGTTCCGAGTTTTTAGTGCCTCAGCACAACTGTTCAAAGCAGGCCATAATGGTTGCTCCCACTTCCTACACATTTTCTTCTTTCTTTTCAGATACTCCTTTTCTGTATTTCAGGCTTTTCATCTGATCTTTAATTCACAGGACAGTATGCTCATGCAGTGGCACAAAAGGAGAAATTGATTTCCTGGCATAAGTTGGGAGCAGGATGAATGTTAAAGGAACCAAGAGCTTCTTCAAGCAGCAGAGTGCTCATGCAGACACACAGAACATATGTCGTTGCCTGAAAAAGCAACTCATAAGAATCCACAAAAGGGTACCTGATGGTTCTTAAAAAGCTTGAAAGGTAAAACACAACTGTCAATTTTTGAAATTGACTGGATATGAACCAGGATCTTAAAACATGTTCTAAGAAGTTATGCATTTTTCTGTTATGCATCTTGCTTGTGCTCCTTTAAGGCAAAAAGAATATGTACTCAAAAAAGGCCAAATCCTGATTTTTCCGAGTTTTAAAATACACAAAACTTAATTTTAACTAACTTTGAATTTGCTTCAATGTGCCACCATTGTCCTCAGGTTCCTCTGCCTAAACTGGTCAACAATTTCACATTTTAAAAAATATTTTTCTTTCTACAGAAGTGTAAAAAAGGCTGTATTTCTATACACAAAGCAAGTGAACATGCAAAGCAAAATTAATATAATACTGGTTCTACTCTGGTAATCGATCCTTTCAAAGTAGCAACAAGAAAATTTGGTAGGTGCTAACTATGAACTTTATCTTACTTAACCCTCAACATATTAAGTCTTAAAGTCCTTCTGTATGTTAGAATGGCTAACTATCTAAACTGTAAAAAGCGTGCTTGCATAGTTAGTCCCACCCTTCAAGGCACTCAGAAAGGTGCTTAATAAATGAACAGTTGACAGTAACATTGCAGATGAAAGACAAAATATTCACTGTATTTTAATTTGACCATGGTTCACGCCTAGCCCATTAAATCCACTTGTCTGCTGTTCTCCATAGGTTAGGTTAGGTTTGGACACACCAGTCCATAAGTAAAGCTCAGTCTTCAATTGTTTTTCACTATCACCTACCTTTGTTCCTGTTGTAAGGCTACTCCAAAACCACAGTCATACACAGATGAGTAGACAAATTCCATAATACAGTTAAGAAATCAGCCAGTCATTTAAATTCATTTGTCCTTGTGCTATCCTTCAATCTCTCTTCTCTGCTGGTTTCCCCCTACGCACATTTTCCTCCTATACTGTTTCTGCTCTGCTAAGCCAGCCTTGGGTGATCCAGGGGGATCACCCTTTGCACCTGCAACAGTCCAAGTTGGCCCTACCAGACTTCAAAAGTTCAGAAGAACTACCCTGATCCTGCAACTGTACTTTGAATTCTTCAATTTTAACTCGCAAGGCTTCACTACACAGTCCTTCTTACATGACTGAACTCCCCTGCTGTGGGCACTCCCTAGCAGGTTTCAGTAGCACAGTGAACACCTGGTGCCACTGAAAAAGAATTCATCACCAACAGCACTAACAAGACCTTACAGCTCCATGCCTCTTCTCACCACTACTTTATTTGATCTCCTTCCTTCATCCACCTTTATAATTGTCTGGTTAACCCACATTTTTCTGAATTTTAATACATTTCTTTGTGGCACCTCCAGCTTTACTGAAGTTCAGTGACAAGTCACCTCAATTTCTTATGTCCACAAAATCATTTATCAAAAAAGATGAAATTGAACTAGTTCAACTTGACACACCTTTGATAAATGCACAGAGCCTTTGCCATTTGTCTCCAGGTCTTGTTTTTTCCATCAACGTTTTTTTTTTAAATTCTATGGCTGAGGTTGCTGTACCAGGTCTACTAATTACTCAAACCACACCACTCTGCTACAGGAACTGCATTCACTGTTCTCCAATTACAATATACTACACACCTACATAATCAGATACAACCAGAGTCCCACTAAAGTTACTCATTCAAAAGGCAGATCACTCACAAATGCTGTACAGAGTTGGAGATTACTGAACTCTATGAACATTGTTTCACTCTGCCCACAATTCCACATTCATATCTAAGCCTCAGCAGGTATGCTGCCCTTGCCCCTAGATGCAGAATGTTCACTCAACCATTAGAAATCTTTTTAATTTAAGGTGACCTTTGATTATATCAACCTTTTCCAGGCAATTCCAGTTCCAAGTCAAGCTAATAAACTTGCAGAAACCAGGTACTAACACACTCCTTAAGGGTACGCAGGTTAAACAAAAGAATAGAATTCCTTATGTTACTCCACCTTTTGCAGCAGTTACTCCTCTGCACTGTTCACCCGAAGACCCCAAATGTAAACTAACTTTTTAACATTTTGCCTCTAAGAAGCTAAACTGATGTAGTAACTGAGGCAACTACTCTCATTTCTGTGGGAAATCCCACGATATCAGCAACCCTGATGTCAAGACATGATTAATTTGTGTGGTAATTTAAGTTTATTGTAGGTCTCACTAACTTTGTGCTCCTTCTTTTATTCCCCTCAACACACTTCCTTCCTCTCTAGTTAAAACTTTAGATCAGTGGGCTTTGCTTTTCCAAGTTTCTCAGAATGTCAAATATTTACAAATGAACCCTCACAAAATAAAATACCAGCCCGGCCTTACTTACTAATGCTTTGATGTCCCCCATTTTTGATGACACAAGTTTTACTGAGTAAGAGATTAAGGAAAGCCTGCTTACTGCACACGTTCACAGAACGTGGGCCTAAATCGTAACTTCTCCAAGTTTAAAATATTTTGTTTAAGTGTCTAAATTTAAGGAAAAGCCATTTTCACTGAAGCAGTGCCATGCCAATAAGTCACAGTGAACTTAAGTCTCCTTTGCTATTGATAGAAACACAATACCTTGGTTTACATTTAACAGAAGCCCTTCTATTCAGGATCAGAGAAGTCTTAACAACTGCAGCAAGATTTATAACAGAGCATCTATAAAAGCTTGTTCTTGGTTCTTCAAGACGCTGGCATTTTTAAAGCGGCCTTTATATGCAGCTCAACAGCCTCAGCGCCCAGACGGTAGTTCATGTTACTAGCCAGGACTGCGAGAACATTCAATACCCTGCTTCACCTGTGACAGAAGGTAAGTTACACTAAATAACAGGAGGCTAGCAGATCAAACTTCGCTCCTCTCCCCTCCCCAGACGGCAGCAGCCCCGCTGTCCCTTTTGCGAAAGCACAGGCTGGGATCTGTAACAGCGGTGCGGCCGTCGCACCTCGCCACAGACCCCTCGGCCGCCCCGGGAAGCGGGAAGGTCCCTGCGGATCCCCGTGTGCCCGCTCCAGGTGCACAACCCTCGCCCCGGCCCCGGCCGCGCTCCCCCGGGCCCTGCCCGTTCCGCCGCCAGGCCGCGCACAGGGCCCGGCTGAGCCCCGCACACCTGGCCCCGCGCAGCTGCCTCTCCCGGGGAGCCCCGGGCCGGCTCTCCCCGCCCGCCCCGCCGGAGAACCGGCCCCGAGCCCGGGCGTGCCAGCAGCGCCCCGAGAGCCCCGCTGCGGCCGGGCCCCGCCGGGCGCCTTCGGGCCGCGGCAGCGACCGGGGCGGCCGGAGCCGTTCCTTACCCTGCTCCGGGCCCGGGGGCCGCTCGCTGCTCCCGCCGGGCCGAGCCCGAGCCGAGCGGAACCGAGCCCGAGCCGAGCGGGGCCGAGCCCGAGACGAAGCGGAGCCGAGCCGAAGCCGAGCGAAGCGGAGCCGGGGCCGACCCGCTCGCTCACTCAGACAAGATGGCGGCGCGGCCCTTCCTGCGCGCGAACGCGCCGTTCAAACCGCAGGATGTTTACGGTCAAATTCCCCCCCGGCCCCGGCCCGGGCACTGCGCATGCGCCGGGCCCCGGCAGGGGGGCGGGGCCGCGGGCGTGACGAGCGGCCCGTGATTGACAGCGACGAACGGGCCCGGGGGGCCAGGTTCACTGCGCGTGCGCGGGGGCGTGTTCAGGTCTTCAAACGGGACTTTCTGCTGGGTTCGCTCGGTTTAAAACGCAACAAACGCTCTCCTCTGAAACAAACTTTTCTTTTTTTTTTTTTTACAGTCTGCTTCCCATAACAAGGTGACTCACCAGGTCCTTCTGCTCTCCGCAGCGTCCCCCCGCTGCCAGGGGCGCTGCAGGTGTTTCCTACATGCTGTGGGGCAGTTCGTTCACTGCACACGGGGAACAACTGCACACACACCACCCGTTTGCTTTGAACTAATTGCAGCAGTAATTAGAAAGGTTTTCTTGATCCTAATTTACTAATCTATGATGGCCACCTGGGACATAACAGAGAGGGAAGTGTAGCTACAACTGGGCTTAAACAGGAGTCAATGACTAGGTAAAAGCAATGGAAAGGGACAATAAGGAGGTGGATTTTGGTGATAGGGCTATTTCTGGTCTCTCTGAGGCACTACGAGGTCTGAAGGTATGAGTGTATAACATTCTGGATCAACAACAAACAGCCTTCAGCCCAAAGAGACACCAAAGACAAAAACCTCATTAAAGTAACCTCTCTCTGAAATAAAACTTCTTGTGCAATGGAGCATCAGTTTGCAAAGGTAATATGCAAAAAGTAATATGCAAAGAATGCCAAGAAAATTTGCCTCCAGAGGGTTTAAGAAGTATTGCTGCTATTTGTGACATTCAGATAATGTATCTTAGTAGATGGTAACATCAGCTAACAATATGTAAAAACATGCAGGCTCAGTCTCCTGATTCTCTTCCCTTAGATTCAATTTTGAAGATTTCAGCATTCATATTTGTTCATAATGTCTCACTAAAACCTCTATTCTGAATAAACATTGATTCTTTGTATGTCCCACATGGATTTCTGCTATATTACGTATAGTAATATTTCAAGGGTTTTTCCTCTGCAAGAAAACATCTACTGTATCACCACTCTCCTGTATCTCCATATAAAATGAGTTAGAGGTCCAGGCATTGAACCAGGGAGTGTCCAGGCTATCAGCCATTGGACCACTGATGAGACTCTTCAATTAGTTTAACAGTGCTCATATACTGGATTGCATCAAGTCCACCAAAACTGTGGACCAGCAAAGATGCATCATTTGCTCCTATAGCAAACCAGCCACTCATAGTGGGGAGAAAAGACACACTAGGTAAAGTAGCAGCACGATGGTGTGAGTCAGAAACCTCAACTCTCCATACCCTGACCCACATTACTGCTGAAACATCTATAGCAAGGCCTTGCTTTGGCTCTTGCCCTGTTGAGAGCTTATCTTGGTTGCATGCATTTTAATGTGAAATCCTTCTCTCCCTGTCTCAGCAGACACTGGTTTTGTGTCTTAGTGGGTTTTGGCCAAAATTGCCTTTCTAGCTACTATGGGCCAGGGTGTGCTAGTTGCCTCTCTAGAAGCCTTGCATCACATTGCCATTGACTGATAGCAGAAATTAATGATGAGATGGAATTGTGATTATTTTTCTTTAATTGTCACTACCAATTCCTTAATAATTGCCCATTTTAAAAATAAAATAATAAAAGTGGATCTCATTGTTTTTCTCATGCTCTATACTGTTTGAGCAATCAATTCTGTCTATAAAAGACATACTTTTTGAAAACAAAACTAGGAGTAATAGTTAAGTTTCTGGTAAAACCTACCATATAATTAAAAGCATAAACCTAATACATAGATCCAATCCTTTATGTATGACAAGCCAGAGTTTGCCATTTTTTCAAAGTTTAGTTTCCAGTCTCTCCATACTTAGTTAATTCAGGACTTTAAAAGTACATACTTCAAAGAAGCAAGTATATGCAAATCCCAGCGTTTATAGTCTAAATTTGGCTCAGTTTAAATCTAAAGGATTTGAATTGTTATCACATCTGTTTCTCATGGCAGTATGTGACTACTGCAAAGATCAGTCTGTAAGCTTGTCCTCTAATTTATTCTTGAATGTATTCTAAAAAAATGCCAGTCTAATGTAATATGATTTATTTTTTCCAGTGTCTATTAGTTAAATATTTTCCTGTTTCATCTAAAAAGAAAGCTTCTTTCCATCAAAATTAAAAATGAAGACAATTCATTTGCATGGTCTAAAACTAAGGTTAACCGCCCAATATAAAAATGTTTTATTTTTACTATGGAGATGAATGCACTTCATGAACAAGTTGATATTTAAATTTCAGCACAATTTTCAGATATCCTGCTAAGAATTAAAGCAATTATAGTACAGTAAATAAAGAAGATCAGTGTGTGTTGGAACTCATGTCTATTGAGTTCCACCCACTGGCCTATCAATTTCAAAGAACAAAAATGAGCTCTCATTAATATTATTAATATTAAATAATTGCATGGCTCCTTCAAATGTTTTGATTAAGTTGAATATTTTTCAAATTTTTGCACTTTGGTCCTCATGAAGGCCATTTTCTAAAAAAAGAAAAAAAAAGATTCTCCATTACTAATGCTTGTTTATGGTTTTGTTTGGGGTTTTTTTTTCACTCAGATTGGAATGAGCCCTGAATGCCCTGGCCTGAGACAGGCAATGTAAGTCATCTTCCTGCCTCATTTTTTTTTTTTCCTCAAGAACTGCCACAAGCACTGATTTGTATGCAGCACTCTGTACTTTGCTGAATTTCTCCTTGGACTGTGCTCAGACACACGCATTCCAGATGGTACTTAAAAAAGCAAGTTTGTGACTATGATGTACACTCTTGCTAGCATGTAGCAGATCACATTATGCAGTGACATTTAGAAAGAAAGTGAGGCAAAACGCCTCTTTTTGCTTCCGGCTTTGGTCAAGAGTATCTATCAGACAATGAAACCATAATCTTCAAGTGCAGAACAAATTAGTTCACATATAAATAACTTAGGAGAAAGGGCAACATGTTGTATTTCCTTTTGAATAACTGAAGTAATTGGTTTTGCCTGGCAAACATTCTCCCTTGAAATCTGAGACACAAATCCTCTTGTAAGTCACACATCCATCTTCCAGTTCCTTCCAATCTAAGCTGTTTTGCCCAATCGCTTCAAAGTACTGGCAACATGGTTGCCAGACAAGTTGCTTTTTTGAGCCATCAAAAAAGAAATTCAGAACAGTTGAAGTCACACTTCTATCAATAGAAGTAGAAGAAAAAATACCATCATCTCTGATTTGATTAGAACCTGTGTATTCTAAAAAACTTGATCATTTCACAGTAGATAATCCAAAGTTTGTCCAATATGTTGGGTCTTCTCTGAAGAACAATTTCAGCCTCTGTTTACAGCAAGTCAGCTCTGCTGCAGCCATATGGAAGAGCAGGAGGTGCTGGAAAGGGACCTGCCCCTGCAAGTGCACACAGACAGAAGTTTTCAACTGTAAGCCATGACTGCCCTGAGGTGATCCATAGGTGTAATGGTTTCTAAAACTGGCATTCAGCTGCCACCATGAAATTACTCTGTTACTCTGTTCTGAACATTAGAATACAAATATTTGCACTCTAGCTGGTAGTTCAGGCTCCTGATTTCAGTGTGGGCCACCTGGCACAGATCCCATGTGAAGTACGTGAAAGATGTGAAAAATTGAAAACATTCCTTTCTTGCCACTTGGCTCTTTGTTCACAATACATCCTTTTACCAGTAGCTCCAAGCAGAAAGGTTTTATATTTCCTGGGAATTCTTTTCATGGCAAGTCAAAGATGTTTCCTACCACTATATTTCATTTGAGGATGTCCTGGTTTTGTCTGGGATAGAGTTAATTCTCTTCCTATTAGCTGGTACAATGATGTGTTTTGAATTTTTTTGAGATTATGTTGATAACACACCAATATTTTAGTTGTTGCTATTTAGTGCTTACTCTAAATCAAGGGTTTTTCAGTTTCCCATGCTCTGCCAATGAGGAGGTGCACAAAAAGCTGGGAAGGAGCATGGCCAGGGTGGCTGACCTGAACTGGCCGAAGGAATATTTCATACCCTAGAATGTCGTGCCCAGTATATAGACTGGGAGAGTTGCCCGAGAGTCAACAGTCATTGCTCGGAGACAGGCTGGGCATGAGTCAGTGGTTGTGAGCAGCTGTACTGTACATCACTTGTTTTTGTCAGGTTTTATTCTTCTCTCTCTCATTACAATTATTATTATTGTTATTATCATTATTGTCATTATTATATTTTCTTTTGTTTCAGTTATTAATTACACTGTTCTTATCTCAAACCATATGTTTTACTTTTTTGATTCTCCTCCCCATCCCCCTGGGGCTGGGAATGAGCAAGTGGCACTTGTGTGGTGCTTTGTTGCCAGCTGGAGTTAAACCATGACAGAGATACACAAAGAGATTTAACTGAAGCAAAAATGTTTGGATTTCTGAAATTACAATGAAAATTCAGCTCTTGACATTTGCTAATCCTGGATAGATGGAAAGTTGTTAGAATCTGACACAGTAAATTATGCACCACATATTCAGTACAAATAACCTTTGTTTGTATTGGAGTTTTCAAGGTTTCTATAATTTTGTTTCTTAAAATGAAAGTTTTTCCCAGCTACCGGGAAATGGTATAGGAATTTTCAACTATCTATAGACTTAGCATCCTTGTAATGGCCTTTTTGACTCTGTTACGTATCAACCCACTTCTGCTGAGCAATTTTAAAAAGATTTAAGCTTGTTGTTATGCAAGAGGAAAACTTTAAAAGCATCCTTCCTTTTTCTTCCTAACACATTTTGTTTCCAGTAAACTGAACTATGTGTTTAGTCATTTGTAATATTAATTTTCTGGAAAGGCTGCTTTTTTTTTTTTTTTTTTTAATAATTACAGCTGATCAGATGAAGTTTTTCTGGCATACTGGACCTTAATAGGTTTCAAATTTTAGCAATAAACACCTGTAAAGCTTTCTTGGGCCTAAATATTTCAACTTGCTGCTCAGTTGCAGTCTTTCTTCTTTGATGTTACACTCATCCTACCATTCCTGTGTTTCTCTTCCCAACCTGGTAGCCTCACAATTTGTGGTGATTTTTAACTTCCAAAGTTGATTGGAAGGGTGGAACTGCAGAGGAAACTGGCAGGTAGTGAAGGGTCCTGGAAAAAGAGCGCAAGGACAGCTCTGCAGGGAAGACAGAGATTGAAGGCAAGTGTCAGAAATACAGAAGAAACATTGATTTTTAAATGGATTTTCAGTCAAATCCACCAGCTTTATACATACTTTGAGTGCTGATGCTCTACAACGTTTTAATAGAGAACAGTCTTACAGTAATGTAAACTTTGCAGAAATGAAAGTATACATTAGATCTCTGTCAGCATGTAGTACTTGCCCTGGGAGTAGTTCAATACTAAAATGCTGTTAGGATAATTTTATCTGATCTGTAGAACCAGAATGGCATGTATTGCTGATGTATATGAAAATTATCTGTTATTGATAATGTCTGAAAACATTCCCAAAATACAATGCACAAGGATTTTCATCATTTCTTACCCATTATAACCCACCATACACTTCTCTAAACAGAGAACTTTTTTAAAAAAGAATACATAATTAAATTCATTAAGTGATCATTAAAGCTTCTTTAACAGTGGCTCTGAGGCTAGTACATCTCCAGAAGATAAAATACAGATTAACTAGACTTTGTCACACTGTAGCAATTAGCTGGATTAGAAAGTTTTAGAATTCATGAGAATGTTAAGTATAGAGTGTTAAGTACAGATTGTTGGTCCAGTTGTCATTAGGCAATTTGGTTTTACCTTCCTTTTATCTGACTTCTCAGGCTCCTATGATGTCAATTAATATGATTATTTTGTGTGTGTGTTGACATAAAAGCTGTATTTACCTCAAAACTATTGTTTTACGTATCTATTCTGCTTATATCATAGTTGTGCTGTGTTGCTAGTCATAAGTCTTTTGAGTTAAATTTGTCAAAGAAGACAAATCTGTTTATTTGGCAAGTGCATACTTGTAGGCTTTCCATATTATGCTTTCCTGCATTCCAGCATCAAACTGGTAACTAGTGGTGCAGGCAATAACCATGGTGTGATCTTCCTTCTGGTTACATTACAGCTACAGTATCAAATGTACCTGTCAGTGTGTTTCACAGGTCTGGAAACAGCGTTGCACAGAATGAATCTGCTCCAGCAGCTGCTCCCGCTGTTGTCCATCTCTGACGCTACAGTGACAATATAGGAGTTACAGATTATTCCAAGGTGGAAAGGTCTCACAAGGATCCTCGAGTCCAACTTTTAAGTGAATGGCCCATACAGGGACTGAACCCACAACCTTGGTGTTATTGGCGCCAGGCTCTAACCAACTGAGCTAATCCCCGGGTTAATATTTAGCTGCTGTTTTGGAAGCCACCATTGGCATCTGTGGCTGACCCCCAAAGGTGCAGTCATACACTGGTAACATATTGAAGACAGAACGTACAAACTGTACCCTGCTCTCAGACACTGTTGTTGCAGAACAGAAGACTCTTTTGAAAGAGTATGAAAAATTATATCAGGATTATACTTTGATGCAATTATATTATAAGTTGTGTCTGGAAACAAATCCTGACACTTTAAAATTTTGATTTCATACTCAGAATTACATGGACTTCCAACCTAACTAGCTTCTGTTAAGTGTCCTCCAAGTCTTCCTAGAAGCTGTCCCCCAACACATGATGTTTCAAAGAGGAGCGAAGAGGGCAGCAATCTTTTTCTCAAGTTGATCTTATCATTCAAAATAAATTCCATTCTCTGTATAGAAGCAATCAATGTGTCACGGTGAAGAAAAATCAGCACATTGAACATGGATGAAACATTCCCATTAGTGTAACATGACTGTAATGAATATTCTTACTGCAAGGTAACCTTGTAGGCAAGGCTGAAGTCTTGGGAAAAATTGTAGAATAGAGATTCTGAATCAAACTTTGTAACATTAATGGATGTTGAGCAAGGTTGCCCAGTGGTATAAATCAGCACGCCATTAAATCAAGTACTGGAAGTTAGTAGAAATACAGTATTTCATATCTGATGAGTATCAGGTCTTAAAATCTTTAAGGAGTAAAAAGGCATTTTTTTCACTGAACTTGGCTTTTTTCTTAGCTGTGCTCTTTTCCTTTGTGTGTTCTTACATTTCACAATTCCTGTTTGCATTTGCTTTACACTTCAAAGTGGTCTTTTAAATATATTTCAGTACAAATTGCCTGGGACTATCTATCTGTTGAAATTTTCTCCTGTATATTTTACTGTTACATACAGGTATGGCTATATTTGTTTCTTTGATCAAGTAGGACAATTAATTACATCGTTTAAGTGGGTGACTTGATTTATAGAGAGTTATAGAAGTCAGAGCAATATGGTGGATGAAAATAGTTACTAAATAAAGAATGAAGCCAAATGATGTTCAGCCATAAAAACCTGTATATTATATATGCAGTATAATAGCCACACTATCCAATTTCTAGTACTATTATGTCAGCACAGTTTCTCTGTCTTCATAATCATGAATGATTTTTACAGGATACTGTAATTTCATTTTGTTAATAATAAAGATGTTTGATATAATATAACCTCACAAACAATAAATTTTTGTAGATGAATGAATCATACTTTATACGAAGGATGCATTTATAAATACTTCATGTAGAATTAATAGATGATCAATAAATGTGATCAGTAAATTACAGCTACATATAGAATAAGCCAGCAGTGCCTGGAAGCATGTAAGTGGAAGATGTTAGCGATTTTCATATACCAAGGTCATAAAGAAGCCATAGACATATTGGCTCTTATGGCCATCTTGAAAAGTGACCATGATGTAGTTTGATGTACATTTGTAGACTGATGAACAAGAAAAGTCCCCTCTGCTTGTCATGCTTCTGTGGACAAATGACCTGGAACAGATTAGGGATGGTAATGGCAGTCTAGGGAGAGATGCTTGGGAAGTGGAGTATCTCTTTCCATTTGCCCTCTACACATTTAGCCTTCATTTACCTTCTCCATTTTACCTCTGTTTAACACTGGTGAGGTCACATCTCAAGCACTTTATAAAGTCTGGGCCCTGCCTCATGCCAGGGAGTTGTCACCAGGCTGCAGAGGACTACTAAACCCTTTGGTGAGAGAGCTGGAGTATGTGGCATGTGAATAGAGACCTCTGTGTGGTCACCCTCAGTTCCTGGCTTGTCTCCCCTCACAGACCAACTACGCTCTTGCTGTCCCCCGAAAATGGGACTGGACGGTGATTCACTTTAAAGCATTGCTGATTTCACACATGGTCTCTCACACTCCCACACAGGAGCACGAGGACATACATATCCAGGTAGTCAGTCCAGCACACACACATCAGGATACTTGAGTATAGGCAGTCTGCCCAGGAGTCCTGTTGGAGGATAGGGACACAGGCTATTGAGACCTCATCTTGTCTCCTGGTCTCTTAGGTTGGGAGCTAAAGCTGATTTTTACACATGCCTTTTTCTATCCTTTAGGGCATCTCAGTGATGAGTTTCTCCATCCTATCCCACATCTCACCTCCATGAGTTGTCAGCATTTACTCACTCTTCTTTGTCTCTGATGGGGGTGTTCTAAGAAGCTGCTATCTCTCTATTAGGATCATGATGAACTGATAATGTCTAGATGCCTTCAATACAGTCAATGCACAGCCCTCTGGGGTATGAGCCACTCCCCTCAGCTTTGTCTTGTCAGCAAACTTGCTGAGGAGGCTATTACAACCTCCTTCTGAGGCGGAATAACTGAGGTTCTTGTTAATAGATCCCTTGGGGTGAATTAGAGTGAAAGGACACTGAACAGAAAGGTGTATATATTCAGCAGGTTTATTTTAAAAAAATTTGGTTGCAACATATAGGAGGTGTGTAGCTATTTTAGTTCTTTTCTATAAAAATATAAACAATATCATGAAGAAAATATATAAAGAAAAGAGAAAGAGACAGAAGGGACAAGTGTAGATAGTGGAAAGGAAAAATATCACCACCTGTCAATCCAGTGATGACGACTGATGCAATTTCAATGTCCATGGTCAGAGTGATGGTCACAGTCTTGAACTCTTGGAGGTAGGTGCCCACACACAAAGGGTTCAACTGATTATATATGTTCAGACTTAAGTGAGAATTGTCCTATACCTCCAGTGTGGGGGAGTTTTACACTGTCAGGTGCAGATGCGTTATCAGGAGGGAGGAGATTGGTGTGATAAAAAGCATTACTCCACCTCTGAAGGATCTGCTTCTTATCAGTCTTTTCCTTTATCTGGCACAAAACCACTTTGTTTAAGTCACCAGCCTTATCAGAGAAACAATAGATTGCAGGGCTCAACCAGCCCATCCAATCAGTTTGGTCCATCAGAGAGGCTCTTTCATCCAAGTCACTGATGAATAAGTTAATACTGGGCTCAGTATTGAACTTGGGGAACACCGCTAGTGACAGGTCTCCGACTAGACCCTGTGCCACTGATTACGACCCTCTGGGATCTATCATTCATCCAGTTCTCAAGTCACCTCACTGACCACTCATCCAGTCCACACTTCCTGAGTTTGTCTATGAGGATGTTGTGAGAGACAGTGTTGAAAGTCTTGCTTAAGTTGAGGTAGACAATATCCACTGTTCTCCTCTCATCCATCCAGGTAGTTGTTTCATTGTAGAAAGCAATCAGGTTGGTCAAGCCTGATTTACCTCTAGTGAATTGATGCTGACTACTTCTGATCACCTTCTTGTCATCCATGTGGATGGAGATGGCCTCCAGAAAGAGGTGCTCCATTCCTATTCTTAGGTCATTCCTATTGCTCTTCTCTCACCTTTGATACTTCTGGTGCTGCTTCCACACCCTGTCTTGAGCAGTGGGGCTGAATCTGGTGATCTGGTTGGATTTGGTGATCTGCAGCAACTCCTACAGTTTGCCTTTCCTATAATTCTGTGACATAGTCATAGTAATACAATGCAGCCAAGGACTGTCTCTGTGAAAAAAAGAGATTTTAGGATATCCATTTCTTAGAAGACTTTTATGATAAAAGTACTGAGCACCAGGGATATTGGCCTCTTGGGAATCTGTTATGTGAGTGATAAAGTGAGAGGAATTACAAGGAGTGAAAAAGACATCTAGTTTTAGCAGAAAGAAATCAAAATTTGATTAAAAAGTACACAAACAAAAAAAAAAAGGAATAACTTAAAGAGTAGGAAAACATTCTTAGCTAAAAGGATATATTTATATTAATTTAAAAAAGATGTAACAAGTGTGAGAAAAATCTCATTTATTGAATTTAGAAAGACGGCAAAAGTTTGCAAAACAAAAGGAATAAAACGAAAAGGAAAAATTACAACACGTGTTGGGTGTCCTAGGCATGCAGGATTCCCAGGAACACGCCCTTCAATTCAAAAGTCCCGCTTTTTAAACATTCTTAAGGTTCAACCCCGTTTACGTCATAGAAGAGGCGTTCCCCTCTTTCTGGTTGGCTGTGTCGTGCTGGGAGGTGGAGTGTCCAGCAGCATGGCAGCTTCCAGGACCAGCCATGTGATATAAGGGGTTTCCTTACCAATATTCATTTACAGTTCCCTATTCCCATTCGCATGTTTCCCTGACACCGGTTCCAGGCTGAATCCGGCGTCTTACAGCTCCGCGATACACCCTATAGGTTAGTAAAGAAAAACTCTTATGTTAGTGATTTGCTAAATTCATTTGCTTGTAATAAAACCGATTCTTTATTTCTCACACAAGGACTGTGGCTCATCTGTCTGAGAAATTGGATATAAACAGTAGAAAGCAATTGAAGTATCTATACAGTAATTACAAGGGGCTTGTACGAAAGAAAGAAATTAGAACAACCAGTGCAGAATATGAAACTAGATAGGAACGATGTGAATAGTGAATAGCAGTCATCTTTGTAAAGCATAAAATGTTCAGAAAAAAGTAACTTGAAATCATATTTTCAGAAGAAATATTAAAGGCAGTTTGGAGTGGTAAATACTAAAGCCTATAAATGGGTATCCCCTTTAAGAGGGAATACAAAGAGAAAAAAATTAGTTTTACTATCCCTTTTGATGATTGATTCTTAAAAACAGACAGAAAGTTTCCTGAAGGGAGTGCAGTTTGCCAGAGTTTTCCCCCCAGGTTTCAATTTAGAGATTGATGCAATTCATTGTAGCGTTTGTCATTCTGGTATAGACTGGAGAACAAATGTTTTAAAATCTAGATATTTCTGAGCCTGGTATTACAAAGAACATGCACCAAACAGCCACAGAACCCAGCAGCAATGGGTAACAGACTTATTCGTGTTGTGATGTTATTGAAAATGTGGTCATTGAAGAGTACTTTGAAATGAGTAATCAGAAATTAGTTTAGCTATGAATAAATGACGTGTAAACCAAAGCAGATTCTAAGGGCCACAACAACAAAAGGTCACATCATACATGTGATATGTCCATGAAAACAGAAAATGCAATCATCAACTGTGTTAGAGTATCTCCAGCATCTAAATGAAGTGTCATTAATGTCTGAAAGTCTGTGGCTATGTCTATGTAGGAAAATAAATGGCTCATAAGCCTGAATTGTATGCCCCCTTCCCAACTGCCACACCTAAAAGAGAAGTCCAAGATCCACCTCAAAGCATCTCCTGGGAATGCCCTTGACTTGCCCTGTCCTTCAAACCATATGTTGCCCAGAGGAATACTGGATAGTGTGGGCATAAGTTGTGCCAGGAACTGGCGGTTTGGTGCTTTGGATGACCCTGTACTTGTGCCCTCATGCCACCTCTACAGTTTTTGATTCCTAGAAACACAAACTTGACTTGCAGCACTGGGAGGTGGCAGTACTGAGAGAATCAGGAGAACAGGGAACCTGTTTCTGTCAAAAGAATGAAAAGGATCAGTGTATTTAAATTAATGAAAAGAAAGTAGTGAGGGACACAATCAGGTTTCCTTTTTGCAAGAGAGGTAAATGCCAGAGAAAGTGAAAGTTCACTTCAGCCAACTGGCAGTAATGACTCAAGGACAAAAATGTGTGACTTTTACACAGGAAAACTGAGTCTAGAATTTAAAATTTCTGAACATGAGAAAACTATGACGCAAGGATCAGAAATTTAAGAGTCAAAAGAACTCCTGTACTGTTTTTAATATAAAGCTTGGTTAATTAGTGATGAAAGTACTATAACATGATTGGTAGACTGTTTCCTATTTGACATTCCTGAAACCTGTGATTTTATTTCCTAAGTCTTTACAGATAATCTCTATTCAGGAAGACCATTTCTATTTCAAATACAGATATCTAAAATGTGTTTAAGCCATTTTGTTATTGTTTCGCTAAAAAAAAATCAGTAATTTTTCTGAGTTGTAATTTTTTTCTATATTCATACTGTTATGGGGATGCTTATATTTGTTCCTAAATTATACTCTGATGGACCTAGTTCTGAAAGACTTTCTCAATGACAGCTCTCAGTAAGATGTGAAAATCCAGTGAGCAAAGGAGCAAAGCAATCAAACTGGGATCAAAAGACAGAGAGGCTGGGTCTGAGTGGTGCTTAGGCAAGGTATACTGTAGGACAAGTGACAAAAGAGGAAAATAAATACCATTAGCCTACTGGAGACCCAGGGTGCCAGGAAGCAGAAAGATTTTTTCATGCCTCCAGCCACTATCCAGAAATATAATTGGATAAAGTCTTATTTACATCTTTGGGATTTTAAGTTTCTGGTGGAATTTATCTTGCTTAAGTTGTCCTTGTCTAAGTTTGTAAACTTGGCCTTCTAGCCTTAAATGAACTCAATAAATGGGCAAGATTGAGAAAGAGATGAAAATGTAGCCTGCCCCTAATCTGTAATAGGCTGCCAAGTGTAGCCATTAGCAAAAGCTTGCAGTGCAACCTCCTATACAATTAGAAGGCAATATTTATAAAATTAATAAAAGAAAACATGAAGCATCTAATGCAGGACTGACCCATGGCCCTCATGGTCAGACTCAGGTCAAGGGCTAAGTAAGCTATATAAAAACCATGATATTTATGTAGGTAATATCCCCCCATTTAGACAGATTTTTTTTCTGCAGCAATATAAACCCTGTATATCATTGCATAAAGCCACTACTACTGTGCTATGAAAACAAGGGAATATTTTCTCCTATATACAGGTTCCTCTCCAGATTGTCTGCCTCACAATTCTTCACTACAGGGCTTCCAGCATTTTCTATTGACATCTATTACTGGTCAATGTTTTATTCTGTGATACTGTGATAACAAATTTTAATACAGAAAACAAATTTTAATATAGAATATATATTGTCTAATGGAAATAGCAGCAACATGAATGCAATAGGAGAAAGTAAGATATGATGCACTGTAATAAAGGCTGTGATAAAATAAATTGGCATTGCCATACTGGTCTCCCTTCCCTGCGTGTCTGAAATCTCATCTCATCATGCAGAACATTTTTCAAGCTTGCTTTCTTTTGAGGTGACGCAAAAGATAAAGGAATTCCCAACTCTGGTGATACTGTAGGTATTTTAGAGTCAATTTTAATTTGATGGAAGACCTTTCATGCTCACTATAATGGTTATATCAAAAAAGCTGCAAGTATCAATTTCAAATCCAAATACTGCAACCCCAATTTTCATCTTACAGTTAGAAGTGAAAAAGAGAATTTTCACTTTTTACTGTTCTTCCCTTTCCCTAGAGCGCCCTTCCTGTTGCCACCAGAAATATCTTCATGTACCTGATGTTGAGACAAAGCGGGGTTAATCAGATCCTAACACGTAACATGAATAGATGTATATTTGCAAAAGCTCAGTTCAGAGAAAGTGCTTACATATGGCACCATGATGATTATTTTTAATAAGCAGGAAGCCACAATAGCTGCAGAAATACTTGAATCTCATTTCCTATCAATCTGTGCCTCTGTTACTGCATGTTCCCTCTACCTTCGCCTGGGAGACCACTAGCCTCCCTCTTAGCCCCTAACTAATATTTTCTCAAAATATTCCTTCCTGATTTCCTTTAAGCCTTTTTTCTTCCCCTGCTTTGTCCTCAGTTTTGTCCCATAGGCAGGGCAAGAGAAAGTGTGTACTGTGTGGCTGATTCTGGGCTGCCAGGATGCTAGTTCCTTGGATGTACCGGGATACTAATTCCTTGAATAGTAGTGTAGGTATTTTAGCATCAATTTTCATTTGCTGGAAGAGCTATCGTGCTCCCTTGTAATAGTTATATAAAAAAAAAGCTTGAAGTAGTAATTTCAAATAATTCAAGTAGTAATTTCAAGTAATTTCAAATCTAAATACTGCTGGCAGGCCAAACACAACAGGCAACTCACTTGAGCTCACTTGTCTTCTCCACCAGGTTTGCAATATTTAATTCTTCCTTCTTTTTGCATTTTCTGCCTGCTTTTCTGAAAGCTTTCAGGAACTTCAGGCTGCAGAGACTTCAGTTCCCTTACCTTTTTTTTTTTTAACTGACCATCTGGTTCAATAGTTATTAGGGAAGGATTGACAGAGAACTTAATTAAATAAGCCTCATTTCCTTTCAAATTCATGCTACCAGCTTGCTCTGCTGTGGGCAGCATTTTACAGATAAAGCCAAACACAGATCGGTAGAATCATGCTTGTATAATGTCAGACTCCAAATTCCTGCTTCAAGCCACTGGAAAACTAAAGCTTCTAAACCCATCTGAATTGCTTAACATGTAATAAATAACTATTTTTCCCATCTTGTGGATACCTCTATTCCAAGAAAGAGACAAATTGACTTTGGTTGAGATTTGGAAAAAAATGCTACTATATAATCACCTACCTATTTACCTACCTGTGTTCTAGTTTCAGTCTAATCTCCTGCTTATCTCTAACCAATATACAACAGCATCAATATCAAGAGCTGTTTTTTCAGTTAGTAACTATATCTATCAGTGTGAACATTTAACAAGCTAACCGGGGGACAACAATCCCAGTTTTTTTCTTGCCTTTATCAGTATAATGTTTTGAGAATGAAAGCCATGTACACACCTCCTCACATCCTATTCTGAGGTCTTTATGTATACTCAGAATAAGGTTTGCATAAACCTTATACAATCTTTCTGCACAGTAGAGAAGTTCACCTAGTCAACACATTATGTTTTTTTAAAATGAAGTTTTTCTTATATTGGAACAAACAAGTACCATTTGCCTTTAGTGTAAAAATATTCCTTTTGGGATAAAATTGATGTCACTATGTGATAGTTTCAGGCTAGGCCTTCCTGGAGACCTGCTTGTAACCAGGGAAGTACCCTATATTTCCAGTATTCCATACGATTTTTTACGTAAGCAAGAGTATAAAATAAGAAGGAAAGGGGAGGTTCACTCTCTTCTCTTTCCGGCGAAGCTCAAGGCAGCAGTGCCCTGCAGCCAATCCTGCTCTTGTGGGGGGGAAGTGAGGCCAAGTGAGGCCTAGTGAGGCCTTGTAGACCTTGAGAGGCGGCAGTTGTCTGGCACGATCCTGTTTCTCAAGGAGAGTCGTAAGATTTTCTTTTCCTAGTTCTTTGATGCAATCAAAGGAGAAGGAGAAGAAGAAGGTGAGTATCTGGTTTAAACTAATGAGGTTTGTAGAATTAAGCTGAGGGGTTGGACTAATCTGGCCTTGGGTCTTTGCATGCCGGAGTCCAGCCTAGTTTAGCACCAGTGTTGACTTTACTGTGCCATGATCCAACAGGACTGAGGTAACAGCAGCTAAACGGGCAATAGCAGAAATAACCAAGGATTTGCACTTCAAGAGTAGGACTTGGACTAGGGAAGATTGGTGAAAAAAGGGTATTTCTGCATTCATCTGAGTCTGCTTACCCCTGGGAGTAGTGTTACAGGTGAGCAGAGTTTGTGTGGTTGAGAAGAGTGCGAGCTAAACAGTAGCAACTTGAAGTCACAGGGTTAGCCAGACTCGTGGTGTGCTAGTTTGGATACTTGTTTGGACTCTTGACCTTGATGCTTTCCAGGACAAGAAACAGTCCAGCAGCTTTGGTCTGACACAAGATCTGTGCATATCTCCATGCACCACACTACTGCAAGCAGAAGTACTGGGGAATATGGTGCACAGACATCTGAATGTCAAAAAACAAAGCTAAAATGGCTCTGCACTGAAATTAATAAACATAGCAGGAGATCACTTGGCTCCAATACTTCATGCTGGCTGATGTTTTTAAGCTGCCACTTAAAAATAAGCAGAAATATAGTCATTAAGAGCAGATTTCTCCTTGGACATATACAAATGACTTAGCAGAATCTGTTCAAACAGCTGAAATCCTATTGTACTATGGTTTTTAAAACAGTTTATCGCCTCCATAAAGTCAACATCTGGTTTGCTCTGCTATAAAAAACTCTAAGAGCTACTATTTCAGGCAACTATGGATTTGCCTTAGGTATTTATCTTAAAGTAAAGTATGACATTACAGTTAGTGCTGTACAGTGCACATGCAAATCCAGTTTAATGGGGTTTAAGCTGGGATTCATCCTGCATTATGTTAACTGCTTGTCCAGGTTGCCTGAAATGGAACAGGGTCACACTTGGTTCCTGCTGCAGTCTCTCAGCAGATCTTTAGTGACCTGAATAGAATTTGAGAGTGTTTTTCTCACATTCTTCTGTGCAGCCCTGGGGTATGGCTTACTCTCAGGATGTGCCTGTCATTCTCCAGTCTTTATAGCAGGTCCCTAAGGCAAATGACTCCTCCCATAGATGCCTTGGAAGTGTACCTAAACAAAGATGGAGTAAATCCGAGCCTTACAGCAGCCCCAGTACAGTGCAACAGTACATTTGTGGGGAGCTTTATCTCACCCATATTCAGTCATGCAGAGGCTGTGGTTCTCTAAGCTAGCAGTTTTCACAGTTAGTGGGCTGACACAGGTACATCCAGAAAGCAGTTCCTCTTATTAGTGCTGAACACACTTCTTGAGGTATGTATCTTTGCTGCATGAAGACACTTGTCTCCCTCCACTGGCTGCAGATGTTTCCTGGGCAACTGGTTTGAACTAGATGGCCAACTTTTAGATGAAAAAATGTGAAGATAAATGCACCATGGATGACCACATAAAAGTCCCTCTGGAAAGTTTAAGGAGACATTACCACTGATAGCACTGGGTACAGAATTACATTTTAGAAAGAGATCTGCATGACAGGCCATGAAAATGTTGTAGCTGAGGAAGATAGTTCAATGTAGAAAAGGACTTTTCCTATAGCAGCTTCATTTTCTTCATCTAGATCTTGATTTGAACATCTACCAGAAAAGACATGTAAGTACAGAGGAGAACTTCCATATTTTTGGGCCCTTTAACATATTTTTTTAGTATATCTTTACGAAAAAGTATATATCTCTACATTTTATTTCTGATGATATTTTTTTGTATCTTGTTTTTTTTTTCCTTTTGTTTTCCTAAAAGTCTATAACAACACACCTTTTTAGATGATTGTTGAATATAAACTAATATCTGACTCCAGCTCGGATGATTCCTAAAACTGTAGTGCAGTAATATGTCACATCACAGAATAATTTTGTCCCAGACATGATATTGCACTGCTAAGATATCTCTTCCCATATAGCAGAAACAGAGCACTGGGAAGACCTGAGACATAAGGGATTTAATGGGAAAAAAAATGCAGCAGAGTCCTTTTACAGAAAACTGCATGTTTTTAAAGGTGACTGGCAGAGAATCCTTTCAATGTTGTTTGTAACCTTACAATTGTTGTTTGTGTTTCCTTACGATGTGCAAAGAAATCTTGAAATGTATTATTTTTCTCAAACCCAGTAACAATTTCAAACAGGAAGTGTTTTTTCAAACCGTAAATTTCATGTCTGCCAGGAAAAATATAACAGCTGCAAGAAATGTATACCTGGCTCTGAAACCCTCTTTGTGCCAGCAGTTTGTACTTCCAGCTCACTCACCAGTTTAAACACAACCACTCAAATATCAGCGTATGTTTGTTCGGAGGGGGAGAGCATGGCCATTATACTTGCATGTGCTGTTATTTTGCAGCATGAATAAGAATAAAGAGAAATAATGTTTTCACTAAGCATCTACTTATTTTTCATATAACTTAGATCTGGGAAACAAGTTCATATCTAAGGTTATACTTACATATCCTTTTAGAAAACAGGAGAAAACTGTGAAGTTCGGGGCTGGAGGGAAGGCATGAAGTCAGCATTATGGGTCTTTTTTTGGGCAAAGAGAAGTGGTGATGGGAGAGCAGAGGACAGAGCAATAATTTAGCACCCTTCTGGGCTGTGCTGCTGGAGACTGCACATGTGCAACACCCACACCACCTGCTCTACTGGCCATGCTTCCTGGGAATTGTGGACCTCTGCTGAAGGCTTGTTGACAGGACTTTTCCCAGTGATTGAGTTAAAGTCCTGTCAGAAAGGTTCAGTGCTTTTTCTTCAGTAGTGCTGCTCCCAGTCACAAGTCAAATAACCTTAAGAATTACATCCAAATTAACCTCTCCATCACCTCCTATTTCTTTTCAAAGTCTTCACTGAGGATGCTTTTCTTCACACATTGGATATTCTTGGATATTATTATTGTTCGGAGTTTATTTTATTGTTGAGATTACTGTGTAATCTTGTGATCCAAGAAGCAACAAATATCACAAAAGCTGAAAACACATGGTCTTTTCTGCTCCATAGGGCAACTATCCAAATGATTTGGCCTCTGGAAATAAGAAAGACAAGAAATATGTAACAGATACTCTGATTTATTTTCTTCTGTACTCGAGCTAAGGTTTGGCAATTCAAAAACAAAGGCTGAAGATTTGGTTCTCTATTATATCAGTTTTACACTGGAATAATACTGATAGAGTGAAGTAAAGAAGCAGTTCCAATATACATTACACATGTCAGACTGGTGCCAGGGGTCTCTGGACTGTTTCAGCCATTCCTGATGAAAGAAGTTCAGAGAATCCCTGTAGAGCTGAAATAAAATGGGGGGTATTAAATATTGAAGATGATGATAATGTTAGGGATTAGTGTCAGAGCCTATGCTTAAATCCTTGCATAGTGGAACAAAGTTGGTTTTAAAACTTCTTTGGTCAGTGGGAGGCTGTACAGCATTATAGTGAGATTTTTTTCAACCACACAGTGTCTTCACATGCCAACTCTCCCTCTGCTGAAACCTTGGCAAACCTCACCCATCCCCTGTCATAATGTCCTGTGCACACACCCATGCTTTGCCCATTGCACTCTTCTGGCTCTTCCCTGGCTCTCCTTGGGAATAAATTACCTTGATCCCAAGCTCTGTGATGCCGATAATCAAGTGCAGCCATTCTCTGTGATGAACCTCAGCTCCATTAGCTCTGGATCCCAAGCTTAGTGAGCATGTAGTATTTCTGCATATTGTATCTGTTACCAGCTAAGGATGGAGGGAAACCCCCACACCGCTAGCCAGCTGGGTCTGCTGAGCTGTACAACCCTGAGGGAGAATTTTGTGGAAAGCCACTTAAACTAGCCTTGCAGAAAGCCTTTGGTCTGGCATTTGCTGTCCTTCCGCTGGAGGCCTCTGTCAGCGTGACAGAACTGGCATAAGTGGTTTGGTTGTGATGGGCAACAAAACAAGGCACAGTGGGACAAGTGATACTAAGTTTATCCACTAAGCAACAGCATCAGGATCATTAGATGCCAGTACCCATATGGTATCCACAGTCCTGGTCCTTTGCCCAGCTCTGCACTGCTCCGCTTGGTCCTTCCTCCTGTCCTCACGGCATGCTAGGAGTGTTGTAGTCTATCCGTGTCTCTCAGGCTACCCTCTCTTTGTCCTCTCTCCTCTTCTCTTTGGAGAATTCCACTGGGGTCACATCTCCAGTACTCAGGTGGAGGGTGGGGAGGGGAGCTCCAAGGCCACCTTACAGGCTGAAATCTCCCTGGGATAGATCCTAACCCCAGCCAGGTCACGCCAGTTTGAAGAAAGGGTCAGTAATAGAAAAGAAACTATATGCATGAAGAACAAATTTGTAGCTTTCACAAAGTTTAGGATGTTAAAAATAAGTTTTTTTTTTTAAAGTGTATAATTAGACTTAAGTAGAATTCTAGTTTTAAAATAAATGAAATGTAAATCCCAAAATCCTGAGTTCCATTTGTTCTCCCTGGGTTTCTTTCTTCTCATTTGTAAAATGACCACGTACAGAATTTTTTCACTTAGCTGCAAGTTAAAAGTTGCTAGCATAAGGAAGAGCAAAATCTGATGATGATTCGTAGAACAAATACAATGAATGTTTCAAAACTTCAAGTTACCCTGCACCATCAGTACAGTGCCTTAGTAATATTTTGACTATGAAGATCTTGCAGCCTTGTAGTCGTGTGGTTCTTAGCTCCCAGAGAGCCACAACCACATGGTAAAATGCTATTTTGGCTTTTCCATGCAGGAATAAACTCACAAGGACTTGCAATTGGACCACAGCTGGTTTTCTACTAAACAGCCATCCATTATTAATGAATTGCAGGGATTAAAATCCAACCTGGATTTGTCCTGGGTTTGTGGTGCCCACGATATTTTTCTGCTAAGATGACTGGATTCTGAATCATGGGAAAAACTACAGGTTTGTGAATTGTATGCAACGTATTTTCTTCTCTCTAAATTTCTGATGGATCTCAGGATGCCATGTCTTTTCATCAGTCATATCTGCCTTTGGTTTTAAAGCATTTTGTGCCAAATCTCATCTGCCTGATTTTATCATCCTCTTATAATTCCTTTATGCTTCTCAGAGTGAGGATTTCAAAAGCGAGTTAAAAGTTCTGTCAACATCTATATGGGAAACAAGAGTAGGGACATTATATCTTTCTATATTTCCCCCTAGGACAGACTAGTGCAAATGAGAGAAACTCGTTTTTCTTCTGGAAAGAGATTCTGGGTCTCCTTCTCACTAGAAGTTTTACAAAAATTCTTGCCTCTTATTAGATATGAGTTCATCTGAGTTGTGAGAAATTCATACACTATCAATCATCAGATGTATTAATGTATAGATATGTATAGATTCTCTGAAGTTTTTGTCAACTCAGCTTCCTAAGGAGGCTAGGCAGTCTTTACTTAAACCGTAAAGAATATGTAATCTCTGAAAAAAAGAAAAGAAGCAACCTGAAAGCCTCCTCCTACCATGCTGTTTTAAAATAGAAAGCTGACTACTGTGTTCCTGATTTTGTGCTGCAAAAAAAAATTATTTTCAAAGCAGATAAAATTCAATCTTTTGTTTTGAGTGATTTGAAGAGTGATTGCTTTTTAAAAATGTATTTTTTGTTTAACATCTTTACCAAGATCAATCTGCAAGAGGTTAGGTAGAGGAGGTAAGTCATTGCCCTGTTAAATGAACTTAATTATACTAAGGCATACTTAAGCAGGTGGACTTTTTTAAAATACATGTTTTATTCTCATGCCATTTATTATTTGGTACTCTTCTACCCAAACAAAGGAGAACAATACATTTAGAACAGTCTTTTTACAATGTTTTTATCTTTTCCTGCTGCATGGGAGTTAGGTGTGATCAGCAAGGATATATTTCTTGTTGGTTATAGGGAGAGTGCTCTAGCATTTTCAATGCTGGATACATAAATTAATTTTTATATTTCAGATTAAGACATGACAGCCTTAGTCAGTGGCTTACTGTGGGTCAACAACTTATTCTGCTGTTGCAGTGCTGTTAGCACTGCCAATGCTCCACCGCGGACCATGTGAGGATGTGACAAACAGCAGCCGCACACTGTGCTGGCACTGGGGTGATCCCTGTTTTCATGTCTGAGGCAAACTTACAGAATTTGTCAGGGGCCTGTAGCCTTCATGGCAGTACAGGTACAGCATCCAAGTACCAGTACTGCACATTACATCATTGTCACACCTCGCCATGGAACCAAGGCATAAATAGTCAGTGCCAATGTGTAAATAGAGTCTATCTCATCAGCAGCCCTTCTGAGCAACATCAATTGTTTGGTAAGCCACAAGTAGCTTGGAAACTGGGAGATGGCCTCCTTTGCCATGATTACTTAATAACTGGAAAACCATGGAAGATCTGTGCTGACTTCCTAAACTAATCATCTAGGCACAATTTCTCTATCCAGACCATGCCAGGTAAGTCAATCTTCTGGTTACTGAACAAAAGCAGCGTGCATGGATGCTTCAGCCTCAAGGCTGGTACAGCCCCCGCAGTCCTGTAGCCTTCTCAGGAAAAGAAAGCCTGAAAATGGGGGTCCCCATAGAGTTTATTCTGCAATTCATACAGCAATAAATCTAGTATTCAACCCTAATCATTCTCCAAAACATTTTCACCCCAACACTAATAGCTAGATTGCCCCATAACTGAGGCAGATTTTATGAAATTTTGTCTAGTTCAATTGTACTTTTAGTGTCTGGATAGCTTCCAGAGAAATTAATCTCTCATCTCTGCTTCAGGAAACAAGGTTAACTGTAGCATCAGTTTAATATATGGCTCTACATCTTTAGAGACTTCTGGATCTTACAGTTGCTTTTCTCACATACAATTAGACTCCCAAGTATTCATTTCTGTCTAGTATTTATCAGACTTCCTGTATTATCTAGTTTCAGTATCTGCTGAGATCTCCTTCACCGATTGCCACAGTCCGCGGGGGAAAGGGAATTGGGACGCGGCACTGCAATGAGGGTCCGGACACAGGTGAAGGTTGATGGAGCAATGCCAGTTTATTGAGGGAGAACAGGGACTTAAATAGGGTGAGTCTGAGGGGAGGATTCAGAACCGGGGAGGAGCTTGGGACTGACAACCCAGGGAGAATCAGGATTGGGGGATAAGGGAGAGGTAGGTGTAACTCTGGGGTATCTAGGGGAAAGGGCCAATGGGAGCTCACTCTGCACTGCGGCAAACCTCAGCCAATCAGTGTCAGAGGAGCGGGAAAGCAGGGGAGAACAAAGGAGTAAACAACTTGAGGCGGGAAAATCTGAGGGAGAAGGAGGGCTAATATGGAGGTACATGAAATTTCATAAAAAGCCAGTAGCAAACAGGGGTACAATAGTAAAAGCACATAACACAAGACAACTGGGGAATAACAGTCAATTCGTGGTATGAAGTCTATTCCGTGTATTCAGAGTCCATAGTCCATTTAATTTCCGTAGATTTCTCTCCATGCCTTGTACCTTTCCCAGTCAGACTCCTGTTTCTCCACAACCGATGTTCTTTCCTAGCCAAACCAGAGGGCTTCTTTCAGTTCATGTCCCACTTAATGCAGTGTTCAGGACCACTGGCAATTCCCCAAATCTTCTTCCTTTTCATCTTATCCTTTGGTGAGCCTGTGCCCTCTGCTTTCTACTTTTACATCAAACACTGTTCTTTCAGCACCTCTGGTAGATCCTCCCACTCCCTCTCCACTACCTGTTGGCACCCTTCAAATTTGCACCCTTAGTCCTCCTCCTTTTACCTTTATAGTCTCTATTTTGACTACCTCATCCTCCCCAACAGTTTCTGTTGCTTACTACTTTTTTTTCCCTCCTGTTGTGAATTTTTGTCTCTGATATAGCTTCTTTGGTGTTACCTTACCATTTCAAACTCTCTTCAAATGAGACTTTTTAGCTGTCTCAAAGATTTTCTTTTCTTCCATTTCTGTTTGTTCAGAATTTTACTGTCCTTGTCTTGTAGCCTTCCTGTTGCCTTTGATTCCTCATTCTCTCCGTCTGTCCATCTACTCACTTGTTAAATGTAATTATTTTATTCTATGTGACATTAGCAAGCCTAATCATGAGCGTTTATCTTTATTGCTAAAATACTTGTCCATTTCTACCCTCATTTCTAATCATCCTTTTGCTGAATCTGAAATGAATTTGCTAAACTCATCTTCACCTTCTCTTCTCTAAGCATGTCTTCTTCCAATCTGAATCATTTCACCTGCTTCATGAGTCTTAATATGTAATACTTTTGAACACCTTGGATAATCTGTCTGTCCAAGAAATATCTGAATTTACCTACAAACCACTGCACCCTGTTCCTCTCTTTCCCCCACTTTTTTTGAGTCCCTGGGTCTTCATTTCATTGTCCTTTTTTTCCCAGGCTTCATTTGGGGAGGAGTAAATATTCTAGGTCCTGTTTTTTCATCCTATCTCTGACATGTGTGGGCAGATGAATGCCTTTAATGCTGTTATGGTGCTCACACTACCACCAGCAGACATACTAGACACTAGAGAGACCACAGATTGATGCAGTGGGATGAGGCTTCTGAACTGAATTTACTATGCCCCTTTGATTAAACACTGATTTATTTACATTGCCTTCCAGAATGTCTCATATTAGTGCTAGTGATCTGCAATTGGTATGCTTCTATCTCCAGGGAGAGATGGGGAGCAAAAAGATAATAGGGAGAATTTTTCTATATTCCCTATATTAATAGTGTTAGATGAAGGCACAGTCTCATTCCTTCATGAGAAAAAGTAAGCACTTCCCTGCAGAAGCCAGCTGGGAACATTAAAATAGGGCAATGAGAACATGTAGCCAGCATTTTAGCCTGAAATAAGCAGTGTGACAAGTAATGTCTTTGTCTTTTTATGTATTGTTTATAGGATAGGCCTTCAGCAATAATGTTCATGGCATTCCAGAAAAAATGGCTTTTGCAGTTATTAAAATGCTGAGGTGTTTACTTTCAAATTACATGCTGCAGCATTTTTTTTCTCTTGGGCACCAATCTTTAAGGAGACACATCAATAAAATTCATCAGTACTGACTTAATTATGTCTCTTTCTAATTCTAATTGCTCAGCTAGGTGTAATATCCTCCTGGGGACTAAGCTTCAACTGCATTTTTAGGGACTG
Source organism: Neopelma chrysocephalum (assembly GCF_003984885.1). Taxonomy (NCBI): domain Eukaryota; kingdom Metazoa; phylum Chordata; class Aves; order Passeriformes; family Pipridae; genus Neopelma; species Neopelma chrysocephalum. The sequence goes on from NW_020897725.1 coordinate 3,369,012, forward strand.
TGTGAACTAGCACCTTTCTTAGGTATCACCCTGGCAGCACCGGAAAAAGTTCAGGTTATTACCATGGAATATGCACAGTGCAGATTTCCTGATGCCATGTTGCCTTACTCTGACCTGCAAATGCTGCCACCAGAGGCTAATGTAATAGTTATTGGATTTACTGCTGAGTTTGCCAACCAGGCTGTCAACTGTATATCTGCTGTGATACACAGTTTTGTAGAATAGACAGCAGTATGCTTTAAACAAGACAACACTAAAACCTTTTGGACTACTTGAGGGACAACAAGTAACCATAAACCAATCATTTCCATTAGCAATTAAGTCTGTTCTGGAATTTAACTGGTGTACCTCAGTGGAAGAACACTGTTACATGAGATCTCTGGCCACATGATTTCTCCATTTTCAACTGCATTAATTTTTCTGTACCTTCAGATATTGCCAAGATCATATTGGATTTGCTTATGGGTCTGTGTTAAGTTGACGTAGCAGAAGTGGATTATTCATACATTTTCATAGTTTGTGACTAAATGACTGTATAAAATGGCAGTGAAAGAAGAAAAGAATGAGCAGTATGTAATATATAATATTAGCAAGACACTTCCCACCTTTCAGCCTTCAATAATTGAAATTCTTTTCTCTCACCTTTGGAGGGAAAATACCTTCTATTTTACATTGAACATTTAAATGGCTGTTTCCTGTTCTGTGTCTGTAAAATCACAGAGTCATAGAATCATTCAGGTTGGAAAAGGTGTCTGAGAGCATCAAGGCCAAACTTTGACCAATCACCACCCTGACAATTAGACCATGGCACTAAGTGCCATGTCCAGTCGTTTCTTGAACACCTCCAGGAATGGCGACTCCACCACTTCCCTGGGCAGTCCATTCCAATGTTTAACAGCCCTTTTCATGAAGAAATTGCTCCTGATCCAGCCTGAATCTCCCCTGGCACAGCTTGAGGCTATGTCCTCTTGTCCTGTCATTTGTTGCCTGGGAGAAAAGTCTGATGCCCTCCTGGCTACAGCCTCCTTTCAGGTAGTTGAAGAGATCAATAAGGTCCCCCTGAGCCTTCTTTTCTCCAAGCTAAACACCCCCAGCTCCCTCAGCTGTTCCTCACAGAACTTGTGCTCCAGACTTTTCACCAGCTCCATTGCCCTTCTTTGGACACATTCCAGCCCCTGGAATGTGACGGGCCCAAAACTGGACACAGGATTCAAGGTGCGGCCTCACCAATGCTGAGCACAGCGGGACAATCACTGCCCTGGTCCCGCTGGCCACACTGTTTCTGATACAAGCCAGGATGCCATTGGCTTCCTTGGCCACCTGGGCTGGCTCATGTTTAACCACTGTTGACCAGCACCAGGTCCTTTTCCTCTGTAGAACTTTTCAGCCACTCTGCCCCAAGCCTGTAGTGCTGCAAGGGGTTGTTGTGGCCAAAGTGCAGGACCCAGTACTCGGCATTGTTGAACCTCATACTGTTGGTCTCAGCCCATTGATCCAGCCTGTCTAGACACCTCTGTAGAGCCTTCCTACCCTCCAACAGATCAACACTCCCACCGAACTTGGTGTTCTCCGCTTAGTACAACCCAGCAGGATTCAACCCTGACAAAAATCTGCAGCATAAAAACAACCAGCCATTGAAATTTACTGGTAACAGACAATGGAAATTGTTAACATTCAAGTGTGAAAAGTTCACCCATTTTTTAAATTTATCATATGCACAAATGTTAATTACATTTTTAAATGCCTGAAGCCTACAAATTTTGAGAGCACAAAAGAAACTATAGTAACCTGTTAGACACTTGTCCTTTTCTTGGACTTTTCTTTGGCACCCTCTATAAGTGAGTGCTAATAGAAGGGCTGACAACACAAGTGCATTTCTGATGCAAAACACCAAGGACAGGATGAACGGTCAAACCTTTAAGAAAAGAATGGGGCCTTTTTGTTGTGGAAATGAAGCTGCGATAATGTTCCCAGACTATAAACTGGCAGCCTGGAATGGCAAAAACCATAGGAGCTTTTTCAAATTCTTTATCGATGTCAGCAGATTTTTTTTCTTCCTGTTGGGGTTTTTGTGAAGAAAAATGTGAAATTTTATGTGAACAGTTTGTTACTGTATATAGCTCTTAGCAACAGGGCTGCAGAACATAAAGGCAAAGATTTTATTGTCCATTCATGAGCCTATTAGAACTATTAATGAGATAAAAATTCTGTGACTGAGGTGTTCTGTTTCCAAAAATTAAATAGCATTCAAAAATTAGTCTCTGCAAAAAGTCAGCTGTGGACAGGAATTCTTAGTAATCTTTACATGACTTCTTGTGACTGCTTTACTCACCACATGAAAGAGGCAGAACAGCCTGTTGCACCATCTGTCTAAGGAGGTTGGTAATTTAACACCATCATTATTGTTAATTTATGTATTATATTTCTATCAGTACCTAGATGTCATGAGTGGCCTCTAGGTCAGGTCAGTGGGCTGAGGATACCTGGGGTGCGTTGCCAGCCTGTCCTTCTCTGCCCCTGTAAAAGCCTTCCTCTCTCCTGCCTCCCTCCTCCCAGCATCACTTGCATCTCCCCAGTCCCCTACAAAGACCATACGGAATCTTCTTTGCATTGTCTCCTTGTCTCCAAGTATGAGGGAAAAGAAGGTAAATTTTCCAGATGGGAACCAGTCAGGGGGAGATACAGACTACCACCAACATTTATTAGGACACATTTTGTGAGTTAAGCTATTATTAATAATGAAACAAAGCTGTTAATGGTACTGTCCATTCAGTTACCCCTCTCAGTTGTTCATTTTACTCAGCTAGAGCAGCAGTAAGGAGACCAATCCTGGGCATTTACTGAGAAGCAGAGATCATACCAGTGCACCAGTGGCTTTTAGGAAGGTGTTCTGAAGTCCCTTCCTTCGCTGTACAAGCCCTGTACAGCCCTGTGGTCTGTGGCTGCATATGGCAGCTGCCACCTCCTTGGCTATGATGTGAGTTATAAAATCTGGTGGTGATGCTCTTGCATGGTGATAGCCTTGGACACACTCCACAGGCTCCTGCTGTTCTGAATTTATCAACTATCTTGGATTAAACCAGAATAAGTCTCCAGAGCTCATCACCTTTTGTGAGACTTTCACACACTACCTCTCTGTGTGCACTTTTCCTCTTGCTGTTTTCTGGTAACAGTTTCTGTGTGCAGACATTCACCCAAATTCACGCAGAAGTCGGGGTTGTGACAAGTATCAATAAAGTGTGAGCAGCCCTTGCTGTGTCTCCCTGCAGTATGAGGTGGATGCTCTGTTTGTACCATCCTGAAGGAAATTTCCATACAGGGATAAGTCTATGCTGCACATTGCATCATGGTTTTGAGCTAATTCAAGCATCAAAGGGATCTCCACCAGTTCAGCATGGTCCTTCATGCCAGAGAAGCCTGGTGACTTTGCCTGTAGGAATGTCCTCTTTAATGAGGCACATAATTTAAAGCTAGCACAGTTGCCTCTGTCCTGCACGGCTACTTTGGCTGTACCCATACAGCCAGATAGAGCATTTGCCCTGAAGAACACAGAATTGTGGCCAGAACATAATAAAGAAAAATGGCAAAATGGATATAGAGAAGGCCTGAAATACAGTGAAGGTCTCTTAACCCAGCCTGCAACATGACCCTACAGACCATACTGCCATGAATCAAACCTCCCCATTTTCATAACGCTCAGATTATTGCCTTTTTTTCTCTTTTTTTTCTTTTTTTGCCTTAAAAACATTAAATAGACCCACAAGACATAATCAAGAAGTTAATGACAAATCTGGGCAAAAAGCCCAGAAATGCCTTGTGCCCAGTTGCCTGTCCTGTGCATTAAAAATTCCTTATTCTTTTTTATTTCTTTTTGCTGAAATGAAAACTATTCTTAAATTCAACTTAAACTTCATTGCTAAAAAATTCTGCCCTGATTCAGCTGAGGCAAGGCACAGTGACTGCAGAGAAGGTCTGAAGCTGGTTTTTCCCCTTCACTTTGATGAATTCTTTTTCCAGAAAGGCCAGCATACATCTACCCCATAAAACAGGAAACATGAACTTCAGATTTTTCAGCACTAATTACCCAATCAGATTTACCAGGTCTACTGAGGCACCACCCATCCGTGGAAGTGTTTGAAGACAAGATCAAACCACTTTGCAGTCAGTAGGATGGAAATGTAACTGATTTGCGCTTGTCTAATATTGCCAATTGAAGGATGAGCTAGGTCTTCATGCATCTTTGCACTGGAGGTGGCCAAGAATTGATAAAATATGTATTTTACTAGTAATTTTACTCAAGCTTTGCAGGTATGGCAAGGCAAGAGATTGAATATACAGCTCTCCTTAGCAATGCACAATCATTCTCTAAATCTGTTATTCAGGGACTGCAATGAACAGTATAATCCTCTTGTTTTCCCATCTCTGCCTATGAATAGTCATATATTTCACTCGCATCTGTATTTGTAACATTTTTAACCTAATCATCAAGCAATATATATGCAAGGAAGATAAAATACAATTTCTACTCACTGACCTTTCAGTCCCTTAACATATAAATTGTTTAAGAAAGCCTACTGAATATTTTCTTATCTTCTGTCACTGGAAATTTCATGCTCCATGTGAGGCTTGGTAGGATGTTTAATATAGACACTGCGTGGTGTGCTGATTGATGGGACACACTGCAACCCCGACAGCTTTCTGTGATTTAAAACATAACAAACCACAAAAAACCACAACAATCACACAATATTTCAGAAGCACACATTTTTGGAACCAAATTTCACCCCTGTGATGGCCTAGGCTCCCTTGGGACTGGTTTCAGGGTAGGGAGGAGGGCTGGGTAAGGTCCCTCTCCAGTTACCAAGCTGCAGGTCCCCACCCCTGTCCCTCAGGGGCAAAGCTCCAACCTATTAATACATCCTTCGTGTGAAGAGATTAGAGCAGGGGACTGTGCTCTGTAAACATTGGTCTCCAGGACCATATTCTGGTGTGGTAGAAAAGCCATCCAAAGTGAGCTTTAAATGAGAGAGACTGAGTCCTGGAAGCAAACTGATTGCAGTAGTGCTGTGTTTTGCATCAGCAGTCTTAAGTAAAATTAATCCATGTGGAGCAGTCTTATAACGCAGCAGTATGGTTTCTCCAACTTACACTTTTTATGTAAAAGTAGTTCAGGTACCTGCATATCCCTGCAGCCAGCAGCACCAATGTGTGCTGTGAAACCACACTGCAGCTGCCTCAGTTAAATAAGGGAGGGGCTGGATTTAGCAGTGGTTAGAGACTGACTTGAACTGTGGCATCCCCACTAATTGGGTTGTTATCTTAACCTTTAACTTAAATTTTGTCCATGTCCATGTTTTGACTTCAAGAAAGCTGAAGTGTTAAGGAAAGCTCAATCCTAGCCAGCAGCTAGAGTGAGAAAAATGTTGAAGTTACAAGAAGTCACTAATGCCAAATCCAAGCATTCTGGCTATCGCATCACACATTTAAGATAATTGATGAGTACTTGTGAGCTACGCAGAGGCCAGCTAGGGTAAAAAGCTACTGTCTAGGTGCAAAAGAGAGGTTTGATTAAAGTGGAAGCAGCTGATGAAGGCGTCCTTGTGCTAGCCCAGCTCCAGGTTTCAGCCCCTCAGATCAAGTGAGCATCCCAGGACCTCCCCATCACGGACAGTTCAAGTTGAAACGCCAGGGAGCTCAGCACTGGGCATGTGCTGCAGCAAGGGCCTTTCAGGCAGCAAACTCTGGCACAGCAAATGCTGAGGGCCCCATCAGCAGCTCTGAACATGCAACGGGGCACTTGCCGAGGCTCCTCTTCCAACACACCATTTCCTTTCCATCTGCCTGACATGTGGTGGCCAGAGGCAGCTCGCCTTTGGAGCCTTGTGGTGTAAGAAGGTTGTGTCTATACTGATGGCATTCATAAATGGAACTCTCCACCAGGCAGTAAGGTGGGTACCTTTGCCATTTATTCTGTATTTGCTGAGTGGGTTTTGGTTGTTGTTTTTTGGTTTGTTTTTTTTTTTTTAAATCTACTCCATGCGAAAGAAAGAAGCTAACAATGACCTTTTGAAAGACAGGTTTCTTCAGTAATGCTTCCACTATGTCAGCGAATGCTAAATATCCAGTGTATCTCTTTTCTCTTATCTTCCCTTTCAAGAACGTTATGAGAAATTGAAATGTCCATAGCATTGTCATATTAAAAAAAAATTAAACTTAATTTGAAACAATTATTCAAAGAAAAGTTCTAGTAAAAAATTTATAGACACTAGTTAAACATTAATAATATTCAATGTATTAAAATACTGACAATGCTTTATACTTTGTCATAAAATAGGAAAGTCAAGTATCATCCCTATCCCTTTTTGCAATCAGCTTCATAAATCTACATCAGAGAAAAGCACATTCCTAGTCCAATTAAATCTGTATAATGAAATATTTACATATAGTTTATGACTTTGGGTTATAGAATTATTAAGAGTTAAATCCAAAACTGGATTGTATTTCCAGTACATATATTTTATTAATTGTACTTTCAGAAAGATACTTACAAAGTTAGGATGGGAAAATGAAGAATAGAGAATATAGAAAAAGCAATATCAGGACTATATAGTCCTCAGAAATCACAGCTATAATTTGCTTACCCTGATTAGGATACAGTCTCAAAATTATTCTTCTCAGTGCTGTCAGCAGGCCAAGGATGTGATCCTTCCCTTCTGCTCAACCCTGGTGAGGCCACACATGGAGTGCACTGTACTGCCCAGTACGAGAAATACAGACATACTGAAGAGAGTCCAATAAAGGGCCATGAAGGTGTTAAGGGTCTGAAGCATCTCTCCTATGGGGAAAGCCTGAAAGAGCTGGGACTGGTTAGTCTGGAGAAGAGAAAGCCTGGAGAAGAAATTGTGGGATCTTATCAATGTATCTAAGTAGCTGAACAGAGGGTACACAAAGGACAGAGACAGGTTCTTTTCAGCAGTGCCCAGTGACAGGACTGGAGCCAATGGGCACAAACTGCAATACAAGAAGTTCCCTCTGAACGTGGAGAAACACTTCTTCACTGTGAGGGTAACCAAGCACTGACACAGGTTGCCTAGGGAGGTTGTGGAGTCTCACCTTGGAGATATTAAAAAAAAACACCTGGACATGGTTCAGGGCAACTGGCTCTGGGTGGCCCTGCTTGGTCAGAGGGGTTAGACCAGGTGACCTCCTCTTGACCTGTCCCTTCCAATCTCAACCATCCTGTGATTCCTTGAAAGGGACAGGACCTGAATCCTGTGTTCTGAAAGACCTAAATTAGATGAGTTTCCTCTGTTCTTCTTGTAGCCATTTGCGAATTTCCAGTGATCCTTCTCCATGAAAGTGGTGGTCAGTCCAGACAACTATCATGTGTTCATGCAGTTTATAGGCTTTCAGGTGATAGTTGTTGTTGCCCGTGTCATCCACATCAACCCAACTTGCAGAGAGACACTTAAAGATAAGAGGGATGACACAGATGTGCTGACTCACCAGTTCAGCACATCTATTCCAAGTGACAGTTTATAAGGAAAAACCTTAATACTTGTATTTCCTATCTTGAAATACTTAGTCTTGGAATATTTAGTCTTGCAGACAACGTAGTCTTCTAACACTTTCAAAATTTCTTTAGAAAAATTAATTAAATTAATTTACCACATCTAATGCCATTTAGTAGGTACACAAAGGACAGTCAAAAGCACTGATCTAAAGATATTTAGTAACACAGCCCAGACTTCCACTAGATGAATTCAAGAAGCAGCTGGTAACACTTACCCAGACCGGCTGTCTGTGCAGAGATCGGTGTATCAGTCATAGGACAGTAATATAGATTGTCAACTGTGGGTTCTGTTCATGGTTCTTGAGGTGAATCTTACTCTGATTTTTACAGATAGACATATAGTGCATTTGGGGTGTTAAGGCAGTAGTTTAGCAACGTAGACTAATTTCTGTTGGAATCATATGGTATTGAGCACGCTCTTTCTAACAGAGGAATAACGAATTTGGCTTTTGCAGTTGTGCAGTGGCCCTCTGTGGACCTCCCAGTAGTTCTGTGAGCTGGCAAAACCCAGCAGGTCATGACAACAGGAGGGGATCAAGGCGAGAATGCTCAGGGATGTGCACTTTGCACTGAAGCAGCAGAAACTCAGAAAAGTAGATTCCTTAGAGCTAAGGTTCTCCCTATGCCCCCAGTTTAACTGTTTGTTTTCTCTGGTCAAGGGTGATCTCTGAAGCGAAAATTCACCCAGAGTTAAAAATCTTTTCCTGATGGTATGTTTGCTATAATTGGCGTTTATAAGTTGTTCCAGGAAGGATGAAGCATGGTCAGTGCAGATGAGATGCCCAGTGATATTTTCAGCAAACATCCATTAAGTTCTGCTTATCATTGTTACTAGAAATATGTGTTTTATATATATATATTATATTTAGAAATATTTTCTATGTATTTGTTATATATATATATTTAAATCTTTTGCAACAATCGTGGGTAGAGCCCTTCCCAAATCTTCGTTTGCGAAGCCTAACCATGATGATGATGATGATGATGATGATGATATTTAAATCTCTATATTTTAGAAACTCAGTATTTGCCCAAATTAGAGGTTTTTCATGGGCACAAGCACAAATTTTGCCAAGTTGCATTTCCCTATTGCTATGTGTAAACATAACGAACATGTGAAATATTAGTTCAAGCTCTTGCAAAGTTATTGACCCTTTTCCCCTCTTATTCTCAGAAACAGCTGAACTGGCTGTACCAAAATCTAAGAAATCAAAACAAAAACATAACCAGCTAGAGTACATAAAGAAAATGTGCTACAAATGATTATGTTTGGCAAAATATAAGCCACTGAAAGCAAGAACTTCATGGGAAAATATCAGGCAGCCAGAATTATCAGGATCACCTATCATGATCCACTGATCATTTAATAGAGTTAAAATGGAAATGACTATATTGAAATCACCTTATGGTTTCATTTTGCCTTTATAGGAAACATCTGGGAATGCTGGAACTTATTCATACTTTAGATCTCCTAACTCTTGTACCTCATCTCCGAAAGTTTCTGAGACACTCATAGTAGTTGGCAACTTTCATTCCTGCAACAGAACTCTTGCCTACACCTAAGTTAACACAAATTTACGAAGAAATTATAGGCATGCAATAAGCCTTAAAAATCTGCGGCATTTTCTGTGGCATTTAATTCTCATTTAATGACTTTTCATGATAGGCAATATGTGATAGTTATTGCTAAGACAAAAACATTTAAAAAAATAGAGAATGATGCAAAAGGCACCTGTTTAGGGAAAAAACTTACAGAGAGGCTGAAGAATTAATTTTCAAAGGATTTATGAAGATGTGTGAGCTGGAGGTCCTTTTAACAAAAATGGTATCATTTAAACTCTCTCAGTTGTGGCTATACAAACATTTCAATTGCAATAGCCCTATAATAAGAAGAGAAGCAGACTTCCGGATCTGCATACTTGTGTCTCTCTGCTTGTAGATATTGTCTATTTGGAAGGTATATGCAGTTAAATTTTACACTCCGGGACATATAAAATGGGCATATAGGGTGCAACCCTGCAAGGTGCTGGTACTGTGTTCATTGCCACACTATAATGGCTCTCTGCAGTCATATCCTGATGGGTCTTATCTGACGTGTTTGTAGTTAGAATTGTGCTGAAGGGACTTGCTGGGCTTGGTTCAGAGATGAACCTTTACAGCATTAAGTCTGTGTTAATTCACACGCTTGCATTTGATGCTGTATTTCAGCTCTCAGATTGTTAACTTTTTGATCCTAACTATTTTTGCTTCCTTTTCAGATTATTTAGGTAACTAATAAATATACATCCAGTGGTTGCTTCTCCAGTGAAGGATTAGGTTGGCTACCCTGTAGCTAGCAGGAATGCTATATCACTTGAAAATGGTGTGAGAAGTGCCTATTTTTATGACAATTACTTTTACATTTCCACTCAAATGAATTTGTCTGTCCTGAAAGAGTCATGGTGTAATTAAGTTTGATAGGTATCTTCTGCTAATAAAAATCTTTTCCCCATATCTTTAGCTGAAGGTGTGCTCCCCGCCAGCTCTCCAGGACTCGACTGGATTTAAACACAGAAATGCAGAGACTGAGCAATGGAAATGAACTGTCAGCAGCTTTTGAATCCAAAGCGCTGAATGTTGCCGTGAGCCCAGAATAATAAACTGTGTTTCAAGATGTAGACCCTGTGGATGAAATATATATTCCATAAATGGTTCTGAGGACAACAGTATGGATAAGCTCCACAAGCTTCTCGGTCCAATTTGGTAGCAGAACACATGGCATTGTTTGGAAATTACAGAAATATTTTAGTGAGGGTGTAGGGGAAAGTGATGTTTATACTAAAATTTGCAGTTTTTCTTGTCTTTTGGAGAGAAGAGTTTGTTTTTTAAAAAAAGTGTTTAACAAGTATGTATGAATAGGAAAGGGTCTTTGTCTCATTCTTGAGTTATTCTTCATACGTTAAATTTTGTAGAATTTTTAGTTCTTTAACTATCTACGCTGATTTCTTTGAGATACATGTAACTTCAGATGTTCATTAGTTTAAACTTTCTTTCCTGAAAATAAGAATTTTTAATTGTGCTTTGTAAGTTGATTAAAAAAAAAAACAACAAAAAAACCCCAACCAAAACCAACCAAACAAACAAAAACACAACAAACCAACACTGTTACTACTAAGCAGCATTTTAACTTTCATTCCTGGATTCAAATAGCTAAAGGATCTGAGGATGATTCATAAATGCAGAACTGGCTCGGCAATAAAAATCAGTGCATATAAAATATATGTAACTGTAAAATTTAACATTTAGCCATAAAAGCTAATGTCTACAGGCACAGGAGAAGCTGAGTTATTAACCCTTTTATTGCATGCAGGGCTTTTTAAGAGTTTTGTGGAATGAGCAAGTTTTATATTCATTTTGGTAAACGTGCTGGGGGAAGACCATATTATATTCTCCAGCAACAAAATCTATTAGAAACTGTTGTCTTCTCAGTTATTTCTCAGAGAGGTCAACAAGGACAAGGCAGGCAATCTGGCACTTGGAGTTCCTACAGAATCCCACAATTCTGAGATTCACTTGAAGGTCTCCAGATTTTTGTAGAGGTCCAAGAAAGCTGCACCTTATGATCCAGTAATTGGATTGTGTCAAAACCAACCTGGATGAAAACAAAAAAACCAAAATTTGTTTTGTAAAAACAAAGGTCCAGACAGGGCAAGACAAATTTAGGTGAGCAAGGCACACAAGCCTCTGTTCTGAGACACTGCAAACTCGGTTTGTGCCCAGCAATGGCAACACTGGGCTGCCAGAGACCACGACTTCATACCAGCCAGAGGTATGTGCTGGCTGGTTTTGTCTTGCCTACCTTTCCCTCTATGGAGTGGCTGAAGGAAGCAGAGAAGACAAAACAGTTCATATTCTGCAATGTTAGACTTCTATGTTGCCTCTCAAAATGAATGTGGGTTTTACCTCAGCCTGGCAATGGTACGTACAACTGAAGATTTAATGGGAGAAGCTAACAAGCAATTTACTTAAATGGGTACATATTCAAGGCCCAATTTGTTTCTGACTGATGGCAGTAGTAGTCTACCACTGGCTTCAAAGAAAGCTAGATGAGTACTATTCAGTGAGGGTAATATTGCATCTCCTTCTGTATGCTGCAATTAAAGTACTAGAAGTATCTCTGTAAATGCTTTACAGTGTAATGCAGCTTTTGTCTTTGCAAAGGATTTTACCTTAAAATGAAGTGGAAGGTGTTTTCCATCTTCTATAAATGGGATAAAAACCTACTACTTAGATCAGACATCTTTAGAATTACTCTGTCTTTTACAAAATGTTGTAGTGTTTAAATATGTTAAATACTTCTACATCTTCAGTCCCACATTCAACACCTGTCCCAGTGAAGGCATCTCCTCCCACTCTCCCTCTCTCTCCTCAGAGGGCTCCTTCAGCTCATCTGATTTTTTTTTCAGTCCTGGAAGCTCTGCCTTTGAGGGATATGACTGCTGACAAACACCAAATGACCATCCTTTCTGTGCCACTGGATGCCAACGTCCATCCTCTGCTTTTTGAGAAGGCAAATCAAATTCTGTGCACACACCTCTCCTGGAATGTTGAAAGCTTTGGCTGCTGTGTCCACAGGGCTTGCTTTGTATGTGTGTGTATTAGCACTGGGCTTGCTGGCAGTACACCCCACAGCTTCGAGCACTCTACACAGGAACAGTACTGAAGTACTGCCTTGAAATTTCCTCAGCTGATGTTATGTTACCATAAAACTTTTATTTGCCCAGGATGATGCTAAATTTTGTTCATGTGTAGAGGTGATAAAGTACTTGAATACACTAGAGGACATTCTTCTAACACCACATGGTGTGGTTATGATGTGTTGACATTTTTTAGAGAGAAAGAGTGGCTGAAACAACACCAGGGCATTGCAGAGATATGCAGTAGTGTTGGGTTGGTGGCAGAGAAGAAACAGAGACAGATATGAAAGACAATGGATATTGTGGTTCATACTGTATTTTCATGCTTCATGTTGGCATTTCTGAAAGAGTACTACTGTGATACAGCTGAGATCAAGTCCCTCTGCAGACAGGAGATAAACAGCAATAGCTCCAGAACTTCTCCTTGAAGAAATTAGATAGAAATGACTGAAGACAATTTGCCCCAACCACCTCTAGTACTCCAGGGCCTCCTCCAGGTGCTACTGGTCTTAATAGTCCCTCATTTGTTTGGACAGAACATCTTCCCACACACAGGATGCCAAACTCGCCCTTCAAGGGAGGTGCACAGATAACTGACCGCCACTTTCAGCACTTTCAGAATTTGGCAGTCACCTAAGAAACAAGGTGGTCAGCTTCTCAAATTTGTTTGAATGCAGGTTTCAAAAGTGTCATATAGATGATGTGGCTTGATGCAATCTGCTGAACACTACACAGCTGTGCTTTTACACGAATTGATCACCAAAGAGTGCAAGCTGACTTCGACTTGCATGGGTCGAAGGTATCCATGAGAGCAACACAGGCCTAGGATGAAGGAAGGATATAGTGGGGCTCATATTATCTCAGTGACACCTTCTAAAACATGTTGTTAATGGACAGTGAAGATGGGCTTTTTCCCACCGATACTTTACAGTGTTTACAGTGCTAATTTTGTTCACTTCTTTAAACACCAGATGTAAGAAAACAGGTAATTCACATAAGGTATATAGAACCTTGTTAATTAGATGAAATATATTGGGAAGATTGATTTATTCACCATATTAAATAACCACTTACATGCAAAACTCTCTGTTTTCTGACTGGGAACATGACATGTTGGTTGCTTGCTGATTTTTTAATACTTAAATGAAATCTTTTGGCAAAGACACAGCAGCTTCTCTGCTTTTCATTTCTGTTTTTCACAGCTAAGCAGACAGCAATGCACTCTTAACAAAAACACAGAAATTTATTAGGCTTAGAGGCATGTGCAAGAGACAGCCATAGAAAAGTACTTCCAAGATGTGCTAATCTGCAAGAAGTAAATATGTTATGGCAGAGTAGCCAATGAATAGACAAGGTTGTCAGGAGATGTGCAGGCTGTAAAACATGCTGCAAGGCAACTGCACACAGAAGATGCCAAAGCAATCTCTAAGGCTCTTGTTATGTCTGTTTCTCACAGCTCAGCACCACATTTGGACACAGAGGCCAAATGATGCAGCTCTTTGACTTCTCATTCTGTGGTTACAGTTCTGGGCCCAAGCCAGATGATCTCTGCCCCGTGCTCCAGTGCATTGTACAAGCTCAGCTGTGCCCAGCTCTCACAGCGAGGGCAGTGTCCTGCTCTGCTGAGGGCCAACACAGACCGCCGAGTCTGAACCCCTCTGCTTGTCACGAGCAGCCAGGTACCCTCCCGCTTTGGAAGTTACTGCCCCTCCAGTCCAACTGATGTGCATTCAGTGTGTGAAAACTCTGTCATCCAGTTCAGTCCTCAGATAGAAAAACCCAGTCTGTGCATTTTACTTGGAATTTTGACAAAACTGGGGGGAGGGGGCGCAATTATACAAGCAACTCTTCCAGCAGATCGGAGAGGTGATATCCTCTGATAGCGTAAGTGGTGATAGGCAGCAGTGGGATGTCTGCGGTGGGATTCCTTCCTGCCTGCCAGTAGTGTCCTCTTCACACCAAAAAATGTGTCTGCCCTTGGTCTGATTCTGACTGAAACTGCTTTTACCCTTAAAAAGGAAAGAAATCTTAATGCTTCATTTATTGCATGTATTTGTAAATTTGGGCTATGACAACACCTTGAGGAGTAAAGACAAAACTAAGTATTCAGGTTTTCCAATCAAAGAATATACTTGATTGTCTTTCTGTTATTTGAAGGAGGTTTTGAATGACATTCAAGTCCAAGTTTCTCCATTAGAGTGGGCAGATGTCAAATTTTCATATAAAAACAATTTATTATATGTACATTGTAATAGCAGGTGGCTGTTGTCCTTGATGCTTACATAGCAGTGATCTCATTTAGGCTGACAATCTGTGAGCTACATGCAGCCAAGCCATGGACCATTCCCGCAGGGTAAGGACTCCACAATGGAGCACTTCCACTGGGCCTGTGCAAGATGGACCCCACCAGCACCAAAGCTGCCTCTGACAGGATTTACTCACATGACTCGGTTCTGCAGGACTGGACCTCTGGGCTTCTTCCGTTAACTACTAACATATACAAACACTGAATCTAATTCCAGCTCCATCTTCAATCTGCTACAGATGATTTTTTACTGTGACATATCATACACAGAGACAATAATGGCTTTTTGCCCTCAGTACCTGGTTAAGAAAAAGTAATTCCCGACACAAACCCACATTTACAGGATACCCAATGTACAATGCCATCTTTCAACTCTATCAGTTTTGCACTATTCCTCTTCCATTTAGCTTTAAAGAGGGAAAAACTGACTGACTCTGCTTTAATAGTATCTCTATTGCTAGAAGGAAGGGTGTGACAGTATCTTGAGGTATGGTGCCTCCAAAATGCTGCAAATCTACTGTCTTAAGTTATTTGGAGGTGAACCATCACTTTGTTGTCAACCAGTTGGTAAAAAGGACAGTTTGGCACAGTGAAGAGGAACTTTTAAGAATTCACCAACAATTTTAAAGCTAAGCACTCATCTACATTAGGACACAGAGACCAGCAGTGTTTGATATTTCTAACTCTCATCTCACATTTATCTATTTTACAGAACTCTACCCATCCATACAGATTCAGCAGAAAATCGTTCTGAAATTAAAACAAGAGTGAAGAGAAATTGCAAACAAGAATAAATAAGAAGCGAGGGACAACCGCACCTTGAGGCTCTCAGTTATTAGAACAGATTTCAGCAAGTGCCTTGGAATGACATAGATGTTTGTCTAGAGTTTCCAAGACAGGTTATTCAAGGGCACACACAGCCTCTGTCAGGACTGAGCTCTGCACCATGTGGCTCTCAACCAGCTGTGGAGCTGGAGGGCTGTGTGTTCTTCTGGGCTGTAGCTTTTGATCACCCCTCACGGTAAATATGTGCCCCTTGGTTCTCTGTGTGTCAACTTCTACACATGTTCCACTCCTAAACAAATCACTTGCATCGAAAAAGGAGAAAACTGTAACATTACTACATTACACCATTGCATAAAGCACTGTGGTTCTATCAAACTGCAAGGGAAATAATCTTTTGGGAGCATTTTCCTGGTGTAAGTTGAAGCCTGTTGACTTTCTTGCTGGCAAAACTACACTTGTTCATGGCTTTTATTCCTGGCGGGTGCTTCTGGAGCTCGGTCTTTAGATCTGACAGCGCCAAACATCTGCAGCCTGTAGTGGCCCTTTTGTAACATCTTGCTGCTTTCCTCTCTTTCCATGGACAAATCCCAAAACTATGTGTCTTTTTCCTTATTGCTGACATAATGGTACATTCTCCCAAGAATAATAAAAGCAGACTGGGAACACAATAGCTGGCCTTTTGGCTAAATATTTTGCAAATAGCACATGAGTATTTTATGATTAATGACCTATTTGCATTTGATAGTCAGGGGCATTGTCTGATTCTCTGTCTTTTTACTTTTGCTTCTGTGTTAACTGGTGTCAGTGTTCCTTATATACAGAGGAATATTATTAATCTGGTAACTTGTTGATCTGTTATTGCTGTTTTCCCAGGTCCATCCAGCTATCTAAGGTGGTTAGTGTATTCCATACGTTTCATGGACTCTGACTCTAAATGTGTATTTAGGCCATTAAAATAAATGTATTTTTTTAAAGATTTTTGTTTTAAAAATTGCTGATAAATTAACAGTAAACAGATCAGAAAAAATATTATTTTCTTCAGTCTAAGTAGCAAGTTTTAAGGGCACCGCTGACAGTTGGACAAACATAATGATTTCATGGACTTTTGAGGAGAAGGATGTGGATGCAGAAGGAAACAGCTTAATTACAAGGATTAATGAAACTGCTACTAGTTCAGTAACTGCATGTGGTTATATGCTGCAAATGGAATAGCACTTGTGGAAGGCAAGAGGGCTGTTCAGAGAATCATTTAAGATTTTTTAAGTTCAAACATAGCATACTCCAATTAAGAGGCTGAAGAGCTTAATAAATACTGAAGTAATTTGATCACATGCACAAACAAAGTCAAAGGCAATGGAAAAGTTAGAAAAAAATTCTGGGAAAGTTAATAAAACAAATAATTTAGAAAACATCTAACAATTACAATCTCATTCATCATTGTTACTCAGGCGAAAACAACTTACGCAACAAGACTGTTAGAGGTGAACAACAAGCGAATTGGAAAATAAGACAATGGAAAATTTGATATAGTTTGGAAGAGTAAGGGGAGGACCTTAACTATCAGGAGAGATTCACATTGGGAATTCTTTGCCATATCAAAAACTGCCGGAGTTCTAAGCTTTGAACATGTGCTGAGAGCTAAGAATAGGTAAACATTTTCTTGAACATATATCTTGTTCCTTTTTTCTGATTTTGATGTGCCGAGAAAAGTAAATGTGATATTTCTTTTTCCTTCTAAGAGGAACAGAAAAGCACTGCCCATATGGGCTTAACTTTCAATCACTAGAGTGAGAAATGCAACAAATCTATATCTCCTTTTTTTGATATCTTGGTATACATACAGGTGCAGGTGCAGAGCTCTGAACATATGCAAACACTAGCTTGTGTATACTGATGTGGAATCTTTTAATCAATGCAGATGCAACACTACAGTGGGTTGTGTATGCAGTTTTTGGATGTCACAGCTGTCTGCAGTTAAATAATTCTGCATTGAAATTACTACACTAATGTCTGCATGTATTTGAAGCACTGTACCTGAATGCAGAAAACTGTACTAAGTAGACTTCATCTGTGCTGATCCAAGACTATGTGGTAATGAATTTGCATTGAACATAATGACACAAAGAATAGATGATATTGAACTGATCTACTGCAATATGCTGATTTTGAAAAAAAAATTCACTCCAAACCTTTCTTTCAGTTTATGGGAAGAATTTACATCAGCAATTGTAGCAACAGCCTGGTTTAGGCATCCACAAAGTGAGAAAAGTCCATTTTAGAGGAAAGGGAAGGATCAGAACTGGAAGCTAATATGAGGGGGAAAAAAAAGAAATAAATAGCCAGTCAGCAGACACATCCAGACCATTTAAATTAGACATGTATTTACTTGTATAATTTCTCATTTTTTTGGCCATTAACATAACTTGTACAATTATTGCTTTGGACATTTTATTTTACTATAGTCATAATGCTGTAAAATTACTTAAAAAGAGAATACTTCAAAGATTTATTATTTTTTGCCAGTATATTAGTGTTGAGATATCTGTTGTACAAATGCAGAAGAAAATAGTCTTTGTTTTAAAGCAATTACAAACTGATGATGTGAAGATACAGATGCCTTAATTCCAAACAGTATCATCTGTGGAATGAAGATCTAAACAGATAAAATAGTAGGGATAACAGAAAGAAATTTATCTCTTATACAGAAGTCCAAGATAAAGGTGTGAGAATCACTGCAGTCTTCCTGTGTTTCGACGAAAAGGTTCATTTTTGCAAAGGCAAGAATTTTGTTCTGACCAGCAGCAAGGAAACCACAGGGTGAGGAGAACCATTTGTCACACAGAAATTGTGAGATATGTTTGCATATAAACTTTTAATTAAAACTGCTGCTCTTACCCTACTGCTGGTGGCAGCCATAAGGGTGACTAATTAGGTCTCTTGCAACCCAAACAGTATGGGTGCTAACAGTTAGAGATTATAAAACAGTATTAAGCCTGGAAGAAATCTGGTTTATGATCTTGCATAGGGATCCATGTAAATGATCCTGTTTTTTAACACAGCTATCACAGTTCTCAGAAATACCCTGATGATAAAGCCAGCAAGGCTTGCAGTTACCCATAAACTTACAGATTTGGCTCTACCTTAGAGTGATAATGTAAACATAGGTCCTAGTTAACTCTGTAGCGAGTTTTGTGCTGGCAAATTCCTGTTCAGCTCGCAGTTCCACTGGGGCTTGGCAGTGGGAAGGGGTCTCACAGCAAGACTTGCACCAGAGCTTGATCCTTGGTTGCATTATGCTGCCCTGTGGGTCTCATGGTGCTCTCCAGAAAAAGCATTGGCCAAGGTGGGCAAGGGCAGGATGACCAAAGGAGGCAAATATCTCCAATCTGCTGCTGCTGGACATTGATCAGAGGAGAGGAGACTCTGCTCCCCAACACCAAGAATTGCCACTGCACTCTCTGGGCTGTTATTGCATACAGTTTCACAATCAAAGTGGGAGCCAAAGAGTAAAGTGGCCCTGTCAGAGGTTACAGAACAAATCAGCGCAGGAGATGGGAACACACTTACTCCTCAGTAGGAGTCTATTGATTTTTTAACTGCTGGGCACATTTGGCTGCTGAAAGAGTCATAGGGCTCAAATGAGATACAAGAACAAATAATTCACAGCAGACCTCAAAGATGAGTAATTTTGGCAATGCATCTTACCACCCCTGTAATTTCTTTTCTCAATTATTTTAATGGAAGATGTTGAGAAGTGATGTAGAGGTAAAAAAAAAAAAAAAGGAACAGGATTTTGCCTTCAGCAGTGGAACATGGATTGTGAAGGAGTGCAGAAAAATAGCCCATGATCATCCACTGAAACCTGAAGGATGCCAATGTCTTGCCTAAACACACACATTTTAGCTTTCTTGGGTATCTCACTTGGTCTTCAGCTGCCATTCCAGGGTGAAGCACAACTTCCATGGTTCTCCTGTCTTCTCTTCTGGCCTCATTTATCATCTCAGAAATGTATGTAAATGGAAATAAAGCTGCATTTGAGGAGTGGTGCTTTGTTACAGTGCAGGCTGTTTCGGGTCTATAAACCAGCTGGATTTGGTATCACAGTGTAGTTAGTTCTCATTATTGGTTATGTCCACACCTGCTGTGCTTTGGGATTTAAGTGATCACTCTTGAGTTCACTTGAACTTTCACGAACAATAGTGTGTGCAAAATTCAAATTACTAGAAAAAACACTGCCTCTCTTTTAGTTCATCCATCATGTTTGTGGATCAGGCTGGTCTTGGAAATGGATTGGTGCAGCTGGTCTGCTTGGGAAGAAAGAAAAGATTCAATTAGTAGACTGAGTTACTGATGATATCGTCTGGAGAAAAGAGGCTTTCTTTCTCCAAAAACTATTAATCTCTCTTTCAAGCTAATCTCTTTCTCAGAGGCCTAATATGTTTGGAGAACTGTATTACTGGAGGAACTGAGATAGAAATGGGACATCTTCCCTTCTTCTATCAAATTTAAATTATACCTAAAGAATTATGCAGAAATGGGAGACAGTTAGATTTCAGTAATTGACTCATAGCTGATAATGTGGGGTCTTCCTCTGACCCTCCAGAGGACAAAATCCCCTTTACAGTGTCAATGGGACTGTTGGGGGCCCAACATCTGAGAAAGGCTTCTCAGTCACATTGCCAGGAGAACACCTTAGGCACAGAGAAGTGATTGTGGCCTTGTGATTTAGGGGCAAAGTGTTACCGAGACTGTGGACGGGCATTTTAACTCTTTGACAGGCTGTAGATACTGTTATTAAATAAAACATGGTTCAAAAAAATCAGTTTTGGAGAATGTGGAAAGATTTTTAAATTTTGTAATTTCCAGAAGTCAGCAGGAATGTGTAATTTCATCAGAATTTGGATCAGAATCTTATTGTGTTGAGATTATGTTGTTAAAAATGTAATTTCTGCACCTTAAGAGCCACAAGATATGCTTCTGTCAGAGGATACCCTTCCCCTGTGCCATGCTGGGCAGAGCTTGTTTTTGCTGGTCTGGAGTCTCCCTCGAACACAGCTGAGCACCCTTCCACTCTGCTGGGGTCTGTCACCAAAAATTGCTCACCAGCTCCTGCTGTCAGGAAAGAGAAAATATAGGTTACCATCTTCCTCTTTGATCTGTGGTATGCAAAGTTGCTCTCTTCTGCTGATGAGAGTCTAATGCCTACTTAATTATAGAATCATGTGTCATCCTAGTCTTCTTTAGGCAACTTAGAATTTTTAATGTAAGGGAAATGTTCTGAAATTGTTAATCACAAGGGATCCAACCCCAGGAACCAAGTATCACCTAGTCAGCAATACAAATGCCATTATATCTGAATACCTGCTGCTTGTGTAAATTGTGGTACTTCAATTTTTTTTGCTTCCATCATGTATATTTGGGGGTGGACATCATTTTCCTATTGAAATCTATATTAATCTCCAGAGTAAATACTCTGTTTTATTAGTTGCCTATTTAAAATGTTTGTGGTCTTGTATTTCTTCTTTTGGGTGTGCCTGTGTGAAGTCTGTCATTGTATATCTAAGAATATAAGAAAATTAAAACCTGTGATTTTTTGACTTTTGTCAGCATTATGGCTTGGAGTGAGAACATAATGCAATGGAGTGAGATTACTGATTTGAGATGTACAAAACTATAACTGATGTGCTATTTCTTATGTACACATGTATATGTATGTATGTAGGTATATATATAGAAAGGAATATATATGTCATGGCACTGAACTGCTTCTGTAGGAAGATCGTTCCTGATAAGAGGTGATTAGGGAAGGTCCACACAAAGCTGGAAGGGGTGCTGGCTGTGGTACCCTGTGAGTTTGCTGTCCGCCTGTCACTGTGCTCCTGTTTTAGGTCTTGGAGCTGGCATGAAGTTCCCTTAGCTGTCTCACCAACACTTGTCCAAATAATGCTTTTACACCTATAAAGGTATTATTTCAGCAGTGCCATAGAAACTTATGTATTGGATCAGTGTCGTATATTGCGAGTTTTATAAGTTCTGCTTCCTTCTGTCACAGATCTACACTTATATGAAACACATGTCTGGATCTCACTTGCAATCAGGAGGAGTTTGGAATTCAGGCATCGCTTCAGCTATTTTCCCTGTATCTCTGTATGTTTGGCATAGTGATACAGGTTTTAAACTCTCCTCCTAGACTCCTGTCTCTGATAATTCCCACTCCAAAAAAGCTACCATATCTTCCCTGATTCTAAAGGATCAGCATGGAGAAGCAGATATGGGCTGTTGATGTGGGTTGTATGTACAGCCCCTTGATGCAGGAGGTCCTTAGTCAATACTTCTGTGAACCTCATCACCATAACTGCATGAATGCTGCTTGGAGGCCGAAGGTTATAGGAAGCCAGTGAGGAGGAGAGGGCAAGAGTGTCATGAGAGATTGTGTTGGTGGTGCTGCCTTCTTAGGCACAGGTCAGGTCTGAGCCACAGATCTCCCAAAGCAATTGCACTCTAATAAGCACCACACATTTACGAACTTTTCTGGGCACACTGAATCTGTGAAACTGGGCCATGTTGCGCAGTGAGAGGGGCAGGATGGAGAGAAGGACAAGTTTGGTTTAGAGAAGCCTTTGGTTCAGTTTGGATCACAAATTAGAAAAGGAAGGTCAGCCTGCCAAGGAGTTGATGATCCACCAGAAAGTTTACTCATCTAGAGGTCCTCAAGGTAGGCTATAGCTCTGAAACAGTTGTGAGTCCAAAGCTGACCATGACAGAGGAGATGCTGCATTTTCCTGATCGACTGTCTTTATACAGTCCCTTGTATATACCTTGTATAGTCCCACAGCAGACGACCTACCCCGTTGGCCTGGGATCTGAAATAATATTATTTTCACTTCAGCAGAGATCTAAAATTAACTCACAATTTATTACAATGGTAAAATACTATGGTCTTTCTTATGTTAGTTATTAATGAAAATATTTTCACTGGAGGTTTATTTTGCCAAAAACCTCTAAAATTAACTGCACCAGTGAACTATAATATAGGTAAAGCTCCATATAAATTATTTGATAGGGAATTAAAAAGTAACAAGGCAGCAAGTCTTGAAGAAATCACTTACTCTTTGATTGGATTTGAGATCCCTCAGGTGACTCAGTTGATTTGCCAGGAAAAGTGAATTTTAAAACCATGCCAACTAAAAGCAGAGCACACCCTCAACCTAAACCAAAAGCCATGCCTGAAAGTTTAACACACCAAGTTTTAGCATATTCTCAGCTATGACTGATTGAGGTTTTTGCTGTTCTGCACTGCTCAGGGGTCTCTTTTAATTAATATCAAACACTGTGGAACAGAAGGAAATACATTAAAAGGAAGTTATTAAATTTTCCCCCAGCTGTTATTGCTAGATGTGCCATATTTTTGACTACTGATTATTAATAGAATTCTACACCATAATTCCGATGCTGCTATATTACATATCTTAAGAGGCAAAAATGGTCTGGAAATGAGAGCTGAGGTCTGGGCTACAAGATTATTCATCAATCTCTTCCACAGTGTGACCTTGGGAGACTGCCTCAATTTCCCCATCCCTCAGTTAAGCTAATAACCTCTTGCTTCCCATGGCCGCTGGGAGGTTCAATTAATAACTCAGGTTTGTCTCAGGTCTGCAACTACTTCTTTTTGTGCTATAGGCTCAAGTGCACAACTCCCATCAGACAAGGTTTGGGAAGAGAGGTTTCAGCATCAGAAAGGAAATCTCTCCAGTCCCTGCAGGGTTGCAGAGGGCAAGAGGAGACACTTTGACTTGCAGAGAAGGAGTCTCCTATGTGGAAAGACAGAAAAGGGATGAGCACTACCTGACAGCTGTCCCAGGAGCTGAGCACTCCGTAAGAACAGGAACCTGTCTGGCATGTGGGGACAGATGCTATTCTCTTTGTGAAACCTCAGCAAGGCATAATGCAAATATCTGCAATGAAAGGACACACATATGCAAAATACATCATAGAGTAAGAAGTGCAGAAGAGAAAGGAGAAAGGTAAAGGGTACCTTTTCAACTATGGGTAAATAATCAGCAGTTTTATGAAATGTGCACAGAAACTGTTTGCAGGTGGTGTACACAAACATCAGAAAATTTGCTCCTGAAAGCACTGCTGTCCTAAAATGGTAGCTGCAAGTCTTTTTAAAAGATAAAAAGCAAGAAAGGGTTTCTGAGATCCAGTATCCAGCTTTGAGGACAGAGCCACACAGGAGACTGGAGTAATGGCCAGAATCCAAGCACTTCATTATGTTGTGCCATTTCCTAAATAAGAGGCAATTAAAATGCAGCAACTTGTGCTGTTCCACTGCAGTGTAGCCTTTAAGCTTTAGTTTGCACGTTAGGGTCCTATTTGGCAAACAGAATATTTATGCTAGTTGCGTAAAAAGACACCACAAGACCATACACGTGCTCCGAATGCCCAGTGCGACACTTTGGAAAATCTGTCTGTGTTAAAATTGAGTTCTGGTGAGTTTATGAAGGTTTTTTATCTATAACACTGTGAGCCAGGTTTATACATAAAAGTACATTATTGGTATTAGACTATTAATATAATAAAAAAGCATTCATGGTGTGGCATGACTATCTACACTAGTAGAGTTGCCTTCCAAAATGAAATAAAATTATGAGTAGAGTTTTTCTGTGGCATCTAATCTTCAGGGAGATTTTTTTTTTTTTTGCACACCGATGTTAGCTGGGAACCACAGATCTCAATGCCCTTGACTGAAAAAAACCCATGAGCTAAAATGTGTAGGCTCAGTGAACATGGAATCAGCAGTTTCCTCACAGGTCACTGTCTCCAGATTTAGGTTGGAAAGATTGACACAAAAAATGGAGAGTCTTAACCTGGATAATTCGTTGTTCAAGCGCAAGCACTATGGAACAGCGGGAAAGATGCACTACAGGAAAATGGCAGAGCTCCTCAGATTGCTTGAGGGAGATGACATTAAGGCCATGGAAAAATCCTAGCAGAAAAGGAATGAAGAACCAATGTACAAAAACTTTATCTTACATGTCCAGAATCTGAAAGAACAACAGAACATATACATTTTAATCTAGGCAAGGTAAAGGGAAGTTGGACAAGGTCCGAGAAGAGGTAACAGGACCGTGAGAAGCCTGAGCTAGAGATACAATGAAAAGGGACTTCCGAAGAAAAATTCTCAGGAATGCTCAAGACGGATGAGGATGCTCTGGCAAGGATGTACACAAAGGTTCTGCAGGCTGATCCAACATCTTATTTGCTGGCAAAACCATTTGGAATTGTTTAGATTTTCTAGTCAAACAACATCCTGGTAGCTCCTCATATGCCATCCTCTTTGCTCTCTTCTTCCACCTCAGGAAGAATTTCTTCATTGAGAGGGTTGTCAAGCAGTGGAATGGACTGCCCAGGTAGGTGGTGGAGTCACCATCCCTGTAGGTATTCAAGAGATAACTGGACATGGCACTTAGTGCTGTGTCTTAGTTGACACGGTGGTGTTTGGTCAAAGTTAGACTCAATCTTGGAGGTCTTTTCGAACCCTGAGGATTCCTTTTCCAACCTTCTATGATTCCACGATTCTTGACCTCACCCACTTCTATTTTTTGCAGAGGGTCAGATACGCTCTGAACCTTGTGTTCCTTTCTTCACTTAATGCCTTTCCTTGAAGAGTACAATTAAAAACAAAGTGCAGGAAGGAGAGCTTTGAGTAATGGAGTTGAAGCAATGGGTTATTTCAAGACAGTAGTGATGAGACCAAGAGACAGAAAGACCAAGGTCTCCCACTGCCTGTATAAGGCAGCAGACAGTCAGGCTCTACATGGGAGAGGTCCACATCTGCAGCTGGTGCTTACTCAGTCTTGGGAGAACATTGAAATCCCTCTGTGTTCTATGTCCACCATAGATAAGCCAGCACTGTAATATATAATCTTTTAGGCTCTTTATCTTTTTTTGGTTTGCCTTTTTTGTTTTCTGGAGTGAAGAAGTATAGGAAATTTGTTGGACTGGGATCTTTGTTTTACTTTGAACATTCAATCTTTATAATCCCATGCAACCAATCTGCAACAGGTCAGTTGTTCTTTACTTTTATGAGCCTCTATTAGATGCGAGTGGGAGTTTACATAGAATCATTTAGGTTGGAAAAGACCTCTCAGATTATCAAGTCCACCTGTTAACCAAAGACAGTTCTTCACATCTCATTTCATTACTAATGCAAAATGGAACTTTCCAGATAATCTTCTCAAATGATCAAATGGAAAGCATTAATTTTTACAACTTGCTCATTATTTTAAATGTTTTCTATGTTTCCTCCTAGAGCTCCTGTGCTGAATGTATAGAACTCTTGCAGATAATGTTTATTTGCAGGCTGTATCTAGATTCATTACAGACAGAGAAAAAACAAGAGACTCTATGGACAAGTCATATGTAAAAAAAAGCCCCAAAATTCAACATTACAGGAGGCAAAGAATTTAAAGATATTGCAGACATCTAAAAGCATAGATCACTTAGGCTTTCAACACTTCTAAAAGCTTGTACTATTTTAAAAAGTATCTACCCACTCCTTTACCACGTCCAAAGAGAAGTGTTCAGGATCAGCAAGATGAAGATAGAGGACTTTATCCACTCTTACATTAATCTAAACAGAAAAAAGTCTTTGACATCTAGGCTGTGTAAAGCCAAGTTTTGGATCTGTCATTGATGTCTGTTCAAAGAGTTGTTGCTGCCTTCCAGCACCGGAGATTACATGGCACATAGCAGCAGCTGTCCCCCTTCCAGTGCAATGCAATCAGAAAATGCCCATGGTGATATTTAGTTAGCTATTAAATTTGATTTAATTTTCATAGTGCTGTATATTTGTGAGCTGGCTGTATCCAGGGACATGAAAGAAATTGTGAGCGTTGAGGGGAGTTTTAACAGCTCAGCACAGGAAGCTGGAATAACTTGTACCTGGGAAGGTACTAGATAGTGCCTGGTCTGTTCTTCCCAGGGTCAAGCAGTGAGCAGTCTCATGAAGGGTACAGCCATCTTCCCAGCCCTGCTGGGCTGTAAGAACACACAGCAGGTTAGATGAATGACTTCAGGAAAGCACAGAGTCAGAAACTTAATTTCAGATGTCTCAAATGTAAGCATTCAGAACTGGGGCTCAGGAAGAGTGGCAAGAGCCCATTTGAGATGCAGAAGGCAATGCAAGAAAGCTGGAGGCTGAAATCCTGGTGATGTTTGTATGGACAGCAAGACATCTCTGTAAGTTCAGTGGGAGACAATTGCACCCCAGGCAAGGAACAAGGAGGGTGGTCCCAGCAAGCGTGTAGCTGCCAGCAGAGCTGGCAGTGGCAGGTGGGCAGGAGGAGAGCTGTGCTGCCACCTACTCGGCACCCAGGATCTCTGTCCTCTATAGCTGGATGTGTGGCATCCTGTCTAGAATTCAGAATTGTAATGATTTCCAGCTATTGTAGCCTCATCTTTCTCCAGAGCTATACAGAAAGGCCTTCTGTGCCATCAGATTTAAGAAAAATAAATGTAGGAATTCAACAGCATTGCTTGCAAAGTAGACCTGTGGATGCCTGGGGACATGAGGAAGGTGACAAGTGCAACAAACACCTGTCACGGTGAACACATCTCTGTTTCCTAAATTTCAGAAGTCCTACTTGGAAATGAAGACATTTTTGGGAGTTCATTCTAGATTTGACTCTAGGTTAAGAGCGAGATCTTGCCTCCTCACTGAGACAAGGCAAATTCTGTCATATGAGAAGAGGATGAGGTCACTTGGTCTGTTCAGCCTGGAGAAGAGGAGACTGAGGGGAGACCTCATTGCAGTCTACAATTTCCTCATGAGGGGGAGAAGAGGGGCAGTCACTGATCTCCTCTCTGTGGTGAACAGTGACAAAACCCAAGAGAATGGCCTGAAGTTGTGTCAGGGGAGGTTTAGATTAGATATTAGAAAGAGATTCTTCACCCAGAGGGTGGTTGGGCACTGGAACAGGCTCCCCAGGGAAGTGGTCACAGCACCAAGACTGACACAGTTCAAGTGTTTGGACAATACTCTAGGACACATGGTGTGACTCCTGGGGAAGGTCTTGTGCAGGGCCAGGAGTTGGACTCAATGATCCTTGAGGGTCCCTTCCAATTCGGCGGAGTCTGGGATTCTGTTATTTTACCGTGGTAAGTATGTATTATCTTTTGTTAGATGAAAGTCCAGCACTCAGCTCAAGAGGAAGGACATGATTTCTGGCATTCCCATACCTGAAGTTAAGTCCCTCTGTCTTCTAAAAACTGTTTATGGAAACCTGGTGAAAGCCTTATTCAACTGGAGTTGGGATTGTAAATGTTGTGTAATGGAAAAATGTGATTACTGAAAAATAGTGGAAGTGAAAAAGGAAGGTTAAGAAATTCCCATATATACTTGCATCATCCTACTCTAATTCATCTAATCTGTCTGTCAAAACTATCTTTTTCAGCTGTCAGTCTAAGCATACCACTCCTATCCATGGATATTAATGTCCTCTGCACACTCCGTTACATTCAACTTTTTTGCCTTCACCAGTGCAGCACAGTTCTTCTCTGTGGATGCCTCCTATTCTACAGATATTCTTTGTCAGTAATGATATGCTGGTCTTGCTCTTCAATTCCCTACCTGCCATGACTCCTTTTTGTCCATCTTGATGGAGAAAGAACTTCAGAACTCCAGGTCACAAAGTTATTTGTGCCTTAGTTAGTCTTCCATAACACCAAACAAAAAAAATTATAAATGTCAGAGGAGGTGATTTTATGTCTGTGCTCAGAGAGGTGTCTGTATCTAAATAGAACAAACCTTTCTCCCCCTCAAAAATTCCACAGGAATAAAGATTCATTTCTGAATTTTCCAGTGCATTTTATCTTCATTTGGACATAAACTACTTGAGGAAGAAAGTGCATACAGATCAGAGAGTGTTATTGATGGAAGAGAAATCATAAGTAATAGAATAATAACAGAAAAATGGAGAGATGAAATTGTGGTACCTGAAAAAGCCTTTGCTCCACCCCATGAATGCTTTTCCTCCCCTACACGCTAGTTATTTGTTTTATATAAATAGAGGAAAGTTGATGTGAATTTGAACAGTGAAACCAGAATATTTTTCCTTAGAGAGCACCAATAAACTGATTTAGAATGAAATATTTTACAATTATATAATTCTTTAACAATATATGTTATATATTCTAGTGAAAATGATTTAAATCTAAATTGTGAATGTACCTGGAAATCACACAATTTTTTTTCTAGAAGAAAGGGCACTAAATTTAAATATGATGACCTTGTTTAAAACAATAAAATGGATCTCAGAAAACTTACGTTTTCCATGCTAGGTATGCTGTGTGAAAAAGATCTCAGCATTAAAAGCAAACAGGCACAGTGCTGGGCTGGTCTGTACAATTCAGTGGCGCTCTTGCCTCCACTGGTTGGAACTGACATAAAACTGCGACCAGCTAACGAGACACATCTTTATGGCCCTGGTTAATGGATATTAAAACTCCATTCCCTTTCAAAACCTAAGACCAAACAACATGTCTAGCTGTGGCTGTCAGAGGAGATAGGATCCCCGTAAGGGAAATTTAAAAATGAAGGTCTTATGAGTACACTGTTTGCCCATTCACCACTCATTTTTTCCTTTGTTACATCTAGGAGGTGTACTGACTGGAGACCAGTGACAAGTGGTGTTCCTCAGAGGCTGGCATTGGGACTGGTTTTGTTCAATATCTTTGTTGATGACATAGGCAGTGGGATCCAGTGCATGCTCAGAAAGTTTGCCACCATCACCAGGCTGTGTGGTGCAGCCCACAGTCTGGAGGGAAGGGATGCCACCCAGAGGGACCTGGAGAGGCTTGAAAGGTGGGCCCATTCAAATCTCATGATGTTCAACAAGTCCAGGTGCAAGGTCCTACGCCTGGGTCAGGGCAATCCCAAGCACAAATACAGGCTGGGCAGAGCATGGATTGAGAGCAGCCCTGAGGAGAAGAACTTGGGAATGTTGGTTGATGAGAAGCTCAATATGACCCAGCAATGTGCACTTACAACCCAGAAAGCCAACCATATACTGGGCTACATCAAAAGGAACATGACCAGCAGGTCAAGGGAGGTTCCATAGAGAGACACATGGAGACATCCAGCTGACAGGCATCACCAGAGTCCATGAAAGTCTCACTTGCTGGTGAGAACTTTGGGTATTCTCTGGGCTGACTTCACCCGCTAGAGCTTTGGACTTTTCTGGGAACATTTCTGACGACATGAAGCAGAAATGGTAGCTCCACTTCTGGCCATTTTCCTTCTGGCCCCACCCCCTCTGTGTGAGCTGCTCCCTGTGGTACCAGCCAGTGCTAATAAGGCAGAGGGAATGTCTCCCTGTGTCTACAAAAGCTGGTGACCCCTTGCACCAGCAGCAGAGCTGCCCTGGCATCACTACAGCAACCATGCAGAGACCATTTTAACACCATCTTTGATGTACAGAGATGTCTTATTACACCCAGGCATTCCTGGTGCTGGGAAAATGGACCTCGTTGAGAGGCTTCTCCTTCTCCATGGCTCACAGAGAGTCTCTGGCAGATGGCTTGCTGAGTAGGATGTTCCCAGTTCCATACTACATGGTGTGGGGCACCCCATCATGCCTCAAGGTGCATCCTCAGTTCCCTTTGCTTATTGGGAGTTTCTTCAGTTTATTAAGTTTTCAACTCAAGGTTAAATAAAATGAGCAAACTCCCTCCCTGGCCAGCAAGACAGCTTTGAAAAAGGTGGAAATGTGTATCTCCAAGTGCTTGGTTCTGAAAGATGATTTATTTGCTTCTGGGGCTGAAGCCACATTTGTTCATTTGTTTTATTTTGCACTCATCTTTATCCCAACATCCCTCTGAGAGGAGGAGGAAGGGTTGGAGAAGAACCTGCCTCAGCGGTGAGGAACAAAATGTTCATTCAGTGAATCTTGTTGATTGCAATCTACTGGATGACTTCTGCACGTTTCACTTTTAATTAACTACTATACATTTTCTTGGGATTAGTGACTTGTCAGCATTTTGGAAGCTGCTGCTAGGAATTTTAAATAATAACAGCATTTATCTTCTGCATGGACACATCATGGTTAGGCTGATAAAGATTAGTGAGGAGTCACAACAGGTTTTTCTCAGTCTAGGAGTGCAAGGTGGAAGAAGCTTGGGGTTTGGTTTTTCAAAATAAATATAAGAATAATTTCATTTAATAATGATATTCCTTGTATTAATAGACCTAAGAGAATGAAGTACCTTTCTCAGAAGTTAATATCAGGAAATAAGTTTTCTGTCCTGCCAAGTTTTTCCCTGCCAAATCATGGCCTTAGTTGCTAACCAAACTCCTTGTCCCTTCAGACACAGGAGCTCTGATGTGGAGAGGAAGAATTTAAGTCGTCATCCAGGGAGGCACACCAGTACCTGCTGAAGTTCATTGCTGTTTGAGGCCAAATTTACACCAGTCCTCTAAGCAATCTCCAAAAGACTCTTAAATCTCACAGAGAGGAGTTTTACCAGGAGGCAGACAAATTCAAATTAGAAACAAGGAGCCCCTCTCCCCCTCACCAAACCATAATTAATAACAGTGCTGGTGAGGAGCTGTCCTGGCAACTGCCCTTTCCCACGTGAAACTGCCAGCTCCTTCTTGGGCACCTCTCTGGAATTGACAGTGCTGGGCTCAGAGCAGGGTGTGGTGATGCTGTGTCAGGCTGGAAACTGAAGCTGGCATGATGTAAATCACTCAGACTCAGCATCTCCGAAGATTTGCTGCTGCAGTTTTAGTTATGACTGATAGATATGTAAATGAGGTTGGGTTTTTAAATACAAAACCAATTTCTACAGATTTTCTGTGTGCTTATCTATGAGGTAGTGGGAACAAGTCTTACCATAGATCACAGGGATGGGTACTCAGCCACTGGAGAACAGCTGTGTCTGAATGCTGAGTGGCACCCCCTGAGTGCCCTCTGAGCAGTGCTGTCAGACCTGGTCCTCAGTGTAAATCAGGATTTCTTTGAAATTGTGATGCTTTATCCCATTTGAGGGATGGGGCACTAAAGCAAAATCCTTGAGAGCTGCTGGTGAGCATGATTTCCTTTTTTTTTTTAAGTCTTTGGTCTGCAAATAAAAACCACCACTGGAAAATATTTTTTAAACAAACAGCTGCATTAAACCTGCCTCAATGTCTAGACTGAAATGATTTCCATCAGCTTCCAGTCCTTGTAGCTGATCGTCTTTTGAAGTTCTGGGGGAGAGAGGGAGACTTCTCTGCGAGCATTAAAGAAGACCAAATCTCTATGTGCAGATGAGATTTGGTAGGTGAGGAAATAAAGAAGAATAGCTTCAAATGGAAGTTAATCTTTTTTTTCCCCAACCCTTTTATAATTTAAAAAAAATACACTGACATTTCTACATACCATATATTTAAGAGGTTTTTCTTTTCAGAAGGGATGTTGATGCATGGATTTTTTTTTTTTTTTTAGAAATTATTGCAATTAAACTGTTGGCCAAAGAATTGCAAGGGAAAAATACTGCTTCTCAGTACCAGTTTAAAACCCTGCTAGAATACCAGTTTCCTTAAAATAAAGGTTACTGTCTCTTTCAAACAATGAATCAAATGCAGCACTAGGTCCCTGTTTATTTGTACTGTGGCAGCACCTAGAGGCTCTTGACAGAGATGTTGCTTATTACAGAACTGAGCATTGTCTGCAAATGCATACACAGAAATAGATTTTAATAGCCATTGTCACAAGGACCTAAATTTTTAAACACTTACATCCTATGACACAGCACTTCTTAGGACCTCCTGGAAGAGAAAGTTTCCTGAAATTGTCATTAATCTATTTCTTTGGTAATAAGTGGTGATGAAATGGTTATTGTTATTTGAGATTAATTGCTGGTAAGTGTTAAGGAACTGAAACAATTACAGAACTTGAATAATCCGCAGCTGGTATGTGGCTTGAAATGGTGGATAATAAATTATTTATAATGAAAGCTACTGAGGATATATATCTTCTGCCTAGCAGCAAACACAGAAAGCTTACCAACTACTTTGTTTTTGACTTTTAACAGAAAGAACATGATCATTTCAGAGTCAGATGCAGTGCATCTATACCTGAGTTCCTCCGTTCTGTATGCCTTAAACATCTTTATCAGTTCTTTTCTGAGTGAAGCCACAGCACTTTCAACGGCTGAGTTCACTTTATTTGTCCACCTTCCTCTTGCTAGTGTCTACTGGAGGAAACTTTGCTGTGTGTTGCTATAAAATGTGGCAGATTTGGAAAAGAAATCGCTAAGCTAAAGAAGAAGAAACTCAATTTTTCTAACTTTAAATTCAGTACTGAAGGATACAGCTTTGTCAAGGTTAACCTAGCCCTGCACAGTGATTTGGATGGATTGGGATGTAAATCTTTAGGAGTTAGCAAAGAACTGAGCACAGACACCAAGGCAGTAAAATAGTCAATATGAAACTGTGCCAGTATTTGTAACCTTGTCTCTTCTTGCCCTGTGCTTCTGCAATGTGATCACTGATGGAGGAGGGGGAGGACCATCAAACAGACCTCGATTTCGTTAACTAACACTGAGTTCAATCCTTGATTTAAACGGCAGCAGAACTAGAGCTGCTTATAAGAAATACTGAGTAGTCATGTGGTGAATGCATAATAAACAGATTTATAGCGTTTTTCCTCCAGCTGCTATTAGTAAGAAAATAAAGGCAAGATTTCCTAAATACAAAAGAGAAATTTAATCTTCAGCTAACCATAGTGATACATGGCTGGCAGAAACACAATCCATCTGTGCTTTCTCTGACAATGCTTTCCACCATTTGTTTTAGAGAAAGACATAAAGTTCTCATAATGCATCTGGATAGCTATGAAATACTCTGGCTACTGTTGGAGAGAGAGAAGGCATTTCTCCCTGAGTTTTGTCAGCAATGCTTCTTGAAACATGAAGATTATCTCTTGTAATCATTATCCCACCAAGGACAGCTGCAGAGTCCATGTTTAGTCAGGGACTGTATGTGCTAAAACCTGGAATAGCTGCACTGGGTAACGCAATTACTCCAGGTTTTCTCAGAAGGGGAAAGACTTGACCCCAGATTAGCTAACTTTTTTGAGACTGCACTGTGCTTTTTCTCCACATCTCAAAATTTTGGCTATAGTATAGGCTAGACATAGTGCGAGTTCCTTTTTGCTCACTGCAGATTGCCTGTGGCTTTAATGGCAGACTGTCTCCTTTGTTTACTTTCTACATAAGAGAGTAAAATGTTGTGGCCTTCTCCATGCATCCATGGTGACACTCCTCTTACACTTCTCACTTACATGTAAAGATAAAGCCAGGAGCAGGCTGGAGTGTGGCTGTGACACCCTATCTGCTCAGTGTTGGGGGACTGTGCAGTACAGCTGGCCTGCCTGGCCCCATGTCAAGTCCAAAGAGTGGAGGTCCAACAACCAGTGAAGGGAATTTCCTGAGGGAAATGCCAGTGGCATCCCATTCCTCTTGCCATTTCTAGTTCAGGGGCTGCACATATGATGGGGCAGCGCCCCTGCCTCCTCCATCTGGTCTGTCCTATCAGGGCAGCCTGCAGTGAGCATCAACTGAGAACCCCCTTTAGTTTGAACCTTTTTGGTGACTTTCTGAACATGTACAGGGCAAAGAAATCCTCACACAAGTGTTTAAAAAGCTGTACCCTTTGAGATGAGAACTTGGAAGCAGACTTAGAGATTCTTTTGAAGAAAGAGAAGACAATGAGGAGTACAGATTTGGGTTGACACTGTCATGTTTAATAGAAATTTTTGCCTCCTGGAGGATATAAGGGCTGCTCCCTTGAAGGTTTAACCACAATTAGTCCCTTAACCTAGGCACTAATTAGTGTCCTTTGGATAAAAAATGTATATGCACAGACTAGCTTGTTTTAATTATTATTCTAACAAAGAGCTATAACCTATAACTTGCTATTTCAAATCAGGAGAGTAAATTAAAGGTAAGCACAAAACATCTTCAAGTAATGATCAAAGAGAATACTTTGTGATTTTCTCCTGGTGTTAATTAATACTGCTTAGTTGGTCTGGTTTGCACTGACAATTTCATTTTTGGGAACATTGGGGATTGCATAAGATTAAAGGCTAATTTTAAATATACTTGGATTAAGCCAGGCATATACAGCTATTGCATAATTCAGAAGGATATTTTAAGTCACTGGGAACGAGCACCTTGATTTACAACATGAAAAACTATGCTGGCCATCTTGCAATGGGAGCTTCTGTCCCCATGGGTACCTTGTATGGATGACACTCCCATACTGAAAGCATGAGACAGGTCTGGAAAGGTTTGCTCAGGCAAGGAGGAACACATAGCTTTAGTGGAGCCTGTAAAGTCCTGAGTAAGAACCTTCAGCCTTTTTTTTCCCTGTCCTCATTCTTTTTGCATCCCATTTCTTAGGCAGCATAGACTGGAAGAGGACCTCATCCAGACTCACAGGATGAGATTTACTTGATGCAGGCAAGAGTGGCAGAGTTGATCTTCAAAGGAATAGCATAGAGGTCTTCAGAGTCTCTCTGTAGATAAGAAATTACCCAGGGAGATAAAAGCAAAATCTAAGCAAAGTTAAAATCCCATGAGAGAGACACTTTGTCAGGGTGTCAAAGCCTGTTCCTAAAGGCAAACTTGCATATGAAAAAGGGGAGTAAGGGATCAGAGTAGTTCTGAGTGTGGGGAGCAAAGACTAGGTAGAAGATGCTGCTCCATCTACTTTGCTTTGCTGAGAAATAATTCTGCCAGAACAAATAACATATATTTCATTTGGTGTCTTCACTCCTTTACTGTTTTCAGTGAGTAGACAGCTGAAATACTGCCAATGAAGGAAAACAGATTTTATGATGAATAGTCCTACACCATGAAAAATGAGATTAGAGGAACGCCTAAACTAATTTCAGGTTATTGCATTACAATCTTCATCTCAGACTAATTCTCAGTAGCTTTATTCCAGGTTTATGGACAGAAATTTAAAGCCAGTACATTTTATCATCTGTATCATTCAGTCCCTTTTTCTTTTCTTTTTTTTTTACTGAAGCTTTGCAATGTTCTCTTTAATTTCCAGGAGAATGAATTTCACCTTTTATAACATTCAGAGACAATTATGCTGTCTTTATGATGAATGATGTCACCCTGATCCCAGCAATAAAAGAGAATGTACTAATGCCAATAAATATATTAACTGTATCAATCATTCTCCTGATTTTTTTTACTTTGTTGTTCAGAAGAAATAGCATGCAACCTTGAGCTTTTAATTGGTTAACACTTCCATAAACACCATAATGGCTCTTTAAATCTTTCTTTTGTCATGAGAATGGGGAAAACATCATGAATAAATAATTGACTACCACGGCAAAGCTCAGCACTGATCTATGGGTCATTCAGGAGGTGAACTTGATCTAAAGATTTATTCAAACTCTACAAGACGGGTTGAGCTGTTTGTGCTGGAAGTAGCTGTATAATACAATATATTTTCACATACCCTTCCAATTACAAAAGAGTTCCTCAATGAAATGCGATATTGCAATTGGACAGTGGTTTAAAAACACGGGGTGAATTCCACTGAAGTCAGTGGATGTGGGTGTTCTCTGACACGGCAATTCAATTAGAAGTATTAGAAAAGTAGAATTTAAATAAAAATATTAAACCAGCTGTACCTCCCCAGCAGGCACAAGAAAGCAAACGGGGGTAGGATCAGCTCCTGCTGCTCCTCGCTGCCTCCCCTGGGAGCGCGGGCGCTCTCTGCGCACTCACAGCAGGAACACGTCCCTGAGTTTCAGTCACATTTACCTTGCACATGGCATTTGACAAGCAGCAAGCCCCCGAGAACTGCAGGTTGAAGCTGAGCAGTTTTCCAGAGTGGGATTTTAATTTGCTCTCTAACTACGTCACATTCAAGTGACACGACTGGCTTGAGTAGAGCTCTAACCGAGCTTGGAATATGACCCAGCTCTGTTCCCAATGTACAAAACGGTTAAACGCAGACCGAGTGAAAAAGGCCTGTTTCTCCCCTCTTTATCGGAACATTGATTTTCACAAAATGGCTGGAAAATGAGGCGGAGAACACCTTTACAAAACAAACGACAGCGGCACAGCCGGCCCCGCAGGAGAGCCCGGCGCTGCCCAAACGCGAGCGGCTGCTGCCACCTCGTGTCGCCGAGCGGAACCGGGACGGGCTCCCCGGCACGGCACAGCCCGGACATCAGGAGGTGAATAGTGGGACATCTTTCGTGGCCATTATCGCAGCTAATTCCTCTTTCACTCGCTTCCCGCTCCAGACCTGGCTGTTTGTCTGACGGGCCCCGTTTCCCAAGCACAGGGGAGCTGCCGAGAGAGCAAGGGCATGGTGGAGTGTGGGCTGATGCTAAAGGGCGATGGAAGGGAAACGGGTCTTCTTCAGCCGAACGTGAGCCGAGCAGGGCCGTGGCAGTCTTGGGTTTTGTTTGAGCGTTTTTAGTAACCAGAGTAATGGCTCAGGTGCCAAATCTCCCCGACTTCATGGAGTCATAGAATGGTTTGGTAGGAAGGGACCTTAAAGCTCATCTTGTTCCACCCTCCTGCCATGAGCAGGAACACCTTCCACTAGACCAGATTGCTCAAAGCCCCATCCAACATGGCCTTGAACATTTCCAGGGATGTGGCATCAACAACTCCTGCGGACAACCTGTTCGACTGCCTTACCATTCCCTTAGTAAAGAATTTCTTCCTTATATCCAACCTAAACCTTCCTTCTGTCAGTTTGAAGCTGTCACCCTTTGTTCTGTCGCTACACACCCTTGTCAAAAGTCACTCTCCAGCTTTTCTGTAGCCCCCTTTAGGCACTAGAAGGATGCTATAAGCTCATCCTGAAGCCTTCTCTTCTCCAGAGAAGAGAACAGTTCCAACTCTCTCAGTCTGTCTTCAGAGAAGACGTGCTCTATCCCTCCGATCATCTTCATGGCCCTCATCTGTACTCACTCCAACAGGTTCACGTCCTTCTGATTTGGGGTCCCCAGAGCTGGACACAGTACTCTATGTGGGGTCTCATTAGAGTGGAGCAGAGGGAAGAATCCCCTCCCTTGACCTGCTGGCCACTCTGCTTTTGATGCAGCCCAGGGCACACTTGACTTTCTGGGCTGCAAGTGCACATTGCTGGGTCATGTTGAGCTTCTCATCAACCAAAACCTCAAGTTCTTCTCCTCAGGGCTGCTCTCAATCCATTCTCTGCCCAGCCTGTATTAGTGTTTGGGATTGACCTAAAAGCCTTCACCCAGTGGTTTATGGCATTAAGCTTCTTTTGGTTTAAGGAGGGAGGCTGTGCATTTCATACAGGCACTGGGCACACCAGCTGGCTCATGTTCTCATGACATGTGTGCTACTCCAGCAGCGGCTGGCTCAGCCTCACTCCCTGTTTCCACCTTACCCAGTGCACTTGTTTCAGCCAGGAAGGACACCCATCAGACCAGCATGGTTCCACAACCCAGTCAGACAGGCAAACTGGTGCTGACATTGGAAACACTCCCTCTCCATTCAGAACATCATAAAATCACAGAATCAACCAGGTTGGAAAAGATCTCCGAGATCATCAATCCAACCCTTGATCCAACACCACCGTGGTTACTAGACCATGGCACTAAGTGCCACATCCAGTCTCATCTTTCCATGCATCTCTCTGCCTTGCTTACCAGTGTCACACTGTTTGGTTCCTCCCACTGTAGCCCTTGGATTGGAACCTTCTTTTGAGCAGGGATCCAGTTCCCTCTGCAGCTCTGCAAAGTGCCAGGCAAAATGCTAATTGTGATGGCAAAGTCTAAAATTTGAGAGCATAATTGACACGTGCAATAGGGCTAACTAAATTAAATTAAATACAGCTGGAGAAATACTGAACTATCTTTTAGCCATAGCAGAGCCCTCATTTGTCAAAAGCTATTTCATCCCCTCTAAACATGGGGAAACAGTGATAAATAACTGAAACCCATGCTGAGTTTTTTATGGCAATCAATGTATCTGTGGCGAGTGGCCCACACATGATCTTTCTTTAGACAACATAAGAGAGTACTAATCAGCAGCAATTATCTACTGGCAAAACCTAACAAAATTCTGCAAATATGCACAAAATAAACAGTCTGCTGGTCTAATAATTGGGCTCTAAAACGAGCTGACAATTGCTATGGATAATCACCTTATAACTAACCATTGCAAGTTCTTACTGCACATCTACAAGCTGTTGGTTTTAGAGTCCACAAAGGAGTGCCTGGCAGTTTTTACGATAATGGTGATAAAGTAAGAAAACCTTTTTTTTTTCCTTGGGAAAGAAAACAACACCCACAATATTGGAAAACAGCAGAAGATCAGTGAGCGCTACAAACAGGGTACAGAATGTTTTGTGTTTCTTGGTGCAGGGGAATAAGTTGTAAAGAGAAAAGAACAAGGACAGGAAGTCTTGCATAGCACAGAAGAAGGGTTATGGGTACAGTTAACTATCCTTGTATTTCCTAACAGAAAACTGCTTCTGCAAATAAAGGAATTGGATAGGAAAGCACAAAGAATAATTGTTCACTGAATCCACATACCTGTATGTTATTTAGAAGTGTGTGAAAAGATTTGGGCAGAATGCAGTACTCTGAGATAAAGCTTGAATTATAAAAAAAGAAAAAAGGAAGGATGCATGGCTTAACATTTTTTTCCCTGAAGACAAATAAGACCCTGGATAGGTTTTTATGAAATATTGCTTGGTTTCTTATAGGAGCAACTAAAGAGTGGGCCACATATATTGATATCACAAGATATGTGCGTGGGAGGTAAGTCTGGCTCTCGCCTCACACTCTGCTTTAATATAAAGCATTATTCACCTGCAGCATATATAGTTTTTGCAGTCAGCAAAATTAACTGTGTGTGGGCATACTCTCTGCACGCTGCTAACACAAGTAAACATGAGAAAGCAGAGCTGACCACTAATACCCTTCCACCTGTTTGTGGGGCTTGCCTTGGCCATCAGACATGACCTTTGTGGTATTACGTGTTGCTGTTCTCCATCCCCAGATTACTGTCAGTGTTGGTACAAGCCTTTGTTCTGGGGCCAACAGCCATGGTAGCTGTGAGTTTGTGTCAGTTATGAGCAATTAGCCAAATGAGTTATGAATTTAGGTACATATATTAGGCAGATTGGCTCTCCCTTTGGAAACTCCTTCCTCCCGTGTGTGATGAGGAATTTGTGTGCTTGCTTCAAAGGACTAGTCCATAAAGTCCACTGAAAAAGACTAGTCTGTCAAAGTACTGGCTGGGGCCCATTAAGATTGACTCGATACTGTTCATACCCATTATGCCAATCTGCTATTGTGACTGTGTGAGTTCTCCAGACCCGAGTTTCCTCAGTGTCCTCAGTTTTCTTTCTGCACTGAGACTGAACTGACTGTGCCTATCTTAGCAGATATACCATCCCCAATGGTATCCTGACCCTTCTTCTTCCTGTAGTATTCTCCAATTGCTTCATTTTGCAGACACTGCAGCAGCCCTTGACTGGAAAAGTGAGTGGACACTTGTCAGAAGTGGTATTTTCTCCTGTGTCAAGCTGGGATTTCACAAAGTTGCAAAGAACCCTACAGTAGTTTTCTGTTGCTGATTACATGGCTCCATGCACACATGACACTGTTCTGTGCACACTCCAAGGCCATTCATTCCTGAACAGTGATCGATCTCTGGTGTATCTCTCTGTGTTAAAATCAGGCTATAGTTCAACAAGCACTTAAAGCCAGCAGAGCAGCTAAAAGAGATTGTATTGTCCCTTCTCATCCCTACTCAGCTGTTTCTGCCTCCACATTATCTCCTTCCTTGTGTTGAATTCTAGCCCCAAGCCATCCAGCTGCATTCAGCTCTGCTTTTTGCTGGCTGTGATCAAGAGAGTGACACAGGTAACCACAGGTTACCCCATGGCATCCTGAAGTAACTAGCTAGTGACAGCTTTTGTGCCCTTTCTTCCAGCTGCCAGCTCTTTCTTCCCAGGTGCTCCAAGCTCTCTGTGTCTTGCTGTGGCATCTGGTGTCACTTCTTCTTGTGCTGCAGGGACTTAGAGCATCCAGAGAGGAGCCTTATTTCTTTTCTTAAGATGCTTTGAGAAGGACTTGATCTGAAAAATAAGAAAAGAAAATGGATTTTATTACCTTTACACCCAAATAAGTCCTGGGGTTCACTAATGCAGAGATACTTAAAAAAATTGTGCTCTTTCTCTTTTCTGGAGAGAGATGATGCAGTTCTCTGAGAAGAGAGAAATAAAATCACCAGCATCAGCTACACATAGACTGGGCAAGCACCTTGAAACTCCCTTCAAGTTCTGGCAGTGCATCATTCTGACCAGGGTGCAGCTGAGAGTGGGGGGATGGGTGGACCATTATCCCCATAAAATCATTTCAATCCACCTGTAAGTACCAGACCCTAGACAGTGAAGAAAACCTAGGGTTTCAAGAGTTCACCCAACTCAGAGTACATTTATTCTGAAAGTTCTCCTCTAGAAATATAACCTGAGTTTTCTACTGAGGTCACGTTGACTCTGGAGACACAGGACCTGTGCATCATATTTTCAGGTGGCTGCTGCCCATCACTGTTTTTTAATTCAGTAGACAGTGGAAATGCCAAGGCTTCTCATCAGCCATATGTACATGACCCTTGGAAAGCAGCAGCATGATCTCTTCCACACCATTACTTTTTATTGCATTCACTGTTATATCTCTGTGAAACAGGGAGACAAAATACCCACAGAGCTATTTTCATTCTTTGACAGAACAAGTCTGTTGAGCTTCGTATGTGTAACGTGAAGAACATCAGTCATTTAGAGCTAAACTGCAGTTGAAAAGGTCACAGTCACTGTGACAGAGTAAATGAAATGTTTAATTCAAATAGAATATCAGTTACAGTTGCAGTAGTGCTCAGAGTCACTTGTGTTTTCTTTTCTTTTCCCTAAAGCTCAGCAGAGTGTGATTCAGCATTAGCCGTTGGCACCCTTGTGTTACAGAGCCCTTCCAGAAGGTACTTAGTTTTTATTTTAGATGTTCTATAAACTGAATAGCGGGTTGTGTCTGCAGAACCCTGCCTCCTCTCCACGGATTGCACAGGAAGAGAACTAGGAGAAAGGGGGATGTATTTGCATTTTTTGTATATGTAGTAGCATGAGTCACAGAGCCAGTTTTGGATTTTCTTTTTTTTTTTCTTTTTAGTGAAGACTAGGTTATTTAGAAAATGTAAGTTTTTTAAAAAAGATTTTTTGGCATATTTTGCTTATGGAGAATGAAACAGTTTTGGCTGGAGGCTGCTCAAGGCTCTGGCCCGCATGGCTGGAGACTAGTCTAGCCTGGCTCCTGCCACCCCAGCAGGTACTCTGGGGTGGACTTGAGGCTTATATGGACATGGGCACTTAAGCCTCTATCTTTATTGTAAAGATTTCACTCTATCACAGCAAAATTCAGCAGCAGCCACTCTCTTTATGTATTCAAGTGGCTGCCCATGACATATCTCAGCTATGGCCACATCTTGCATTCAAGTAAGTGCTTAAAAATGCCATGGGCATTAGACCTAACTGTTAAGGCTTCATCTCACTTCTCATCCCAGCAAAACACATCATCCTAATATGTTAAACACTCACTAACACCAAAAGGATATACTGTCTTCTTGAAAATGTATCAATTGTATCATGACCATCAGCCTGACAGAGGAGACCTGGGAAGGCTCAGCAGCACTAGTGCTTTCTTGGCTTGCCAGAGCTTTTATTTAAATGGGAACTAGAAGAGCATGAGTGTGAGAGGGAGGTGTTCCCTGGGACCAGGCAAAGTTCACTGCCCTGGCCTTAGCTGTGGGATTAGTGACCAGCCAAGCTGCCTCACGTCTGTGACTGATGCAGAGTCCACAGGCAAATG
This sequence comes from Neopelma chrysocephalum, assembly GCF_003984885.1. Taxonomy (NCBI): domain Eukaryota; kingdom Metazoa; phylum Chordata; class Aves; order Passeriformes; family Pipridae; genus Neopelma; species Neopelma chrysocephalum. The sequence continues at coordinate 3,411,279 of NW_020897725.1, forward strand.
CTGGGTCACCAAGGAAAAATGCTCAATATGCCAATTTCATATATGAATCAGGGGATGGTGAAGAAGAGATTGATGCTGTTGTCCATGTGACATTTAGTAGTGATTTATAAAGCATCCAGAGCAGTGCTGGCTCATTTGGAGCTGGCGTGGCTCTCTTGGCTCTTGTTGGTGTGGGTAGTGCCCACTCTGGTTAAGTCACTTGTAGGTGCTACAGCCTTTGCTCTATCTCTGCACAGCCCAATATTTTGCTGGTGGAGCTGACCTGTGCTGGCTTGTGCTCACCAAGGGCTCAGGGAATGCAAACAGGCTGGGACTCATCTGAGCCACAGCATCTCCATGAGCCCTGGATATGAGGCCATGAGTTTCATCAAACTGCCCAAGCCCTAAGTTTGCTGCCTAAATCCATAATCAAGCATGTGAGTGCACAGCCTGCAGTCCAGAGCCCAGTTCAAGAGGAGTACCCATGAATAGGGCAGAAAGAAGACCTCTGCTTCCTTGGGCTCCCTAATTTTTCTCAAATTGACTTTGCAGCTCAATATAAACCTCTGTGATTTTAACACTCGCTGCTTACCCATGCTTCTCATTTTTGACATGCTGAGGCTGTACATTTCCTGGAAATAAAATGACTGAGGGAAGCAGAGCTGCAGAAGGAATTTGAAGGCTTAGTGATTCGCGCACAAAAAGCCCTCTTCTCCCAGTCATGCCTGCCAAGTTCCCATTTTCAGCCTCGGATGCCTTTACTATTAAATTACGGCCACTGAAGCGGATCCTGAATTGGTGCTCCCAAGGACAACAGCAGTTGCTTTGCTGAGTGGCAGGAGTCCTAATAGCAGCCTCAGCAACCACAGGAACAGCAAGATTTCTCTGTTGTCTCTTTGTGGATATCATCTTGATTTAGACTCCAAATGTCACTGCCTTGGAGGGTTCTATGTTTGGTGTTTCACCCTGCTAATGTACTCATGAAATCAGTTCCTTTCTCTTCATGTTACACCTATTTCACAGCTTCCCAGTTATAACTAGATTTTGTGGGACTTTTTTACAGGGTGCTTGTTGGCTCAAGTATAAAAAGAGCTCTGGTGCAATTGTGAATGTTTTCTGTGTGTCTGTGTGGGACCCCTCAGAGCAGAGAATTTGAGTAAAGAGAGGGCACAGATAATGAACCTGCAGTTTGGGAGTGTGTAAGGAGTCAGAAAGATCTTGTAACTAAACAGCACAGGGAAATGATCTGAACAGAACTGGAGAGCCCTTGGAGCAGGACAGGCTGGTGAGAGCTGCCTGGAGCCTCTGCAATGCAGTGAGCTGCAGCTCTGCCCCTGAAAATCCCATCCCTGGAGCTCACGGTGGCCTTCTGACATCAGCCCTTACTACCACTCACCATGGTTTTCCCAGCCAAGATCAAACTTTATTGGGGTCACTTGTAATTCTATCCCCTCTATTCCTTCTTGCTTTGACAGGGCTGGAGGAAGGCTGAAATAATTTCTTATGTGAAATATGACCTGTTGTCTATGGACTCCTGTATTCCTGTGGGGTATCTCCTGAGCAGCAGCATCTGATCAGTGCAAACACTTCTGAAAGTCCCTAAATGCTCTTTGGTTGCTGTCCCTCACTTTTCTGAGCATCTCTGTCTCTGCATACTGTTGGGACACACTCATTGCCACAGAATCACTGCCCTGCAATGAAACAGATGCTGCTACAGCACACCTTTGTAATTGATAAAACTTTTTTTTTGCCAGGTTCCGGTGCATATCTGCAGCTGTCTGTTAGAGGGGAGGGTCTGTAGGACTTTTATCCATAAATGAAAAGCAAGATAAATGTAAATATACATTTGTTTCTTGTTTATGTGACATACACTTGAAAATATTAATAATTCTGTTGTTCTTACATGAGCAAAAAATGGACTGCCTGCAAATCACAGCTAGAAATAGAGCTGCAAGATGTGCACTAGGAGGAAGGCCATGTTATATGCTCACATGGCAAATATATTTGAGAGAAAGTTCATCACCTGCCATTCAGCCCCTTTTAGCTGTTGTCCCACAGGAATGATACAGGTCCTTCCTGTCAATTCTGACCATCTCCAGCAGCATCACAGCCTCTAGCTCATGTTCCACCCCCTGGTATTTGTTTTTATTTTAATGATTTTTACAAAAAGTCCCGAATAGCAGTCATATTGGATGCAGCATTGCTTGGACAACTGCACACAGGGTTGGGACAAGCCAGACTCTGCCACTTCTTATCTGGGTGGTCATAAGTAGTTTTTATATATTTGGTTACCTCAAAATGTATTACATCCTTAGCTAAGTGTTTTGAGTTATAGTGATATAAGTGGGGGAAAAACGGGAATTATAGAATTATAGAATGTTTTGGACTGGAAGGGACCTTTAAAAGCTTTCTGGTTCCAACCCTCCTGCAATGAGCAGGGACATCTTCAACTACATCAGCTTGCTCAGAGCCCCGTCCAACCTGACCCTGAATGTTTCCAGGGACAGGGCTTCTACAGCCTCCTGGGCAACCTGTGCCAGTGATTTACCAACCTCATTGTAAAAAATCTCTTCCTTATATCTAGTATGAACCTTCCCTCTTTTAAGTTAAAACCATTATTTCTTGTCCTAACACAACAGGCCCCGCCAAGAAATTTGCCCCCATCTTTCTTATAAGCCTCCTTCAAGTATTGAAAATTGTGAGTTGTTGTTGTTAAACTGTAAGTTGTACATGAATAAATGCAAAACTATTTTTGCATCAAAGCTAAAGCAAGTGTTGAGTGAAGTGCATTATGAGTAACAGCAATGTAGGAATCAGAAGAAATCCTTCTGTGGAGTATGTGTGTAACGAGTCCTCGTGTAAATCTTTCTAAGGAAATTCTCTGACTTGGTAGAAGGCCAGAGCTCTGTCGTTGTGTTTTATCTAGTAAAAAAAGGTACAAGTGCTGAACCCAGAGCTTTGAAACTGTCTGTGAATCTAGCTTAAAGACTTAGGGAAATGGAGTCCAGTAGAGAGCATTTTTGCATCTCAAATAATAAATCCACAGTTCTTTATGGCAACAGACTGTAGGTATGGCATTATATTAGTTCTGTTGTGCAAAATGCCAGGCTTTTGTAAGTCTACATAATTTGCTTCCTTAGAGCAGGAACTTTGTTATGTACCCAGGTAAAACCTATCTTCAGGATGACATTCAGTGACACTTCTCAGGAGCCTTCAGCCACACATCGGCTGAAAACAGTTCTGGATTTGCTTAAAAAACCTGTTCTTTATACTTTCCTTAAGAAAATTTTACATTTCAGAGTTTTTTTTAATCACAGATTGGTATTTACCTGCCATAATGTTCCTAATGAAATGGAGGTCAGTGGTAAATGCCTACCTTTGGTAGATCCTTTGAGCCCATTTATCTCCAGTGACAGTGTCGCTTCATCTGATGAGGGTAGACTCGACCACGTAACTTTTGGATGCCAAAAAAAGGGCAGAACACCATCACATTCTACACCAGGGACACTGATGGGCAAAGTACCAATTCCAAATGGGAAATTGAGTCCCAGTAAGGAATTCACTTTGAGGCTTGATTTGTGTGGGCATTGCTCAGACAGGAGAGTAGAACAAGGTATAAACCCTGAAATAGGCACTAGGGATGAAAACATCTGTATATACTAGATAAGAAAATTTATTCATTACTAGGTAGCAACTTTCCAGTAGATTATCAACCTAGCATCTGACAGAGCAGAATGAGCTATCATACTAATAGGAACATGTCATAAATATTATTGCTTTGAGAATGTTGCCTACTTTTTCCAAATCCTTTCAACTTTCTCTCCAGTTTCTCTCCAATCATTGTCAGTGGTAGACCTGGATGGAAAACAGTGCTTTTTGTTGTTGTTCTTTGGGAAATAATGACTTCTCTGTCATTATTTTCAATTCTAAACAAAAACTTGGAGCCACCATGGTGAAATTTCCCATTGAGTAAAAGTTCAGATAGTTTCAGTCAAAAACAACAAAAACATTTCATTGTGATAATAAAAAAGTTTTCTACAATGCACAGTATCTAATTTATTAAATAAAATTGAGACATAAATACAAAAGGCATTTTGACACTGTCAAAACAAGCCAGCTGGACTTTTTCCTCTGAAAAATGCAATCAAATTGTACTCTCAAAATTTAATACAACTGCATTTTCCAATTGAAAAACTGATCCATCAGATGGATTTAACTTAAGGAGTCTGATCCTGCCAATGGGTATACTAAAAATTGACAGCAATCTAATTGGGTTAGAGTTGCAGAGCTTTGGTCAAATTCCTTCTCTGTCTTAAATTTTTGTAAATTAATCTCTGGGACAGGGCCCTGGCTGATAGAAGACAGCAAACAGCCTGACTTCTTTGAGCCCTGCAGGGGTAAAGCCAGATTAGAGCCACCTATTTCCTCAGCTTTAGCTCATGGTCCAGAGAACAGGAGTGTTCTGATCCACAAGAGCTGTGTTGGTGTCCCACAGCAAACACCTTGCCATAATTTGTCACTTATCTAAACTGCAGCAAGAGGATGGTGGAAATCAGGAATGGAAATAAATAATTTACTCAGCAAAGCATCTCCCTTCTTGGAGAACTCTTGCAGTGATCTTGTTGTTCCCCAAATCCGATATAGTTTAAATCCATTGCTTGCTTGGTTGTATCCTCTTTTCTGCCTGACATTTTTGACAAGCCAAAGTAATTCTTAGAGTGATGTTTTTCCCTTTAAATGGTACAATCCAGTTTTACACCTAGTCATACTTTCAGACCTAACACAGATTCCTCTTTTTGTCACATTTTAGAGAAAGCATATATATAAAGCCTTTCCATTAATTCTGCCACATTTTCTGCTCTCCACCTTCCCTCTCTGAAGTAGGATTGATCCTCCCATGCCCAGTATGCATAATGAGCTCAATGCTCCTGCATCTCCACTTAGCAAGTTCCTCCTGCAAAGAGACAGCAGGTCAGTGTCCTTGTGTTGTTAATCCATTGAACTAACAACTGAAACCTGGGAGGATTTTTAGCCAATTATAAATGAGCAAGTTATTAATGATTAAAGTTACCCAAGCATGACTTTGTACTCCTCACTTCAACCCCACTCCCTTTTGAACAGTGTCATCATCAGGTAAAGAAAAACTTCGATATTGAAACGTTCTTGCACTCACAGACTTGGGAAGAAAGTTATCAAAAAAAATCTAATGCTTACTGACTCTCTGTTATGTAGAAGTTGAATTGTTTTTAGAGAAACTTGGTACCTGATAAATGAACCTCATCTGAGATGAATCCAGAGCCTTGACTTGTTATTTTCCAGCATGGTGTTACAAACAAGGAGAAAATGAAACTCATATCCTCAGAGGTGGATAAGCACACCAAGGTCAAGGGGTTTATACTGCATTTCTCACCTTAAAAAATATTATTGCTGTTCACTGAACTGCTCTAGACATCTTCTTACAGCAATCAAACCAACCCTGTCTAAGTGGGGGGGTCGTTCCCAGTGTGATATGTTCTCCCAGCCCCTGAGCATGGTACACTGCCCAGAAGGACACACCATCAGAGGCCTGCTTTTTGTTAATCTCCTCAGGCATTTCATGGGTTTTTCTGCTCTCACAAAGCTTGAGCAGCTTCACAGCCATTTTAGCTATCATTTAAGCATATGGTCTTATTTCATGGTGAATTAAATTTTAGGTTTTTCCAGCAGAAGGAAAGCAGCAATCATATATGATTTCCCCACAGCTATTCCAGGCATGTAATAGCTGAAATGCACTTGAAAGAAGAGGTCTTGGTCAATGCAAGAAGTTTTAAGACACCTTACCTAAGTTACGAAGTTATTCTGTGGACTCCCCAGGTAATCAAGGGAAAGAGCATCCTGAGAGCAATTCAGAGCAGGAACCTAAATTGGACTAAATTTCAAATGTCCATCCTTCTTTTTCTTCCCTCCTACTGGCAGCCCAGTTTCCCAGCCTAACTCTGACTTGAGATTCTTCCTGTCAACATTTACTTCTTGAGTGTAACTCGCTGCAGCTTTTTCTCACTACTGTCCATAACTCTGGGCAGATGGCAGGGCTTATGATGCAAATTTTTAATTTTTTTTTTTTTTGAGGGATCTGTGCTATTGTGAGTAAAAATATTATGTAAAGCAACCTAAAGACAGATAAATCACTACCAACCGGCACCCCAACTAAAAATACCTTCCTGTTTTTGCTTAAATGAGAGTATGGGCATAAGTAGCACAGAGTTTCTTATTGCTTGTTTGTAGTTGTATGGTCTGCAAGGATTTTCATGAAATCTTCCCACATCCAAAAGGGAGTCCTGGTGTTTCATTTGTGTTGCAGAAATAAAAATCAACACCAAGCGTAAATATTTTATGATGGATATTACCTGTGTCACATCAAAGCCTGTCCAAGCCAAGCAAAACAAAGCAGAACTCCAGGGAAGCATCTGCCATTTCCTCCTTACTCTGATGTGTCCCATAAGCAAACCTGATAAGTAACTTCTGCAAAATGTTGTTTGAAATACAACATTTTAATGAAATGCCATAGAAAGTGGTAGAAGTGATACTTAATGCACAGATCTCTTTTGTTCTATTATGCATTGATGAGGGAATTTGCATGATCATTAGGGGATGACTGAAGTTTGGAATCTTTTTAATGAATATTACATTCTCGTCTATTAAAGGGAGGAATGACAGTAAATTCTTCTTGTAGCAAGTTTCTGCCATCTGTGTAACTTTTCCCTAGAGCATCACTAGGAACCAAGTCAAAGGAGGCACCTAAACACTGCAAAGGAAAGAATTTCAGCAAAGTAAGACCCAACCAGGTTTCCATGTAGCTGGTACCTTCTCTCTGTGGAAGTTTGACTTTTCTTTATTCTTTCTCTTTTTTTTCTTTTTCATTTTGCAAATTGACCTATGGTCCATGAAGTTCAACTGACCTGTCTTCGCACTCTTTTTGTATGAAGTTTATGAAATATTATCAGACATATAAACTTCTTTTATTATATTTACTGAAGCATATTTGACAGAAAAGTTGGCATGCATAAGTAGGTTAAAAGATACAGTCAGTTTTGCAATAATTTTCTATTTCTTTGACTCTAAAATTTTCAGGTATTTTCATAGTTTAATTAAAGGAAAGTCAGATGTACTGCTTGCCTAGTTTTCAAGAGTATAGGTATATAGTCAACCAGAATTTCATGTTTATGAAAGAAACACAACTTTCTTTTTTCTTAACTGAATATATATTTTAAAAAGATAACAATTCTTGATTAAGAGGGGAATAACAAGTACCTAATCATGTACTTAATCAGCTAGCATGTACTAACTAGAACTGCCTAGAAAACCTTTCCCTCCCATTAATTATTTTGAATCCTGAAATCAGTGTAATTTATTCTCAGAATGCTTCTGAAAACAATTCAAAATACAGGTGTGATTTGCTCAAACTCACCATAATCAAATCTGATTAATTTATATATTTTGATATACTTGTCTCTCCCTTTTTATTGAGAAACTATATACATCATAAGACCTTTCCGCAACAAAGAATAATGAGAAATGTAATCTTTGTATCAACATGGCAACATTCTAGTAAAAGTTGAACCACAAAGGTATCAAACAGCATATTTGTACTGAAAGTGGATAGAAAACATTCACATTTCCACAGAGAAAACTTTTTGTTTGCAAAGTAATTTATCTGCAAAACGAATGGAATTGCTCTGTTTTCAATTATTTTAGCTGGCAGTTTAATTAATTCTTCAATTTATTTTCAAACTTCAGCCTCCAGCCATTCCATATTGTTATTAAGGAATGACCTGCTATTTCTTTTGAAATCATGATATTATCTGATATCTTTCTCTTATAGACACTTCTAACCACTCTGCAATATTCTTTGGCTTTCAAAACCTAAGTTCACTTCCTTTGATTTTCTTTCTTCAGGTCACAAATCCTTCCTATAGTTTTCCTCTGAATTTTTTTTAACTTTCAGAATTCCTTACAGACTATTTTCTTTGAAAGTTTTTAGAAACTTGTCTTTCCCTTGTAAGCACACTCATAACACTCTTTCTTCTAATGTCATTGTGCAGGTTCAAGAAGACAGGAATACATCTGACTACTTACTTAAAATGTCTCACCACCCCCTCATGCACCAGAAGTAACTCTGCTCCTAAGGTCTGATGTCAAAACTGTACCAAGTCTGTCTGATCCTTGGGCCTCTGAAAATGTCTGAAGTTTCAAATCCTTGCTATTGAAAGGATCAGAGCTAAGCAGGACCATGAAGCAGTTTCACCAAGACCCCATCAATAGGTAGTATGTAAGATGGACAGTGTTCCTCAGACAACAAAATTGCTCCACAGTGTGGGTGCATGAAGCTCACGTCAGTCATGCCACGGGCAAGAGACCTGTGAAGATCGCCTGAAAATGTGCTGCACGCTCCCACACAACATATTTCTCATCTCTTTGGCTACTTTCCATCTTGTGGAGATGGAAGAGAAGGCAGTGAGCTTTGCGTGACCTTGCTTTTCTTGTTTCATGGAGCAGCTATGACTCCTACTGGAGATTTGTTACTTACAAAACCCCGAGTGCTTTCAGCACTCATTCCATAAATGCACATATTGGGTCACCACTACATTAAGGAGAAACATGCTTCATGGGAGGCTCCAAGAAGAGAGGCCACTTCTTCTGGAAATTCATTCATACACTGAAACAGATGACTGTTGAGATAGTGGTTTCAATGCTCCTACCACAAAACCCCATGGGATGAAAGCGTGGGAAGACCTCTCCTCGAGCTGTTCTTCCTGCACTAGGTGTGGGAGAACTGGTCACCGTGACCTCTTCGTTCATCCTGTGGCAACTCTTGAGAAAGAAATGAAGCATTGAGTTAAGTGAAAGAAGCAGGTTTTGTCTCCTTTCTTTCACTGATAGAGAAAGCTGAAGCCATCAGTATGGTTTCTGACCTGGGACAAGACAACCTTAACAACCCATGCCAGTGGAGAGCTGGTGGACTGCAATTTCTCAGCTCTGGTGGAGAAAAGATCCTGGGTGAAGTCTGTAACCACGACCAGGATGAAACTTGGGTTCCACTGTCTTTGGGGACTCACTAAGATTTAGAACAGAGCTCAGGAGAAGAAATCAATGTAAAGATGAGAAGACACTGTTAAAGCAGTAAAAATGGTTTGACAATTCAACAAATTCAGTGCATTTCCTAGTCTATCTGAGCCAAGACCCAGCAGAGGTTAAGTACTGAATTGTACTGCCAAAATGTTTATTGATCAGAGTAATTGTCTATCTTGCCACTTCCAGGAATCCAAGATATGTCTTTCTTCTATTTCCATGGCAGTATTTTATGGAAACCACTAGAAATAGAATATTCAATTTAGGCTGAAGTGAAGTACCTGAATCATATGTAGCCATCAAAATCAATAAACTAATTTTCAGAGATGCTAATTATTTCTCAGTTCTCATGGGAAAAAGGAGTCCATGGTTGTTTGGAATTTAAATAGACATTTTCTATTTTTATTCGTCTTGCTCCAGTAAACCTTTATTCACTAAGAATATGTGGGTTGTAAGCTGTTAATTATTATTCTAACAGTATTCTGCTAAAGGTGGTCTGGAAACCTGTTTTCCCACTTATTGACTTATCTAATTTGAAAAAAGAATGTATGAAGGCTGTTTAAAATAACTGTGACATTGATATTTTATCTAATCCCTGTTTTAACAGAAGCAGTCAATATCTTCTCTTTGCATGAGCAGATGAAACTGCATTTTGCCATTCTAATTCTCCAGTTCTGTGATTGGATTTCTTTAGCCTCTTAAGCTTAACACCAGTGCTTTCCACATATGGAAAGATTTAGTATCCATAAAGATCCTCCCCATAATCTGGTGCTACAGGAGGAGTCCCTACCTCCCTCTGAGGAACATGTGATTCTTGCAGACTTCTTCAGTGATTAAAGGTAACTCAGATTCAAAAATCCTTTGTATGCAGTACATTCAGCTCAAGACTGAGACATCTAAATTAAGATGCCTAAATGTAAGGTCTTGATTCAGGTGCCTAAACATAGGTGCCTAATGCTTTTCAGGATGCCCTTATAAATTTGTTGAGATGCTCACTTGGCCTTCAGCTGCAAGTCTAAAAGAGCACAGGTTTCCTGGAGGTCATGGCTATATCTGCCAGCTGTGGAGATTTCCTAGGTCGTCTGAAATTACACTGGACACCTATGTTTACTAATTGAATAGAACCCTAATTACTATTAGACTGAGGGACACAAAGAGAGTCAGTAGAGAGACTCAGCTCTCACCAGGTTGGCAGCTGGATCTCCCTAACCTCCACTGAGGGTACTGACTATAGCAGTTGTTCAGGCACCAAGATCACCTATAGACACTTACTTGCAAACACCTAATTTTAGGTGTCTTTATTCCAAACTGAGACCAACCCATGAAGTGCTCATTGTAACAAAGGATGAATTCAGAAATGGAAGGCAGAACACATGAAAAGGAGGAAACTGCCTTTGTCAGTGACTCAACAACAGATACAAATACTGGCTGGTACAAGACCCCCTCTGAATGTTTCAGTGAATGCCATGTCTAGCACAAAGATGACTAAGAAAGGGCAATTTTCTCCTTTTACCTTCCACTCTCTGAGGTTAAACAGTGCCTCTTCTATGGAAGACTTATATCAGAGAGCAGCTGTAGTCCAGATACGATGACAGTTTTTGTCATAATTGTCCTGTTCTTTTATTAACACGATTGGCTTAAGCACCAATCACTGCATTAAAAGTAACCTGAACTTTATTGTGCCCTTCTGTTTCAATCAGGAGCATCTACCATATGCTTGACAGAAAGGGACAATATTGGATGGTAGAATATTTGAAATGCTTCCAAAATTAACCTTTCAGTTTCTTACACTATTAAAAACAATTCTCTCCTGCTGCTCAGTGCAATTTGCAGGAGGTGTTGGGAAGGAAACAACCTTGAATTTTCTTATGACACTAACTTCCATTACAATAAATCTCAAGGTGAGAGCAAACAGGAAGATATAAGCCTCTCTTACAACCATGTTTCTGGATGAAATTATAGTCAGAGATGTTCTTTATAGTCTCTGCTGGAAAAAATACACCAAATTTTACTGGCAGTGTCTCTCTGACAGATGCCACTACTGTCCTTGTTTAAACCAGCATCAAATCACTAAACATAACCTGAAAAAAACCCCAGCAAAATACTGTTATGAGAATTTACATTACAAAAGTTAAAAACCAAACAAACAAAACCCCCAAAACCAAACAAACAAACCCCAGAAATTAAAAATGAAACTAGAATTTGCTAAAATAAAAATACTGCATTAAAGGTGTGTTTTGCAGAATGCTGAATTCTAGAAACTAATCCAAATAGGTGTAAAATGGAATACTTTGAAAAACTGACAAAAGAAATGCTAACTGTGCATGTCAAAACCCCACTTTCTTTCTTAACCATTCACTGTTTTTAAACATGTTTAATGTCTACGTTTAGCACTGTTCTTTAGAAGCAGAGATAACTATTTAGAAAGAGTTTTACAAGAGAGTGCCGTACCAGTAACATGAAATATCACTTTATAGTTTCTTCCTAAGGATTACAGTCCCAGAAAGAGAAAATACATTCTTCCTTTTAGGAGCAGAAAACTGTGTCCTATCTGACTTGTCATCTTTGCATTTATCAAGATTATTATCACACGTTATTCTGCAGTTCAGAAAAAAAAACCCAGAAAGTTCCCTGGTACACATGGCCAACTAAGCATTAGTCTGAGTGCCTCGGATTCTTGCTTCACTTTCTGTATTCACTCTTCCTGTGATAGCCTAAGTGAGATTTTCTGTGGTAATGTACTGAGTCTTCCAGAAGGCTAATCATAGTTTTCCAATACATAATCCTGCAATCAGCACCTCTTGCACAGTTAGCGCACCAGCAGTAAGACTGTGGGCACATAGTGAGAAGCTCTGGAAACTGATGTAGAGCTGCTACTGAGAAACTCACTTCTGTTGAAGATAATAGCCTTCTAGAAATCCCAAGTCAGTGACCTGAATAGGAATGAATTTAGATATTCCAGGCCCAGTTTCTTGCCTTATCTGGTCTGATGGAGATCTGTAATGTCAATGGAGCTGTGCAGTACAACAGGAGCCATGTGTAGTCATGAAATTGCTTGTCTCATTTGTAATGCTGTTACTAATACTGAATTCCAACATCATAAGCATGGAGTAGCATATATTACTTATGTACCATTGCTTGTGTTAGCATGTTTGTAGCACATTCAGCAGTGACCTGCTTACTCGTTATGAACAGAATCATAGAATCAAGCAGCTTGGAAAAAACCTCCGAGATCATCAAGTAACCGCCATGGTTACTAGAACAAGTGCCACATCCAGTCTCATCTTAAAAACCTCCAGGTTTTTAATCCACCACCTCCCTGGGCAGCCCATTCCAATGTCTGATTACTTTCTCTGTAAAAAATTTCTTCCTAATATCCAACCTAAACCTCCCATGACACAGCTTGAGACCGTGCCCTCTTGTCCTACTGCTGATTGCCTGGGAGAAGAAACCGGTACCCACTTGGCTACAACCTCCTTTCAGGTAGTTGTAGAGAGTGATGAGGTCTCCCCTGAGCCTCCTCTTCTCCAGGCTAAACAACCCCAGCTCCCTCAGCCTCTCCTCATAGGATTTGTGCTCCAGTCCCTTCACCAGCCTCATTGCTCTTCTCTGGACCTGCTCCAGCACCTCAATGTCATTCCTGAACTGAGGGGCCCAGAACTGGACACAGTACTCGAGGTGTGGCCTCACCAGCGCTGAGTACAGGGGAAGAATCACTTCCCTGGTCCTGCTGGCCACACTGTTCCTGATCCAGGCCAGGATGCCCTTGGCCTTCTTAGCCACCTGGGCACACTGCTGGCTCGTATTCAGCTTCCTGTCAATCCAAACTCCCAGGTCCCTTTCTGCCTGGCTGCTCTCCAGCCACTCTGTGCCCAGCCTGTAGCACTGCAGGGGGTTGTTGTGGCCAAAGTGCAGGACCTGGCACTTGCCCTTGTTGAACCTCATCTCATCGGAATCAGCCCAACTCTCCAGCCTGTCCAGGTCCCTCTGCAGAGCCCTCCTGCCTTCCAGCTGATCAATACTCCCCCACTGATCTCTGGGGGACACCACTAGTGACTGGTCGCCAACTGGATGCAGCACCATTCACCACCACTCTCTGGGCCCGGCCCTCCAGCCAGTTCCTAACCCAGCACAGAGTGCCCCTGTCCAAGCTGTGGGCTGCAGCTTTTTCAGGAGTATGAAGTGGGAGACTTCTACCTGAAGTCCAGGTAGACCACATCCACAGCCTTCGTCTCATCCACCAGGCGGGTTACATGATCATAAAAGGAAATCAGATTGATCAGACAGGACCTGCCCTTCCTAAACCCGTGCTGGCTGGGTCTGATCCCTTGTCCATCCTGTAGGTTTTGTGTGATTGCACTTAGGATGATCTGCTCCATAACTTTGCCAGGCACTGAGGTCAGGCTGACAGGCTTGTAGTTTCCCAGGTCCTTCTTTCAGCCCTTTTTGTGGATTAGCGTGACATCCTCCAGCTTCCAATGATCTGGGACCTCCCCAGTGAGCCGGGACTGTTGGTAATGATGGAGAGTGGCTTGGCGAGCTCTTCCGCCAGCTCCTTAATCGCTCTAGGATGGATCCCATCTGGTCCCATAGACTTGTGAGGATCCAAGTGGCTCAGCAGGTCGCTAACTGTTTCCTCCTCGATTACAGGAGGGCTATTTGGCTTCCTGTCTACCAGGTTGTCCCAAGGACAACCTGATTTACTGCTGAAAACTGAGGCAAAGAAGGTGTTAAGTACCTCAGCCTTTTCCTCATCTTTGATGACTATGTTCCCCCCACGGCCAACAAAGAACGGAGGTTTTCCCTGCCCCTCCTTTTGCTATTAATGTATTTGTAGAAGCACTTCTTGTTATCCCTAACGAAGGGGCTAGATTGAGTTCAAATTGTGCCCTTGTCTCTCTAACTTTCTTTCTACATGACCTAACTATATTGTTAAACTCTTCATGCGTAGGCAGCCCTCTTTTCCATAGTTGGTAAGCTCTCTTTTTCCCCCTAATTTCCTTCAAAATCTCCCTGTTCAGCCAAGCTGGCCATCTTCCCCACCACCTCTCCTTTTGGCACACTGGGACAGCCTGCTCCTGTGCGTTCAAGACTTGCATTTTGAAGCATGTCCATCCCTCCTGGACCCCTTTGTTTTCAAGGGTTGTTTCCCAGGGTACACTCTGAACTAGTTTTCTGAGTAGGCTGAAATCTGTCCTCCAGAAGTCCAGGGTAGAAGTTTTATTGATGGCCCTCCTTGCATCTCTGAGTATTGAAAACTCTATTATTTCATGGCCACTGTGCCCCAGATGGCCTCCGACCACCACATCTCCCACCAGCCCCTCTCTGTTTGTGAACAGCAGGTCTAGCGGGGCCCCACCCCGGTAGGCTCATTTACCAGCTGGAGCAGGAAGTTATCCTCTATACACTCTAGGAATTTCCTAGACTGCCTCTTCTCTGCTGTGTTGAGCTTCCAACAGACATCTGGCAGGTTAAAGTTGCCCACAAGAACAAGGGCTGGCGATTTTGAGACATCTGCCAGCTGCTTGTAGAATAATTCATCACCATCATCATCCTGATTGGGTGGTCTATAACAGACTCCCACCAGGATATCAGCCTTGTTGGCCTTCCCCCTGATTCTGGTCCACAGGCACTCAACCTTATTGTTACTGACTTCAAGTTCTACAGAGTCAAGAGAGTCTGTAACATATAGAGCCATCCCTCCACCTCTCCTACCTTGCCTGTCCCTTCTGAAGAGCTTGTAGCCACCCATGGCAGCACTCCAGTCATGCGAGTCATCCCACCACGTTTCTGTGATGGCAACTACATCATAGCTTTCCTGCTGCACGATGGCTTCCAGCTCCTCTTGTTTGTTACCCATACTGCATTGATTGGTGTACATGCACTTCAGCTGGCCTCCTGATTTCACTTCTAAGTCTGGCTTTCCACCCTCAGGCTCATCTCTGGAGAGCCTGGTTTCAACCCCTTCAAACCTAGTTTAAAGCCCTCCCGATCAACCCTGACAACTTATGAGCTAGAGTCCTTTTGCCCATGCTAGATAAATGAAGCCCATCTGACTCTAGCAGGCTAGGTACCATAGAATTTGCCCCATGGTCAAAAAAACCAAAATTCTGGTGGTGGCACCAATCCTTTAGCCACCTATTGATAAGACGGGTTTTCCTAGTCCTCTCCTCATTCATCCCTGCTACTGCAGGAACTAAGGCAAACACCACCTGTGCTCCTGTCCCATTAACTAATCAACCCAGCACCTTCAAGTCCTTTTTAATTAGCCTAGTACCTCTTTCATTAGCGTCATCACTGCCAGCCTGGACCACCAGCAGTGGATAATAATCAGAGGGCCAGATTAGCTCACAAAGTCTCCTACTAATATCCCTCACCCGGGGCCCTGGGAAGGCAGCAGACTTCCCTGTGGGATAGGTCCGGTCAGAATACAGGGCCTTCAGTTCCCCTCAGAAGGGAGTCACCAACTACAACTACCCTTATTTTTTTCTTTATAGCTGTGGTTGTAATCTCTCTGGTAGATGGGGTGCAACCAGGAGACCCTCCAGACAGATCCTCTTCTTGCCTCCCCTCTGCCTGACTCTGGGTCCAGGGCCTCATACTTGTTCTTTAAGGGCACCCGGGGAGGTGATGGGGGTCGGGAGGGGATTCCTTTACCTCTTCAATCAGGGACCTGTTTCCATTTGCCCCCATTACTTGGTTTGCTCCATCTGCCTGATGGCAGGAGGGGTAGGGCTTCACTGTCTCCTGCTGGACTTCCTTTGGGGTCAAAGGGGTGTGACTCCACCAGTCTATTTCCCTTTCACTCTCCCTAATACTTCTTAGCCTCTCCACACTTCTTGAGCTCTGCCACTAAGCACAGCAAATCACTCACCTGCTCACATCATATGCAGATATCTCTTGCACTGTCCTCTGGTACTGACTCCAGGCTCAGACACTCTGCAGCCAGAGACCTGAAAGGCTGTGTCCTTCCTGGGGGGTTCTGCCTGGGTTAGCACACTCCCCCTGAGAGCAGCACCAACAGCTTTCACTCCTTTGGAAACCATTGCTGGGTCTAGCTGAGTTGCGGGGAAAAATAAAATTAGGAAAAAAATACCCACCTCACAAGCCACCAGAGAGAACTGTGAGCATGGCCGTGCCCTGCCTGTACAACCTGCTGTGCCACACCCCTGTTTGCTTGCTCTGGGTCTCTCCTGCTCCCTGGAGCAGTTTAACTCTCCCGGCAACGAGCTCGGCTCCACCCCCTGCTCAGCTGATTAGGCCTCGTAGGGCAGCTGGGCTGAAACAAGGAGTGGGCCTGTCTGGCCATTCTGGAAAAAGTGCTTGAGAGTCTTTCTATTATTACTTTACAGTATAGAAAAGTGTCTGAAATATCAGTTTTTGCTGTACAGTAAAAGTGTTGCCTGCACAAATACAATTACTATGATTCTGAAAGCTCCTGTTTTAAAAACTTTCCTTATTTTGCTCTCTCTTGTGACAGCAATTCCCATTTTTATGATTCAGACATGTAAGAGAATTAAAAGCCTACAATGAACATGTACTTTGTTTGTGCTCTGACACTTTCTGTTTTCATCTGCTATATATTTCACAGATCATTGTTACTGATTTCAGTTTAGCTTAGATGCCTAGGCATTTTTTACTGCCAGTACTGTTCAGTACTGTTTATTAGTCAGCTACGTACATTTTCAGGTACTTCCATACCTTTACATTCTTGTCTTTAGTAATTCTAAGTATTCTGACCTCCACCATCTCAATCAGTATTCACTAAACCTGTGCTGAAGTAGAATGAACAAAACTATACCAGACCCTAGCTCTTACCAAGAAATATTTCTCCTGATACTGCATTAAAGAGCCATATATGAACACCTCTAAGGCAATGTGAGATGGAAAGCAAACACTTGCATCAATAAGTCATTAGCAGCAATTAGGACAGAACAAAATTGTCATGTGGCTATTTCAGATGATGATAGAAGTCTAATTGTAAAAACTATGAGAATGTAAAAGAGGTATTGGAAATCCATATTCAGTGAACTAATGGAGGCAGCATGAGCATAAGCTGCAAAAGTCACTAAAATTTGACAAGCATTTTTGAGCAACACAGTTCTGAAAGCAGAGAAAAGGCATATGAAGTGTGAAATAGTCTGTAAGTTAATAGCTGATAGAACTGCCTAGTCTTTTTCCAAGTTCCTTTACTAGGTCTAAATAGTCAGCAGCAGAGTGAGTATAAACACAGCCAGTCCTCTCTTGCACAGGTGTTACTGCCCTGATGTCAAGTGAGTAGCATTTTGTTAGTAAGAATAAAATTTCGTCTATGATGAGAAAGCAAAGCACAGATGAAATGTCATTTGATAAAATATGGCAAAGCAAGTGACAGAGTGGTGTATATACAGCTCACGAGTGCAAGCAGGTGGGAACTGCAGGAGATGGGACAGGCACCCAGCATATTCCAGCATAAGGCAATTCAAATAAACTCTACACTGCATTTGGATACCTTCCTACTAGGATTCGTTTGCAATCATTCAGACTGATTTAGACACCCAGCTATGAGTGTATGGATCTCCTGCATGTATCAGTCATGCATGAAATGGCCCAAATCCTCCTTAAATCTGGAAATTTGTTTGCTATTCATGGGGTATTTATTTCCCCTTTGCTAGCTGTGGAAAACAACATGGCTTTTTCCTGCTATGTAAATATCAACACTGGTATTTTTGCACTTAAAAATCTAGTAGTTTTGCATGTGCAAAAAATATGCAGTATTTTTATACCTGGTGTCCAAAATACTCTGAAATTCCACAGAAATGACTGCTAATGAATATAGCTTAAGTCTAACATTTCAGTCTCAGTTAGTACTTAGCACTTCTGCTGTGATTACTTCTAATGGGCTGAAAGGCAGATGCCTGTGTGGCTGGAGGCATATTGTTACTTCAGGTGCTTTCATGCAGGTCATTAACCCTTTCTCTGCCCATCCTTATTGGAACTATCAGCATCTACCCGCCAAGTATTGTTACAATGACGCTACACAAGACCTACATACAGACTTTTTTATTTGTAGCATTGTGTAAGGCCTAAATCACTGCCAATTCAATGTGAAGATCAAACAATGGTGTAGCAAAAGAAGGATATACTTTGGCTCAAGCAGCCTGTGCTTGAGGCACAGGTCTGATTTGGAGGCCACTGAAATAGCTGGAATGAGTATAGTTATTTCCAGCGAGCTTTGGAACTCTCTTCTGGTTGCGTCTGTGAAGTCCTGAGTGTGAAGCACAGTGGCAGTTGTGGGGCTCTTTGTGTTTATGACTATAAACATAATCCTTCATTCAGATGCTGTAATGCTGAAAGCTGTAGAAATCCCCTAGGCTCATTAAAGAGTAAGGCTCTTTAGTAAAAAGGAGGGTTTTTTCTCCTCCTTAAATTACTACAAAACCATGTTATTTCCATTTATTTTAAAACAGCGTCCAAGCAGCCAATAGATATTTATATTGATGGAGTATCCATTTGAGTATGGCAACTTCCTGATTCCAATTTGGTTTTTCTCCTACAATTCTCTTAGGTTGCTTTTATCTCAAAATGGTTTCCAGAGAAGACCAGCGATATTATTTGGCTTTTACAGCTAGAGAGACTGAAATCCTCAAACTTCATCCCCACGAGCTCTTCCTGGCCCTACTATAATTCAGTTCAAAAATTCTTAGCCATACATGCTTGTCTCACTCCATTTCCTAGTAGATGCATATGAAATGAAATCCTGAAGGAATTAACTTCTCAGAAGAGCTGTCACTGATGTTTCAGGTGATGTGATATGACCAGCAGGTTGAGGGAGGTGATTTTCCTCTCTACTCCCCTTTCTCAAGACCCCACCTGGAGTACCGTGTTCAGCTCTGTGGTTCCCAGCATAAGGAGGGCATGGACTTGCTGGAGTGAGTCCAAAGGAGGGACCATGAAGATGATCAAAGGGCTGGAGCACCTCTCCTCTGAAGACAGGCTGAGAGAGTTGGGGTTGTTCAGCCCAGAGAAGAGAAGGCTCCAGGGTGACCTTATAGCACCTTCCAGTACCTAAAGGGGCCTACAGGAAAGCTGGAGAGGGACTTTTGAAAAAGGCATGTAGTGACAGGACAAGGAGGAATGGCTTCAAACTGAAAGAGGGCAGGTTTAGATTAGATATCAGGAAGAAATTCTGTACCATGAAGGGTGGTGAGGCACTGGAACAGGTTGTTCAGAGAGGTTGTGGATGCCCCATTCCTGGCAGTGTTCAAGGCCAGGTTGGATGGGGTTTTGAGCAACCTAGTCTATTGGAAGGTGTTCCTGCCCATGGTAGGGGGGTTGGAACTAGATGATCTTTAAGGTCTCTTCCAAACCAAACTATTCTATGATTTTATGATTATATGATATCGGTCCTCAAACTATTAATACTTTCACACTGTAGGAGAGGGGACTTGTATCCTTGTTTGTAAATGAAAAATTAATTCCAGAAAAGTTATAGCCACTATTCACCTTGCTGTTTAACTAGAAAAATAAAAAAAAAAAAAAGGAATTATCTATGGCTTATTTTATGTACAAAGCAGAGCATTACTTGACCTTTGATTCTCTGAATTTTCCTCAGTGTGGATCTGTTTCATTTTTTCAGAGGTTCCACTCTGTGTCTAGTCAAGAACTGGAGAGTAGGTTGATCACAGACCCAAAAATCTATCATTAGCTCCTTGGAATAGACATTTCTATATTTTCTTATATAATAGGCACATTTCTACTTTCCTCCTCCCCCCTCCCTTCTTTAAATATCTTTCATGTTATTTTTTCCCCATCCAAATCCCCAAAATACAGTGTGGTCTTTTATTTTGAAACTACCAGTCACTATGTGAAACCATTTCATGTGCAGGTGATTAAATTCATTTAACTTAATTGCACAGATAATGCTAAGAGAAGTATCAAAAGTCTCATAAGGCTGGTTGCAAAGCAGGAGCTGCAATGTTTTGAACTGAATTTTGTACCATCATTGTCCGCTCCACACTATATATGTAGGAAAAATCATGCGGAAAGAACCTTCAAGGATGTAGTAAAATGTACAGTTTCCCAGTCTGGGAAATGCGTACAAAGATTAAATACAAGTAGGGCTTTGTGCTTATTGCTGACAGACATCACTGTTGGGTCAGGAAGTATAGTTTGCATACAGCAGATGAAAGGTCTTATCTACCAACTCTGAAACAGTAATTTAAACTACAACATCTCTATTACTTCCTGATGCAGGCAGGCCATTATTAATTTGCTATCTCATCAGGCTTATGTGCTTCTAAATTTGTCCATCAAGCGAAGATTTTAACAAAGAGCTTCAGTTTACGATGACAAGTATTGAAAGCATAGAGAATGTGCTCTTTTGGGAAGGAGTAAAAGCACTGCCTTGGGAATTAATGAGGTGATAATTGGTGCAGAGGATGCTCGGCACACACAGGGCTCCACTCTGGAGCTTAACGTATAAGGGAGCTTACCCTTTGCCCTGTGCATGTGTGTGGGGCAAAAGCCATGGAATTTCAATACACGAAGCCTAAGTTCGAAATTTCAGTTTTCCTACAGCTGTAAGTGTGGTGTAGCTGGGGATCAGGGATGTGCCCGGGTGTGCAGCCAGCACACTCCACCCTTAATTCCTGATCCCAGAGCTCCCAGCCAGCCTCTGCATGCATGAAACAAGGGGTCTGCCCAAGGCAGTGCCTTGTGAGGAGGGGATTGCCTTAGCTCTCGGCCCCTGCACAGCAGAGCTGTTGGGCAACTGCTGCAGGAGCCCTCCAGGGGGAGCGTCAGACCGGCTGTGCCTGGATGGATTGACAGGCAGTATTTACGTGTGAGATGTGTTGATTAACCTGGACAAGAACCCAGCCATCCAAAGGACCCACCCAGGCAGTTTCTGCTGCAGAACTGACCAGACTGTGCATGAGTAAGATACTGGTGAATAGTGGAAACTGTGCAGACGCAGAAATGGACACATAGCACAGTGTTTAGTACATAGTCAAGATAGATATTTTTGTGCATAATTTAATACTATCAATAGAAACAAACCATACATGTGCTGGAACGGTCATGCAGGACCATAACAAGTGAGCAGAGGTTTGGGGAGTCTCACCAGATCTACCTGAAGGGGCACTTGCAAGGACCCTCACAACAGTGACTCCCGTGAACATCTGGACAGTAACCAACCATGCTGTTTGATGGACTAGAGCATTATCCTATGGAAACAACCCTTCAAATCTATTTATTTTTAACAAATGCTCTGTCTGTGAATGTTTGTGCAACAGTAGTGCAATGCTCCTGGGGCACTGAATGTGCACAGAGCAGCCCCAGACACATTCAACACTCAGAAAAGAGAAATGAATTTCACCTCCATTGAAGCAGCCCTCATTTGTCATAGAAAGCAAACAGAACCTGTGTCTTACTGCTGAAACTCCTGTTTTGGACTTCAGGTCTTGTGCTGATGCATATTTTATTATTTTACTGAAAGTGGGATCTGTAACAAATATTTTCTGCCATCTTATAGGTACCATGTGGTGATTAGACAGTCTCCTTACAGGGAGAATTGAAGCAAATATTATCATGGATAATTAAACATGGATCCTACATATCTCAGGAGTCTGTAACTTTGAGTAAGATCTCTTGCAATCTTATCTACCATCTTGCTTGGGACTCCTTTTACTAATAAGAGTCTACTTAAGAGCTAGGAACTCATGGCTACCCTTATAGGGTGCATTTTGAAGGGCCAATTCATATCTATTTCAAACATTTCTCAAAACCATTGGTGATGGAACGTTTGTGCCTTTGTTTACTTGTTCCTTTGTTTAACTATTCTAACCAGACTGTTTCTTTTCCAACTTTTTCTTTTGCTGCAAGTTATCCTAATCTGCTGCTTGTCCTGCTTGTCCTCTGCACAAGCTGTGCAATATCACCTTTCTTCTGCTTTTCTACCAGCCTGCTAAGCTAAGTCAAATCTTTTGTATTTCAGTCATGCCCTACAGAAAATATTTTCAAAGTGCCACTTTTCTTAACATCAAACAGAGGGTCTTTATCTCTGTGGATATGTAACATCTAAACAAGGACATGGCAATCCTTGTCAAGCTTTAAAAGTGCTGGTGAGAGGAGCACTACTGTCCATTTTCCACGATAGAAGCTGGCTTTCTGGCAACAGCATGACATCAGTTATGTTTAGATTGCAATTCCCTACAATGATCTTTTCTGCTGTGCTGCTTCTGCCCAGTTATTTTTCCTTTATCATTTCATTCTACTTTCTAAGTGTACCACTTTTTGCTCTTATCTGTGCCTTGCTTCATCTTCCTGACTTCAGATCATTTCTCCAATATATTGTTTTAAATTCTAACCCTCTCGGGTGCTTTCAGTCCCCCTTTGCTCGTTATTTTCACATTTGAGGACATCCATGCTTTTCTGTTATCCAGGTCATTAATGGGAATATCATACAGTACACCTAACCATATAGGATACAGCCTGTGTGGGTTATTGAAAATTGAGCGCAATCTTACAGCAATTTGTGCACTCACCTCTGTAGTGTTTAAATCCACTAAATTCATACTCATTTCATAAACTTCATTAAAAAAACAGGACTATGCAGGCTAGGCAGTAAAAACCAAAGTGTGGTTATGAAGAACTGGATGGCCAAAGTACCCATTTAGATTTTCAGCAATAAAACATTAATCAAGCTTTTTATAGAAATCTCACCAAATCCTAGGCAAAACCTCAAGTTTCAACAGTGGAAAATATATGGGAAAATAGGACTGACCTCTTCATACTTTACTTACAACACTTTATGCCCAAAAAGCTATTACTCACTATCACTGCTAAGGTTATGTTTTGAACTCTCCAGAATGTCTTTTACTTTTCATTTCTTTTCATAAGATCCACTACAAATGAGCATCTCTCTGGACATCAGTGTAACAGAAAGAACTGTTGTCCACGTACTTCTGTGAATAGTTCAGGAAAATTTGGCTCAGTAAAATCTAGGACTCTGGCTACTGTTAAAGTTATTGCTGGCTCAGGTTACTAAATTTTTTAACTCCTTGATAAGTAATTTGAAACATAAGCTTCTCAGACTGTTTCAGTTTATTACTCTTTTTAAGTGAGCAGATCTAAATTAGAATCTCCTCAGATCAATAGCTCATTTTTATCACAGAACATTTGGACTGTACCATATAGATCAGATAAATCATCTTTCACTGCACTCAAAAGTTTTAAACTGCAAATCTGTGGTGAAAAACTACCATAGATTGAGTGCTAGGAAAATGATGCATTACAACTGTTTCTTCCTACCAGTGGCTCTTCCTGAATAAGTGCCATTTTCCAGAACAGCAATTATTTTAATTGCAGATGTTTCCTCAGACTGCATGACATATTTCTCTCTCTTAAAACAGGCTGTTTACTTTTACATTACAGCCAGAGTCTCTTCACTGGGTGTCATAGGTGCTGTTCAGATTATTTAAACCATAAAAAACACTAAATAACGTATTTGACTACATGTGCAATTCAGAGCTAAATGCATGAGGAGATTCAAAGTGGAAGTTAAAATCACAGCTGTGTCCTTGTCAGTGTACAAATCACAGGATCACGGAAAATTCATGCTGGAAGGGACCTCAGGAGGTCTCTACCCCATCCTCCTGCTTATATCCAGGCTGAATTTCTCTTTTTTTTTTTTTTTTTTTTTTTT